>NC_133658.1:921254375-921574589 GCF_037893015.1 Macrotis lagotis | reverse complement strand
GTTCCCTTGGCACTCAAATGCCATTCATGTTCTTGTCATAGCATTATTTTCCAGATTCCCATGGTCTTCTTTGAAAACAAAGGACAAACATCAAAGAGAAGAGAAAACCACTAACTCACATGTAAGATTCCTGTGAGTGGCATATTGAATTTGTCTTACAACAAAATATTGTCTGTTTTCTATTGTATATTCTTCATTCTGCCAAAGATTTCCCTATTACATTTTAATGGAGTTAAGACTACAATTTGAATATTGAGTAGCCTGTGACTCCAGGCCACAGCCAAATCCTGTGCTCTATTATATGCCACTTCTCACACATAATGATTAAAAGACCAAGTGAGATGGAATTGGTATCCTGTACTGGACATTTTCAAAGCAAAACAAGGGAGAAAACCACCACAAAATGAATGCACAGATTCAAAGTAAAGGAGCAAAGCAGGCATCCATCCTCCTAAAACATTTAAAAAAGACCTACAGAAGATTCCATGGATTGAGGTTTAGTTTGAAAGAACTAAAAGACCTACAGGCTTTACTGATTCAACAAACTTCCCTGATTGAAGATGAGACCTCAAGACATTTTACCTGAATGTCACATCATTACCAACTTCCAGAACTTTCATCTCCCAAACTCTTACCTGACAAATTTTCATCTAAAGAAAACAGATGGCTTAGTGGGGGAAAACTGCAAGACTCCTCACAGTTTCCAGAAGTCAGACCTAATGGCTCTGACAAGATGTGATACCTGGAGGTGGCTGTCCTTATGTAGAAACCATCAAAAGTTGGCTGATTGCTTTATGATGGGAAGAATGAAAATTTAACTCGAAACTTGGAGGATTATTTTAAAGGAATCCTACAGAAGGTTGGAATAGCTAAATTTGTGTGGGGTCATGGGAGTCATGGCTAGCAGCAATCAGGTGACACAGTAGATAGAGGATCACTTGGAATTAGGAAGACCTAGGCTCAGATAATCCCCGGCTATTGCCTGCCACAAATTATAAATCTGTAATGTGATCCAGAGAAGGAAATGGTAAACTGTTCCAGTATTTTTGTCATGACAAACCCAATGGAGACATGAAGAGAGAGATATAATTTAGACCAAACAACAGCAATCCCAATAGGATATTGCCATATTTCCACAAGTGATACAAATATATTTCTTGTACAATATGGTTCCACTTAATCTATGGTTATGGTTTTTATAAACTTCTAAATTGACAAAGCACATTTTGCACCTAATCAAAAGTCTTATGGATTAGTTTAATAGACATAAATAGTTCTGTTAACACCTAGTTTGCCTCAGATTAACTTGAGAAATTTAGGCTTTTAGTAGTCCCTCCCCATACATAGTAATATAAATGGGTTGTGGACACAGCCCCAGGCCCACACTCATACCAAAGGCTGCTCAATGACTTCTCAAATCTTTATTTAGGATATTTTCTATGTAGATTCTCACAAAGATTATGTAGAGAAAAGCACATGCGAGTATAAATTTTTAACTGCCCTTCTTTTCACTAAAACAAGGTCTGAAGTTTTCTTCAAGATAATAACATCTCCTTTTTTATAATAACTTGAAATTTAGTTTTCTTTAGTTTTATTTTTATTCAAAATAAAATGATTGCATTTAGAACAAAATACCTACAGGCCTGTGTGGCCATAGTATCCTTCTTTCAAGGTTAAAGTTTTTTTTAATTTTATATGACAAGAATTTAATATTTTTAATAACTTTTATATTTTTATGGTTTCTATGGCTTGTTTGGTAAAGTTGGTGTGGGCCCCTTGTTTGGTTATAATGGTTGGTTTTTGTCCTTTATTATTGAAGAGAACCCAGAAGCTATCAATATATTATGAGACGTTAGAGACAGTATCTCTGACTGTTACTGGGTAATGTGCAGTGCCTTGTCCACTATCCAGAACTTGGGAAAACATATTGTCATAAATATGATGTATAATTCAGATGAACTTTTCTGGGCAGCTAAATGTGAACATAATGCTCCATTAAGCTCTCAGGACTGACAGCATTCATGGCCATGTATAGATCTATAAGTATTGTATACACACCTCTGTTCTACTCCTGATACTAATTATAGCTAGTAGTTGTACAATGTTTACTCTTTTCCTGGCCCTCTGTTAACCAATTTATAGGTTTCATCACTTTTGCTTCTCACAACTCTTTGAAGGAGTTGTTGTTTTTATCCTCATTTTACAGATGTGGAAACTAAGGCAAAAATTGTTTAAATGAATAGTTCAGAATCATAAAGATAAGCAAGTCTTCAGTCAGGTTTGAAGCTAATCTTCCCTTCTCTTAGCTCTTGCACCATTTACTCTGTCACTAATCTACCCTGGTCAAGGAACTATCCTTGTGTCCAAAAGGAAATTTAACAGGAGACCACTTCAGTAGCATTAACTTACTGCTTTCCAGACAGGGGTGCTTCCGATGTGTTTTGTCTGAACACTCTTCCCAACTTCACTTTTTTTGAGTTTCATTTATAATGGACATTTCCTCTCATTTTTAAACTTTCAGCAAGTTTTCAGACTGACTGTCTGTTGGAAGACAGCCAACTGGGAAATGAATACTGCGCTGATAACCAATCACGTGGATCATTTAAAGTGTAGACATTTTCATGTTTTGAAATTCTATTTGATATCCAGATTAACTCGCATCTATCAATTACTTTCTCACTTTAAGCATTCTGGACATTCAACATAGTGGGTTTTTTTGTTGTTTTTTTGTTTGATTTTTAGGGGTTTTTTTTGGCAAGGCAAATGAGATTAAGTGGCTTGCCCGAGGCCACACAGCTAGATAATTATTAATTGTCTGAGACCGGATTTCAACCCAGGTACTCCTCACTCCAAGGCCAGTGCTTTATCCACTATGCAACCTAGCCACCCCCAACATAGTGTTTTGATGAAGACAAAAATCATTTGATCTTTTTATTTTTAACTCATAAATGACATTTTCCCAATGCATTAACCTACTTTTATACAGAATGGGCTGAGGATAAGGTATATGATATTTTATTTTGGGTTGCTGACATCTGATCTTACAACCTAGGTGTCATTCTCACTCTCTCAGTCCACTGTACAAATCTGTTACCAAAACTACTCATTTTTATTTCTGTAGCATATCTTGGATATGCCCCTTCTTAACTCTATTACTGCCATCATCACCTACTACCTGAATTATTTTAATTGTTAGTCAAAGTTTCTACCTAAATCCCAAGCCAATCTCTTCTCTGTAGCAAAGAGTTTTTCTAAAGCATTACCGATCGCACCAATAAACTCAGGTGGTACAGTGGATAAAGCACTAGCTTTGGGGAGAGAAGGACAGGAGTTCAAATCTGACCTAAGATGCTTGACACCTACTAGCTTTGTGACCTTTGGCAAGTCACTTAACCCAAATTATCTTGTATCCAGGGCATGTCCAGTCATCCTGGTCCATATATCACTACTACACTGGAGGAGAAAGTATATCTGGTAACTTTGCAGTGCATGGCATAACTCAAAGTCAATTCACATGCATGTCATGGCACCATCTCTGTCATGTCCTGATCTCCATTGAGAACAAATAGCAAACAACAATGACAATTTCCAATATATTCTGTTAATAAATAGTTTGTACATAGTCATTTGCTTGTTAAATTTTAAACTCTTCAAGGGTCAACATTGTCTTTCACCCCACTGCATATTCCCAAGTCCCTTATACATACTTTAATAGTTTGTTGAGTGATTGGTTTAAAAAGTGAATTGATCATGTTTCTTAAGTTTTTCAAAGGTGCTGTTCTTTACATTGTTGTGATCTTCGTACAATATGTAAGAAGTGTAAGATCGGTAGAGAGCTAGATAGATAGATGCTTAGATAGATAGATCAATAGATAGAGAGATAGATGGTAAAATAGATAGGTAGATGATAGATAGCTAGACTGATAATTTAATAAATGTCTCAGGCCCACTAAATACTTGTATTATAAAGATATTGAGATTATTGTCATTACAACTGATAAATTGTATAAAAACAATTATGTAGACATGAATTATTATTTTTAACAAGTTTTATCAGAAATACTTTACATCCAGAATTACATACACACATCATCCATATATTCATCATCAGTAACTTCTGAGTTCTGGAAAGATGATTTTTCTCTACAATGAACTTGGAACCACCAACAAAGATCCTGTGTTTACTAGCGCGCACACACACACACACACACACACAAAAACAAATACACATCCTAAAACATACATACTTAAAAGGACAGTAGAAACAGGGTTTTCTAATTATAATGAGAATAGAGATTTATCTGATTTACTTGGTAATCATTTTATAAACTGGCTTGTGAGCTCTTGTTAATTGCTTTATGTATGTGGGATATTTTAATCTAAGTTATTTATAAGAAAATATTACATATTCATTAATTGCCTTAGAACTAGGCATGATAATGAATAATAAAATAAGTATAAGGAAGGGGATGGTATCTAGAGAGTGCACTGACAAAATGCTCAGTTGTGCTGGTCAATTATCTTTACAATATTCATATGATTAGCTTTGCTAACTTGCCAAAAAATAATAAGCAAAAGATAGCAAATGCTGTCCTAATTTATTTTTCATGGAGCTATTCTCATTCCTTGTGATCATTGCTTCATTTTCTAGGTATCCAATTATGATTCCATATACATACACATACATGCTTTCATGTGTGTATATATATATATATATATATATATATATATATATATATATATATATATATGCATGTATGTATTCTAAATTTTCTCCTGACATACTCATGTTGATTATAGAGTCTCTCCTTTTCTACTGTTTTAGGAAAAAAATTATCCGATATTTGACTTTTTTTCCAATCCTCTGGTGCTTATCCCAATGAACACATTGCTTCAAATGTCACTACTATTTCTCAACAATCACGACATCTAGTGCTTTTTGTAGCTGAACATTTAATCATTTGGTAGGCACCAGAGTAGAGTGGATAAAATGTCAAAAAATATTATCATTGTGATTTTCTAGATAGTGACATTGATGAAATCACTAAATATGTCTGAGGTTAATACAAATTGAGGAAAATTTTACACCATAGAGTTGGGATAAGCAATCAAAATAGTTTAAAAAAGCACCTTGTAAGCCTTAAAGACACATACCAAAATTTTGTTGTGGTGGTTCAGTTATTCAGTCAATTTACACTATTAGTGACTCGGTGTCACTTTTCTTTCACCTATTATATCTTTTTTTAGGTTTTTGGAAGGCAAATGGGATTAAGTGGCTTGCCCAAGGCCACACAGCTAGGTAATTATTAAGTGTCTGAGACCAGATTTGAGCCCAGGTACTCCTGACTCCAGGGCCAGTGCTTTATCCACTGCGCCACCTAGCCACCCCCCACCTATTATATCTCAAAGTTTGTCTAAGCTCATATGTATTGATTCCATGCCACCTTCTATCAATTTCAATCTTTATTATTCCCTTTTACTTTTTGATATTTACTACCACCAGGAACTTTTCCAGAGTGTCATCTTCTCATTAATTTGCCAAAATATTTATGTTTGTTTCAATATTTGATTATCTAGTGAATTACCTGAATTTCATTTCTCTAATTATTGACTGATTTCATCTCCATGCACTTCTAAAGTCTATTAAAAGTCTTCTCTAGCACAATTCAAAAGCACTAGTTGGGCAATATTTAGTTTTCCTTATAATCCAAATCTTATAGCCATGCAATACTAAAGCTTCCATAGAGACCTTTGTCTTTTGTAGAAGTAAATAAAAGTCACTCTAGAATCATTGCCAGAAAAATTCATAGTATTAAAAGGATATCAGACTTAATGTATGATAATTTATATCAGCTAAATTGAATTCATGAAGGGTTATCTCTGACTATACACTCTCCTTATTAATTTAGTCTAATAAAATTATAGTATTCATTTTTTCTTATGTTCATTCCAGCACTAAATGGTGAAAGTCATTATCCTTGGCCAGAAAAAAGAAAGCAAAAAAATAAACTGAACAGCTGTCATTTCTCTCCATTGTTGGTGATAATCATCTCAGCTATGTTGAACAATGTTCTTTTTCTTTGATCTTGCTCTTATATCCACTATTAGCTAAAACAAAGCTATCCAAATAGCTTTTCTCATTAGCATCAGTTTATTGATGTCTTTAAAAAGACATTAAATTCAATATCCTTTCTTACACAAATTGGACAATGTTTTCTGGAGACTGTCTTTCAATTAATACCACTGGGTTTAAAAAATAAAAGGAAATGTCTGATTGTAGAAACATCTAATTCCTTGTCAATGTATGGCAAAACTGAACAGTCAGTCCAATTTGATTTCTGGGTGAATGGCCTCCTAATACTAACCTGTATTTTCCCACACTTCCCTCCCATGACATCATCTTCTCACTTAAATGGATTCTTTGGCTTCATTTTTCTATCATATCTTATAAAAATCTGCTTTCAGGGGAGCACCTCTATGTCATTCATGGAAAGGCATTATATGACTCAAAGAAATTATGAGAAGGCAGAGAATGCATTTGACAAGAGGAATCAGCTTGCATGTTTGATTTTCTAGAACATATTGTTTTGAGAGATATTAAATTGAAATGCATTTCCTTTATATTGAAAAGTTATCCTTGCAAAATAATTGTCATCTAATTAAGAGGGCAATGGATTTTGAATCAGGAAGAAGTGGATTTAAATCCATTATCAGTCCCTTTTTAGCAGTGTGACTCTGGAGAAATAAAAATAAAAAAAATTAAAAAAGCATTTCACTCTACTACAACTCAGTAGTTAAGTTAAGGTATAAATCATAGTTGTAAATTTAAGTTAAATCAATAAAATCGAGGCATATGAAGGAAGGATATCCCATAACTACCATGTGATAGAAGATTACTCCCTTAAGAGAATGCAAGATTTAATATGGGACACCTTGCTGCCTAGTAAAAAATTACAACTCCAAAAGTCTCTCCCACTATGTTAATCATAATCCTAGGAAAATGAGCAGGAAGAAAAGCTTCTTACTCAGAGGAGGGCACAACCAGAATTCAGATAATAATTGTTGAAAATTCTAATCTTTGTAGATCAGTTTCAGCAAATGATGAAATGCATTTTGTAAGAACAGGGCACTTAGGAGCTTAATTAGCTTAATTATTTTCTCTATTGCTTGCTTTTCCTTAAAATAACAATTTCCTTCCTATTTCTGGGTAATCATCTTGGAAGTGAAATAATTTTGGTAAATTTCAGAAGTTAAAACTTCCTGTCTAATCCAAATTTTTCTGTTATGATGTTTTAACACTATATTCTTAAGGGACTTATAATGTTATGGTTCACAGGCATTAGAATCACTGTATTCTAATGTTTTTTCTGTTTCAAGTCTATGATTTTATCTTGAGAAAATTAATCAGAGACTTCATCTGAATAAATACAATTGTGTGTTTGAACTTAGCAAAGTAATGGTTGTTTGACTTAACTGACTGAATTAGGAGGTTGTTACAGTTCTATGTCTAAAGTTCAAAATAGTTCAAGCAAAATAGCTCAACAATCTGATTTAAAGTTGACCACCCCAGTACCAACAATTGCCATAAACTATTCCTGTCTTCTAAATATATTTTTTTTATGTTGAGCAAGACAGCATCAGGTTAAAATGTCTATTTACTCAGTCCACTTGAGTGTCTGACATAAGAATATCTTCCCCTTATTCTATTTGTCAAACCCATTTCTGGCACTTGCCATAATCTTAGAATGTAGATCGAGAGAATTCCAAAATTGTTCATGGACTTGATTCTTTGTAATGAGTCAAAAATAACTTGTTTCTAGATTGAGAGCTTCAGCAAATTCAAACCCTGTCCTTCCCTCCTGTAAAGAAGATAAAACAAAGACTTTTGAACCTAAACTTCATTGTCCTAACCATATGGGTCTGATCTCTCCAGACTGTTCCATTTCACACTACTCCCCTCAGTGCCTTTTGCATTGTCATGGAGTTCAATTCATTAGGAATTTCAGAAAAGTCTGGAATATATAATAGACTGAAGATAGAAAAGTGGATAGGCAGACAGAGGAAAATCTAACTTTGGCCCAGCCCTCCTGGAGAGCTCTAGGAGACCCTCTTTTGCCTTCCTTTGTCTATAACTTCAAAGATCTTGCCTTTTCAGGGAGGAAGATTCTCTCCCCTGCCAGGTGGAATGTCTTCTCCTCCTTCAAGTCTCAAATTTCCTATTAGCACTAACATGGGAACTTCCTTCTCAAAAGGATGGCTGTGACCTGATCTGCCTAATATTTTCTTATGGCTTTCTAAGAGCACCTCATCTGGAGAACTCTTTTACTCTACCACAATCTACTCAATTGATTACTTGCTGTATGGCCTGACCAAAATTACATGCATACTTCAGATAGCTTACAATTTTTAAAAATATGCAAACCTAATGTTAAATAAAAAAGTATGGGGCTGTTATATGGCATAGAAGATAGAGCATCAGTCCTAGAGTCAAGAGGACCTGAGTACAAATCCTGACTCAGAATTAATTATTACTTAGTTGTGTGATCTTTGGAAAGTTACCTAACATTATTGACCTGCAGAAAATGAAACAAAACAATAGTAACTATGTGTTTTAAGCACTGGTTATGTGAAGAAAATCAAATGTGAGGCTGCCTTCCTCTGTGAGGATCTAACCTCCCTATGATGTGCATATGTTAATTCATGTATATGAAATTGCATTATTCCATGAAAATGTTCTCTCTGCCAGTTTCTGTAGGAGGCATAGCACAGTCTAGGTCTAGCTGATCATCAGAGAAGAATAACTTTTAATTTCCCTAAACCCCCTCTTTTCACCATTTCCCTTCATTCAGGATACCCTATGCCCTAAGTCAAAGAGAAGTAGTATCTAAAGATCTTTATAAGAAATTCAACATCATCATTTGACCCAGTAATGTCTCCTGGGCTAAAAGCAAGGATATCAATTATTATTAAACCTTACATTTTTTCTTGATGAAATTGGATCTATCCACTTGCAAGATAGATCCAATCTGCCTCTCTCATGCAAATTCATTCAATTAATTGAAAGGGGAAAATATAGAATCAAATTGGTGCAGAGTCATAAATAATGTCTGGCTAACAACCATCTTCATTCTACTATTTCCTGACACAGATATTATTGGAAAATATTAGCTCAATGATACCACATTTCCCCATTCTTATAAAGTTATTCACACTATCTGTTCTGACCTATCTATGTGTCCTCCTGCACAGTGACCTCTGATTCTTCTAGCAGCTAAAATCTACTAGGTGCAAACCTAGAAAGCATGCAAAATGTTTCTTTCATGGATTCTCCGAAGTTCCTCCCAGTTGCAGTCCTGGTGATTAGAGAACTTAAGGAAGGTCTTGCTAGAGTGTTGCTTTATTATTTATTTTAGGAAGAACATTTTTGTTTCAAGAAAGGAAGTAATATCATATATATATACATATATACATATATATATACATATATATGTATATATATGTATATATATATATATATATATATATATATATATATATATATATATATAAAATCTCTTTGAATTAATGGAAAGGTATGATTTGGATTAGTGATTTTCTAGTACGAGATACATTCAAGAGACTAGATATACACTACTCATCCTGTATTGGATAGAGTTCAAACAACTGAACTCTCCCAATTCTTGGAGTGAGGATACCTGATTAATTAAAACAAACCCTTTTAGAAGCAAGGTAAATGATTTGATAGCTGGATTGAGTCCTTCAACATTTCTCTTCATTTCAAAAATTTTTACACACTAGTTTTGTGTAGATACTACTCATGTGAACACCAACTTCCCAATAAAATAAAGCAGTGGATTGAGAAGACTATATTAGAAAGAATTGCAGATCTGGAATTTGAAAATTTTCATTTATAAATCTCCTTTATTTACTCCTTTTGTGACCAGCACAAACTCAATTCACTTGGTAGGGCCTCAATTTTGTTTTATATACATATAATGGGTAAAGCTTGTGTTAAAATGGGTCAGTTGCTAGATCCATCCCAACCCTTAATCAATGGTCCTAGTTTGAGAATCTGATAGGATAGATGTTGAAGAAGAGAAAAGAAAGTCACTTGTTCTTTTCTTTATTGGATAGAGTTGAAGCAGTTTGTCTGACACGTTTCTCTCAGTTTTTGACTTGATGATTTGGGGAGTTCACAATTGTATGTTTGAATGAGAATCAAGAAGACCCCCTGAATCAATCAGGCTACAGTCAGTCATCAATAACATGATTTTAGTTTATTCACTTAACCTCTGGGTTTCAGTGATTTCACCTATGAAAGTATAAATAATGGTAATGACTTCATATTTGCTGTCAAGATCAACAGATAATAATGTACAGAATCAGTAAATGATTTTTTTTTAAAGTCATCACAATATACCAGATGCCGCAAGCCTTATAAATTAGAAAGTGCTATTATAACAAACCTTATTGTTGCTGATATGGTTATTCTTGCCCTGTGATCAGAGTTTTCTGAAGATGCTGAAGAGAACCAGAACTCCCTCCATCCTTTCTTGTATCTGAAGAGCACAAACTGCAACAAACCTTAGACTTCTCTATTCATTCTAGAAAATTCTCAATCACTTAACATTAACTAAACTAACAAAACAGTGAGACAGTTTAAAGTATTCATGTTCTCAGTTTGCCTTTATGGCTACTTGCCTGTTCACTGCAGCCTTAATGTTCAGGTGGATAACAGAAAAAGAATGAATAAAGCAAATGGTGGTCTTAAGCTCTTTCCAACTTTCCACTAAAACTATCAATCTCAAGGATACATGAGATATAAGTAAGCCACTGCTATTGCAATAGCAGCATATTTGTTGCTCTTAAGCAGAACTAAAATCCCTTATGGGATTTATAATGGGACATCAGAGAATCTATTTACACAGCTAAAACTCTGGTTAGGAAGTCCATAATTATTTCCCCAAATATCTTTGTAGAGAATGATTAGAAGAGGGTAAACAGTATGGACAAAGACATTACACTCATGACATGTGAGGACTGACCGAAACAACTGGGGATGCAAGGAAATCTGAAAAGTTCATTCCAATTAAAATTTTCAAATATAAAAAAAAAATTATCATTTACAACTATGATCTCATTTGATTCTTTCAAGCCATCTGGGGTGGTTTTGTTGTTCAGTTTTTTAAAGTGGGATTGGCTCCTTTGAGGTTTACCATATCTTTCTCCAGCTCATTTTGTAACTGAGGTACATGTGGAATCACTTTTACATTATTAACCCAGGGTCACACATTACTAAGTATTTCAGGCCAGTTTTGAATTCATGAAGATGGATTCTTTTTGATTCCAAGACCAATGTTCTCTCCAGGACAATTAGATAACAAACACTTATATTGATCAGTGAGTCACAAAGCACTGTGCTTGCAGTATGGATTTTGAGCTCCACACCAAAACAGACAGAAAACATTGCAGAAATCACTTTTTTCATGGGACAAGAAATCCCAAACCTCGTGACTGTTTTGCAGCTGGGAACTGGTAACTCTAAAGGATTGCATGAATGATTTTTTCTTGTAAATGAATTTATCCCCAACAAGGTTAGAGCTCTAATTGGAATTGAAAAAAGGGTCAAGGACAGGGAAGGAACTCAGTGTTCATCAATCGGGTGTTTAATGGTAACTTTAAAAATCTTTAACACAGGCATTTTAGTAAGAAGATCCAAAAATACATGAAATACAATATTTTCTGCAATGTGTTGGAGGCATATTTTCACCAATATCATCTTGCTCCTTGTCCTAAAACTTTGGATAGTTTCTTCATAGCATTTGGATAATATTGGCCTTTACAATGCATAAGTATTTCTTTTTTATAAAATTATTGGGGTTTTTTGTTTTCCAGTTTTATACAATAGTACTTTCTACCCATCATTTTTCTGTAATGTTTTGAATTTGACAATCTTTTCTCCACCCTCCCTTCCCTCTCCCATTGCCTCACCAAAGGTAATCCTTACATTTTTCCCATTATATACATTGATCCAAATTTAATGTGTAGGGACAGCAATCATATCCTTGAGGAGAAAAGTAAATAGTACAGGGAGCAAAATTATGTAGCCCAGAAGACATTTGTTTTATAAAAAAAAATGAAGGTAATAGACTTTTGTCTTTGTTTGAACTCCACAGTCCTATCTCTGGGTCAGAGGTGCTCTAGAATTTTCCTGATTACTACAATGATGGAATGAGAAAATCTAATAAGATTGGTTATCACCCCCATGTTTCTGTTAGGGTGTGCAATCCTTAATCCTTAATTCTGCTCATCTGGCTCATCACAAGTTCATGAAAGTCTTTCCATGATTACCTGAATTCCCATTTCTCTGGGTTTCTAATTAAACAATAGTGTTCTATGACATACATATATTACAATATGTTCAGTCATTATTCACCTGATGGACATTCCATTGATTTCCAATTCTTTGTTATCACAAACAGGGCTTCTATGAATATATTTGTACAAGTGATCTTTTTACTCTTTTGGACGATCTCTTCAGGGAACAGGCCCAATAGTGGTATTGCTGGGACAAAGGGTATGCACATGTTTATTGACTTTTGGGATAATACCAAATAGCTCTCCAGAAACATTGAATAAGTTCACAATGCCACCAACAATGTATCAGTGTCCCAGATTTCCCACATCACTTCCACATATAGAACATTGTCCTTTCTGGTCATATTGGCCAGATATGTGAAGAGGTGTGAGGTCTGATACATGTGAGGTGGTACCTCAGAGCTGCTTCAATTTGCATTTCTCTAATCAGTACCTATTTAGAGCAATTTTTCTTATGACTATGGATACCTTTGATTTCCTCATCTGTAAATTGTCTTTGCATATCTTTTCACCATTTGTTAATTGGGGAATGGCTTGTTATTTTTTATAAATTTATTTTTTATATATTTTTATAATTTTTTTTCTTTATAAATCTGTTCTTTATATATTTCAGAAACGAGTCCTTTGTCATGAATTTGTTTCCCAAATTACTACATTTCTTTTGATCTTGGTTATAGTGATTTTGTACAAATGCTTTTTAATTAATGTATCAAAACTATCTAATTTGTTCTTAATGGTGTTCTCCATTTCATCCTTGGCCATAAACTGCTTCTCTTTCCATAGCTCTGAGGAGAAAACTATTCCTTGATCTCTTAGTTTGCTAATAGTATTGCCTTTTATGTCTAAATCCTGTATCCATTTTGATCTTATATTGGTTTAGGATGTGAGATGTTGATCAAATCCAAGTTTTTGCCAAACTACTAATTTCCCCAACACTTTTTATCAAAGTGAGAGTTCTTCTTCCAGAAGCTGGACTTTTTGTGTCTATCAAACAGCAGATTACTACAATCATTTCCTGCTGTCTCTTTTGTACCTATTCCATTGCACTGATCCATCATTCCCTTTTTTATTTCATACCAGACATTTTGGCTGATTTATGCTTTATGGTATAATTTTAGATCTCATAAGGCTAAACCACCTTCTTCTATACTTTTTCCCATTAAATTTCTGGATATTATGGACTTTCTGTATCTCCATATAAATTTAGTGATAATTTTCTTCTAGCTCATTAAAGTAATTTATTGAAAGTTTGATTGGTAAGGCCCTAAATAAGTAGATTAATTTTGAGAGAAATAATATTTTTGTTACATTAGCTTGGACCATCCATGAGGAGTTGATGTTAACAGTTATTTAAATATGATTTTATTTGTTTGAATTGTTTTATACATGTTTATAAAGAGATTCTAAGTCTGTCTTGACAGGTAGAGTCTCAGGCATTTTATACTGTCTGATGTTATCCCGGGTTTTTATTTACAACGCCGGCTTCTTTATGCTAGTCCGTCCTCTTACTCACCAGTCCAACGCATGATGAGTCTTCGGGGTACCTCCGGCCCCCACTCTTTGATGGGGGAAGAACCAGACAGAGCGCCTGAGGTGGATAATGAGTCTTTATTCTTCTGTGATCACATCCCGCTCCCTCCCCACCTCTCAGCAGACACTTTTATCCCTTCTGTCCTCCCTCCCATGAACTCTTAAACAATGAGGGGCCGAGTTCTGTAACATTCCTTTATAAGGGGATTATGTTTCCCCCGCTAAGTGACCGCCAAGCCTCTTCCCCCCGCCCCCAACATCTCCCCCTTTCTGTTTTATACTTTTTCCCATTAAATTTCTGGATATCATTCCCTTTTTTATTTCATACCAGACATTTTGGCTGATTTATGCTTTATGGTATAATTTTAGATCTCATAAGGCTAAACCACCTTCTATACTTTTTCCCATTAAATTTCTGGATATTATGGACTTTCTGTATCTCCATATAAATTTAGTGATAATTTTCTTCTAGCTCATTAAAGTAATTTATTGAAAGTTTGATTGGTAAGGCCCTAAATAAGTAGATTAATTTTGAGAGAAATAATATTTTTGTTACATTAGCTTGGACCATCCATGAGGAGTTGATGTTAACAGTTATTTAAATATGATTTTATTTGTTTGAATTGTTTTATACATGTTTATAAAGAGATTCTAAGTCTGTCTTGACAGGTAGAGTCTCAGGTATTTTATACTGTCTGATGTTACTTTAAATGGAATTTCTCTTTCTACCTCTTGCTGCCCTATCTTTTAATAGATAGAAATGCTGAAGATCTATGAGGGTTTATTTTACATCCTGAGACCTTGCTAGATTTGCAAAGTGTTTCTAGTGGTTTTTTTAGATGATTTTTTTAGGATTTTCTAGTTATATTATCATGTTATCTGCAAAGCATGAAAGCTTTGTTGCTTCCTTCCTAATTCTAATTCCATTAATTTCTTTTTAATCTCTAATTGCTGAAGCTAATATTTGTAATAAAATTTTGAATAATAGAGGTGATAAGGACCCTGGATCTTATTGGGAATGCCTCTAACTTATGCCTGTTGCACATCATGCTTCTTGATGGTTTCAGATAGATACTGCTAATCATTCTATGGAGCAATCCATTCACTCCTACATTCTCTAGTGTTTTAATAGGAATGAGTTTAGTATTTTGTCAAAGGTTATTTCAGTAGCTATTGACATGATCATTCCATTAATTTTAGGTTAATTATTGATAGAGACAATAATACTAACACTTTTCCTTCTATTAAACCAACCATGCATTTCTGGGATGAATCATGCTTGGTTGTATTATACTATCCTAGGGATAACCTGCTGTAATCACTTTGCTAAGATTTTCTTCCAGATTTTTGCAGCTAGGGATGGCTAAATGGTGCAGTGTATAGAGCACCGGCGCTGATGTCAGGAATACCTGAGTTCAAATCTGGCCTCAGATACTTAATAATTGCCTAGCTGTGTGGCTTTGGGCAAGTCACTTGACCCCATTGCCTTGCAAAAACTTAATAAAATATTATTGCATCCATATTCATTAGGGAAATTTGTCTATAATTTTCTCTCTCTGTTTTGACTCTTTCTGGTTTAGGTATCAGTGCCATAATGGTCTCATAAAAGGAGTTAGGCAGAGTTCTGTCTTCACCTACTTTTCCAAAGAGTTTATTTAGTATCAGAAACAATTGTTCCTTAAATGCTCGATAGAATTCACTTTTGAATCCATCTGGCCTTGGAGATTTTTTTTAGTGAGTTCATTGGTAATTTGTTGAATTTCTTTTTTTTCTGAGATGGGGTTATTTAGGTTTTTAAAATCCTCTTTATTTAAGTCAGACAATTTTTATTTTCATAAATATTCAATCATTTCACTTAGATTATCAAATTTAGAAATGTACAGTTGGGCAAAATTATTCCAGATTAATGCTTTAATTTCAAACTCATTGGTGGTGAGTTCAGCTTTTCTATTTATGTAACTAGTAATTTGGTTCTTTTCTTTGTTTTTGTAATCAGCCAAACCTTAGTTTTATAATTAGTTCACCAGCTTTCTTGTTTTCAATTTTATTGATTTTTCCTTTAACTTTTAGAATTTCTGGGGGGAGCTAGGTGGTGCAGTAAATAGAACACTGTCCCTGAAGTCAGGAGTACCTGAGTTCAAATCCGGCCTCAGACACATAATAATTACCTAGCTGTGTGGCCTTGGGCAAGCCACTTAACCCCATTGCCTTGCAAAAACTAAAAGAAAACAAACAAAAAAAATTGTTAGAATCTCTCATTGGGCATTTAAATGTAGTTTTTTATATTTATTCTCTAATTTTTTTAGCTTCATGCTTAGTTCTTTAAATTTCTCTTTTAATCAATTAAACAGTTAAAAATGTAATATATCCCCCCTTAACTGCCTTGCCCATATCCCTCAAGTTTTGATATGTTGTCTTTTTGTTGTCATTATAATGGATGAAATCATTAATTCTTTCTATAATCTGCTGTTTGATACATTCATTTTTTAATATGAAGTTTGTAAGTTTCCAATTAGTTTTAGGTCTCCATGGCCCTTTACTGTGATTGATTTATATTGAATTATTTTCTGAGAAGGAAGTATTTATAATCTTTGCCTTTCAGCATTTGAATGCAAGGCTTTTTGTTCACTAGTACATGGTCAATTTTTGAATGTGCCATGTACAGCAAAAGTTAAAAAGTATAATCCTTTCTATCCCCATTCAATTTTCTCCAAATGTCTATCTTTTCTTGGTTTTCTAACATATTTTTTTTAGCTCATTGACTTCCTTCTTCTTTATTGTATGATCAGAATTATCTAAATCTAAGAGAGGGAGGTGGACATCTTCCACCAGTAGAGTTGTGTTGTCTATGTCTTCCTGTTGCTGATTCATATTTTCTTCTGTGAATTGGGATACTATAACACTTGGTACATATATATTTAGTATTGAATTTGCTTTATTGTCTTTGGTACCTTTTAAAAGTATATAGATTCCTTTCTTATCTCTTTTAATTAAATCTATCCTAGCAGCTGCTTTGTCTTAGATAAGGATTACTACCCTTGCCTTCTTAACTCTGATTGAAGAAAAATATATTCAGTTCCTATCTATTACCTTTACTCTACTTGTATGTCCCTGCTTCAAATTAGTTTCTTTTGTGCAGTATATTGCAGGATTGTGGTTCTTAATTCACTCTGCTATTCACTTATGTTTTATGAGAGAGTTCATCTCATTCTCTTTCAAAGTTATAATTGCTAACTGCTAATTGCCCTCCAAGTTATTTTCCCTATTTTTCTATTTTTCTCTTTTTTTAAACTTTTATCCCCAGTATTTTTCTTCAGAATACCTCTTCCTTCAGTGTGTTTGCCACCTTATATCCATCCTTCCCTGTATCTTCCCCCTTTCTCTTTGCCCATTTTTCCTTCCATTCTTTCTTGTAGTATCCCTTTTCCTTCCCACTCTCCCTTTCCCCTTTTAATATTTGAAAGGTTAAGAAGTTTCTTAGTGAGTGTGTGTTTGTTAAACCTTCCTTGTACCAAATGAGTGAAAGATTCAGGCTCTTTTCACCTCTTACCTTCTTCTCCTCTATTGCAATAAGTAATTTGTGTCTCTTCATGATATGTGATTTACCCCATCCAATCTCCTCCATGCTTCCATCTCTTTACTGCCCACCCCCCCTTTTTAAGGATATAATGTTTTTAAATCTTTCTAAGTCACAGACAAATCATGAGTTTCCTTTACTTCTTGCAAGGTATATTCTCACTAATAGAGTTACAGCTCTCAAGAGTTATGAAAAATCTTTCTCCCTGATGGGGACATAGCCTGTTTCATCTTATTGGATACTCCCTTTGCTATCTTTTCATATATCCTATGAATTTCCTCCAAATTTTCTATACAGTTTTGGTCTTTTCATTGGAAAATTTGGAAGTCTCCTGTTTCATTAAATGCCCATCTTTTATCCTGGAAGAGAAGGCTCAATTTTGATGGATAGTGAATTCTTAGCTGCATTCCAAGGCACTTGATCTTCAGAATATTGGATTTGAAGCCCTATATTCCTTTAGTGTTGATGTAGCCCTATCCCATTTAATCCTTACTGTTGATCCTTGGTATCTAATTTATTTCTTTATAGCTTCTTACAGGATTTTCTCTTTTATTTAATATTTTTGAAAATTTGGCCTCAATTTTCCTTGGTATTTTCATTTTGGGATTGCTTTTAAAAGGTTTTCAATATATCCTTTGAATAACTACTTGTCTTCTGGTTCCCTGACATTTGGACAATTTTCTTTCAAATGATTTGAAATATTGAATCCAGTCTATTTTTAATCTTCAATGTATTTCAGAAACTCAGTACTTCTTAAATTTTCTCTCCTGGATCTATTCTCTAGGTATGTAGTTTTGCCGAAGAGGTATTTTACACTTACTTCTCTCTCTCTTTTTTGATTTTATGTTCAGATTTTTGTTCTTTCTTGCATTCATTAGTTTGTGTAGATTCCATACTTTTATTAGAGATGAATTTTCTTCATTTACCATTTCCAACTCCTTTTCCAACTTATCAGTTCTATTTTTGAAGGAGTTTTTCATTTCCCAATTGTGGTTTTCAGAGAATTATTTTCCTGTTCAGAGAAGTTAATTTTCTCTTGTAAAGTGTTAATTTTCTCTTGGGTTTCTTTTACCAGTTTTTCCAAGTAATTTTGAAACTTGTTCCTCATCTCAATTAAGAAGTCTTTCTGGGCTACAGACCATTTCATAGTTACCTCAGATATTCTAGCTTACTCTGAATTAGGGCCTTTGAATTAAAGATACTTTTCAAAGGGACCTCTTACTGCTGGTATTTCTTCATTTTCCTAGGATCTTGTGTTGGGAAGGGGCTGGTTCCCTAGAGATTTTGCTGATGGTGTTTGGTAAGTTCAAGTGGACCAGTCATTACTAGGGGGTGGTATAGACTTTCTCTGGAGTCTCTGTAACCTTGATTTATTGTCCACTTCCTAGACTAGGGGATGTGGGGGAAGCAGCAGGGTTTGAATTATTCTTGAACAATGTGGGCTTTCTCCTCAGGCTTTGTAGTTATTCTTATTATTCACTCACAACTGAGTGAGATCTGCTGTCTGCATCTGAGTCTGGCGGGGGTAGGTAGTTTGTTACTGTGATTATTCTGGAAATAGTTCCTCTCTTTCACAGTTGTGGGGGGTGGGGTACTCAACTGGAATTAAGGAGATACTGTTGACAATATGGGGCCCATGGCCCTCTTCTTGCAGACTGGCTGCACTGATCAGATTTATGTCAAAGCCAAAAGCTTCCTCAGCTGTTCTGAGGCTCATGTGAATCACACTCCACTACTCCTGCTCTCTATTCTTTGTCCCTGACTCACCCATGTTCTCTGGAGTCAGAACTTGTTGGTAGAAGTTTTTCTCCTTTGCTCTTCTCTGGATTTTCTGGATGTGAATTCTGCTAAAAAGACTCTTTTATATTAGTTCTCAGGGAAAGCCAGGAGACCTTTCCAAAATTCCTGACTTCTCTCTGACATCTTTTCAAGATATCCAGAAGCGTTTTTTAGGACTAATTGAAATTATGAATTTCAGTTCTAATTGGCATATATTTCATCAGTGTTTCCTATCTTCTGATTAATGTACAAGCCAATGGTGTGCAAACAAAACAAGAAAAACAACATTTCCTGAAACTAATTTCATGTTAAAGGATGGAGTACACACACAGTGCCTATGTAACAAAGTACAAAGAATATGCTAATAGAAACAATGGGTATCTGAAGGGATATTATGTGAAAAAGTAAATGTCTAATGCAGGATAGAGGCATAATACTCTGGCTTGAAGGAATCAAGGTTATCTCCCAGGCAGACCAGAGGAAAACTTGCAACTTATGCAAAGTTTGAGACAATAATAGTGTCATTCCAGGATTATTATCTCAATATTTCCTACAAATATTTGCTTTTTTTAGGATCTCATGAACATTTCATCAGAAACACTATCTTCCTTTTATCAAATGTAATACGTTTTCCTGCATGCACGCTCTGGGCTATGATTGTAACAACAGAATTGTGTTATGAGTGTGATCTAGGCAGTGTGTGACGTAGAATGCTGGATTGATCACAGACTCATCCTTTCTAAGCTAAATATTGACTTTCCATCAAAGCAGTTACCCCAATTCAAAATGAGAGCTAGAAGCATCAATGCCAAGGTATTAGAATGTCTCTCTGGTCAGGAACAGTTAGTTGCTAATTTGTGAGGAAAAGTGAGTCAACATACAGTTGTCAATAGTGGAACAGAAAAAAGACTGGGTAGTTTTAAGAGATCTGGTATACAGCATTGAATTTGTTCAACTGTGCCAGAATAATGATAAACACCAATGCTGAAAATGATGGGGACATACAGAAGTTGCCAAATTAAACTGAAAAATTCCACAAGGCTTACCAGATGGATAATTGCTCCATTTCTAAGAAGTCAAAATTTTATTCCATCAAAAGTAAAGTACAGGGGAAGCTTAGAGTGATGCAGGATTCTTGGCTCTGTAAGAAGTAAGATGAAGTTTGATTTTATAAAGACTCAAACAAATCAAAGTGATTTGATGATTCCCTGAAGACTATTTATGAGCCAAAGATTTATGATATCTTTCAGCCACACAGTGCTTATGATACCATATTGAGTAGTGCTAGGGACATGATCCTAGGCAGATGGACTGAAAATTTCCATAGTGTTCTTAAGAGACCATCATCACTCTATGTAGAAGGCACTGACAGTTTATCTGAAGTTGAAGTCAGTCAGTTCGTAGTTGGCAGCAACTTCCCCCATATATATATATATATATATATATATATATATATATATATATATATATATATATATATATATATATATATATTTAATGTCAAAATTTGGTTTCCCAGAGAAGTTAGTTGCTATTGTCCATCAATTTCATTATAACATACTTGTCCTGGTTTTGGCTAATAGACTATGATCTTAAGATTTCCCAGTCATCAATGGAGTCAAAGAAGTTGTTCCTTTGTTCCAATGCTTTTTAACATGATGTTTTCACTCAAGTTATCAGATGTCTTCATTGAGAATGGACGTGGTATTAAGGTCAGCTACTGTACTGATAGTAAATTCTTCAACATGGAAAAAGCACAAGCCAAGATCAAAGTGTAAGGGGTATTGCTGCCTGACCTTCTGTTTGTAGATTACCATACCCTCAATGCAGCCTCTGATGTTTTAAGGCATGGATTCTCCTTTGAGTGTGCTAATCTTTGTCTTATAAATATGACCAAGGGCACACAGGTGCTCCCACAGTCAACCTCCCACTATCTATATGTGGAACCATTGATTTCAGCAAAAAGGAAAAGTTATGTGTGAAATGGACAAGCTCACTTTCCTTGTCCTTGTCCTTTCCATGGAGGCTACACATTGGCATTGAGGTCGATATATGCATTGCCAGAGTTAGTTCAGTATTTGGCAGGCTCTGAAAGTATGAGGGGATTGGTGGCTAACTGAATAGCATAGTATATAGAGCACTGCCCCTGGAGTCAGGAGCACCACAGCACAAATCTAGCCTCAGACATTAATAATTGCCTTTCTTTGTGACCTTGGGCAAGTCACTTAAATTCATTGCCATAAATAAAAGAAAAGAAAAGAATGGGGGGGGGAATACATGTATTAGACAAACCACCAAATTGATAATCTACAGAGCATTTGTGCAACCTTATCACTATGTGTATCTTCCATTTTAATTGTCTGAGGAAGATCAACTGGCAGGAGATGATACCAAACACTGAGTTCTTCTCTTGAAATAAACTGTCAAACATTGCAATATTACTATAGAGAATGCAGCAATGATGGGCTGAGCATGTTGTTTCAATGCTAGTATGCTTGCCAAAAAAGGCTATTTCATGGAGAACTCACATAGGGCAAGCATTCACAAGGTGGTCAGAAGCAATAATTCTGCCACAACATGCAAATCTTTCTTAAGACCTTTAGAATTGATTCTACAGAATGGAAGACACTGGCAGAAGACCTTCCAGTATAGCATGCCCTCATCAATGAGGGCACTCTAAGAGGAAGGCAGAATAGAAACAACTCAATGTGAATACAACAACACATAAGTTTAGAGGTCCCAAACCAATGGATCACATGGACTATTTTTTCCCAAAATGTGATAGAGCATTATGAGATTATATTATTTTCATTCATTATAGTTGGACACCCTGTAATTTATCTCAAACATGGTAAGGTCATTTTGTTCTTCTTTGATAAAGGACAAGATTCAACAAACCATCTAACCAGCTTTACTCTTCAGTCAATTTTCCCTGGTGTCTGCGTTTGTGTAATACCATTTGTGATTTTTGCTGGCAAAGATGGTGACATGTTGTACCATTTTCTTTTACATCTTATTTTACTGATGGGAAAACTGTGGTAAATAGGCTCAAGTGATTTGTTCAGAGTCAAAAAGATAGTAAGTGAACAAGAACCCATATGATCTTTGATAAATAATTCTTCCTGACTACAGTCCCAGTACTCTATCCATTGTGCCATCCAGCTGCCCAGTTGAAGCTTAGAATCATTTTCTTCAATGTTTCCTACTCTTAAGATATAAGAATTTTTAGTTGAAAAATAATAAAATCATTTACAAAATTGGAAAGAATTAGACCATTGATTAAATTTCTATTAAAATTTTCATTTTTTCAAACATAGACTTTTAAATATTTATAAATTCATTTATATCTATATTCTCACCAACATATGTATGCATCCAGAATGACCTTTTGAACTATTTGAGTTATGTGGAAATAATGGGTGCTTTAGATATATTTACTGGCAACAAGGGCTTTCTTTTACAGTGACAAAGCTCTTGGAAATTTTTAACAGAGTCTGAAAGAGAATATTTTCACCATTTTGCCAGAAAATGCAGACATCAGGAAAGATGCTTTAACAGTATAGAATAAAAATATCCAATTGTGCCAATTGCTGTAGATAATAGTGTTCTTAATTAAAAATAATTAATGTATTTTCATCCATATGAACATGTATATTTTTAAGTTACAAAATTTCCTCCTACCCTCCCTTCCCACCCATTCCACTCAGTCCCAGCACTTTAGCAATATATATATATACATTTTTTGGGGGAGGGGAGGCTTCATTTTTAGGGATTTGGTTTTTATTTTTGCAAAGTTAAATGACTTTCCCAAGGTCAAAGACCTAGGTAAGTGTCTGAGGCCAGATGTGTACTCAAGTCTTTCTCACTATAGTGTCCTGTAGCTATCCACTGAGGCACCTGGCTGCACTTTACATACATATTTTTGATAGACATGTCATGTATTAAATATTTTCGGTATAAGAAATTAGGGCTAAGGGAATGAGATACATAAGATATAATTATTAAAATGTGTTCATCAGATTCTGAATTGTTTTTTTTTCTTTTTTTTGTATTTGTTTTTGACTTTATTCCTCTGGAAGGGTATATTATTTTCCATAACTGGTCCAATATGGTTATCCTAGCCCTCTGAACTGCTGAGAGGAGCTGCTTCCAATAATGTTGGTCATCTCGCAATGCTGTTGTTAATTTGTACGTTGTTTTCTTGGTTCTGCTCCCTTCATCCAGCATCAAATCCTGTAGATCAGTCCATTCTTCTCCAGAGTCCAACCATTTATGATTTCTTATAGAACCATAATATTTCATAGTATTGACTATAAATTGTTTAGCCATTACCAAATTCATGGGTAATCCCACGATTTACAATTTTTTACCATGACAGAAAGAGCTGCTACTAATATTTTGGAACACTATGGCTTTTCCCATTCTTTATAATTTCTTCTGCATATATATCTAGAATTAGAATTGCTGGGTATCGAGGTATGAACAGTATAATTGTTCTTACAGAAGAATTCCATATAGATCTCCAGAAAAGTTGGATCCTACACAGCTCCATCAGTAAGGCATTAATGTCCCACTCCTTGGACAATCTTTAAAACATTGATTATTTTTCCAATTTGTTATTTTAAATTGCATTTCTCTAATCAATAATAGTTTGGATCATTTATTCATGTGATTATAAAAAGCTTTAATTTCTTCATTTGAATACTGTCTGTTCATATCCAGTGATCATTTATCAACTGGGGAATAACATGTGATCTTATAATTTTGATGCAATTCATATATTTTTTAGAACGAGACAGTTATCTGAACTCCTAGTGGTCCAGATTTACCACACTATTTTCCATTTTTTCCCATCAAGTTTTGTCAAATAGTGAGTTCTTTCCCCACAAGCTGAAGTTTTGGGGCTAGTCAAATAGTACATTGCTGTAGTCATTTCCTGCAGTTTCTTTTGAACCTATCCTAATTCAGTGATTCATTACTCTATTTTTAACCAGTACCAGGTAGTTTTGATGGCTGCTGCTTTATTGTATAGTGTAAAATCAGGTAAAGTTAGGCCACCTAACTTTACATTTTTTCCCATAAGTTCTCTTGCTATTTTTGCCCTTTTGGTCCTCCAGAAGAAGTTTGTTAATTTCTTTTCTAGCTTGGTGGGAGGGTCAAGCTGTCATTTTTATCATATTAGCTTGACTCAGCCATGAGCAATTGACATTTTTCCCAATTATTTAGATCTGACTTTATTTGAGTTAGATATGCTTTATATTGTGTTCAAACAATTTCTGGGTTTGTCTTCGGAGGAAAATTCCAAGTATTCAATGTTGTCTATAGCTATTTTAAATGGAATTTCACTTTCTATCTCTTGTTCTTAGGATGTGTTTTACATATATAGAAATTCTGATGATGTATGTAGATTTCTTTTAGAAGTAGCTACTTTGCTGAATTGTTGAATTCTTTCAAGGAGATGTTTTAGATAATTTTCTCAGGCTTTCTAAGTACAACATCATATCATTTGCAACTAGTGAAAGTTTTCTTTCCACATTGCCAGTTCTGATTGCTTCAATTCTTTTACCTTTTTTTTTTAATTGCAACAGCTAGTTTCTCTAACACTATTTTGGAAAAGTAATGATGATAATGGCATCCTCATTTCATCCTGATTTTATTGGTAATGCTCCTAGTTTATTTACATTATATATATATATATATATATATATATATATATATATATAATTTTCAATAGTTTTAGATGGATATTATTTATTTTTTAAGTAAAATTCCATTTATTCTTTAATTTTCAAGTGTTTTAATATGAATGTATGTTGTATTTTAGAGAGGCTTTTTCAGCAACTGTTGAGATAATCATATGATTCCTAGTGGTGATATTAATGCTTTGAAATACTAAGCCCTAAAGAGCTTCTAACATTCTGGGGAAAAGATGAGTCTACAATGAAATAGAGAACTACCAAAATTTCCTGAGAAAAATATATACTAGTTGTTGGAAATAATGTCTGAGGCTACTTTTACAATTGAGAAAACACCAAAGGAGAATCTAAATTTGGATAGAGGCTATCTCAGTGAATATAAAAAGAATGAATCAAAAGCTGGGACAAGACTTGACAAACGATTAAATATGATAGGTGAAAGCAAGCAAGGTTTCATAGATGACCGTGAGGATGATGATACAGAAGGTTTTATTTGAAACAGGAATAGGGAAGTTGAGGATAAATTTAGTATGAGAAGAAAAATGTCATTAGTAACATCATGGACATATTTAATTTGCAAAAACTGGGACAAATGTTTGAAATGTGCAATAGGCATTTGTTTCAGGTGGAGTTTTGGTTTGGAATTCTGGTAGCTATATTCAATTGCACATAGTGTCTATCAAAGTTTACGCAAATACATTTATACATATATATATATTTATATTTATATGTATATGTATTTTGGACTTTTGTACTGCTTGCATAAAAACTTCATTCATATAGTAATGTCCAGGAATCTTTAAATTGATTAATAGTTTAGACTGTTTCTGTATTTGAAGAAACTAAAAATAACTCCGTGTCAGAATGACAGTAAGCCCTAAATAAATGTTGGTTGATTGCCTCTATGACTAAGAAAAAGATCTGATTCAAATTTATAAGAACAAGAGATATTTTCTAACTGATGAATAATGAAAGATCATAACTAGGAAGAGAAGGGGGGAAAAAGGATTTCTGAAGCTAAAATCTGATTTCCCACCTTAATTGGTATTATTGATATTTAGGTTATTTAGGATATTTAGATGATATTGAGTTAGTTTGATGTCTTTATTGGAGATTAACTTTCTTATTTCACAGGACTATATCCAGTCTCATTAAGTCAATGTGGTCACAAAATGTTGCGCTTCCCAGAGTAGTGTAAGCAGTTGCCTAAAATGGGATTTTTCAGTGAATGCTGATAAAATTTCTATATTCTTCATTGCCTTGAAATTGGAAAAGTAATTTTGCAAGTCAGCATGACTATGCAAAATCATTGTGAATGGAGTTGTGGACTGATCTGAACTCTCTGGGGAGGACTTTGGATTATGTCCAAAGGGTAATAATACTGTGTATACTGTAATCAAATGAGGAATGGTAAAACAAATTATGCTTTATGAATGTTATGGAGTTCTTTTGTTCTATAAGAATTTATGAGCATCTGACCTCAGACTTGAATTGACTGATACTGAGAGGAAGTATGCAGAATCAGAAATACATAGTTTAAAGCAATGATATTTGTTGATAGGTTTGCACTTCTGAGTATAACAATAATGAAAGAAAATTCTAAAGGACTGAAGAATAAAAATGCCGTCCATATCCAGAAAAGGATGTTTGTTATTTTCCATTTTTAATATTCATTTTATGTGCTCTACCTTTCTCTCTTTAAGTTTTTTTTCTTTGTGTTTTGAATCATCTTTTACAGCATGATTAATTGGGAACTACGTTTGACATAGTTATACATATAAATCCAGTATTTTTTTTTTTTGTTTTTAAGGGTATAGTGGAGGGAAGAGAGGGAGGGAGAAGAATGTACAACCTGTAAGTGTAAAACAATAATTAATAAAACCTTTCTTTGCAGGTAGGTGGAAAAAAAATTTTTTTAAAAAAAGAAATATAAATATGAATTGGGTTTCTAGCGTATTGCTTGATTATTTTTGTTAGGTTTGTTGAAAATACAATTCATCAATTCCATAAATTGATTTTGATTTGGATAAAGGGAAGAAAACTGTCACTATAGAGAAATTTTGGCATTGGAAGAAAGACCTTAACTGTCCCTTGCTCTTTGTCCAACCATGTAAATGTTCTCAACTAGAATCTCCAATGGCCACCAATCTTAGGGGCAGTACCAGACTGTCATATTGGTTCTCCAACATCTGGCCTGGGTTACTTAAAATAACTCCTTTCATCTGTTTCATCTTGAAAGTTTTTCTTTCTTAATTTAAGGAATTTGGGGGTAGACACAATGAAATAAGATAACATAAATAATAATTATTATTATAATAACATCATCAGTAATAACAACTTTTATTTATGTAAAAGCCTGTATAAAGTGCCTGGTCTGAAGACAGGAAAATTTCTCCTTTGTTCAAATCAAGCCTCTCTAGTAAGAGGGAGGAGATAGGCCTGTGGGGCCAGTCATAGTTAGAATACCTGGTTTTAGGCAAATACCCAGGAAGGATAGTACAGGTTAAGGTAGGGGTTTCATTAATTAGGACTCCATTGAGATTATAATTGGAATTTAGTGAATTGTATTCACTGGAAGTTCTAACTAGGCGAAGTTTTAACTAGGTAAAACTTCAATTTAAAATCACGGAGTTTTAATTAATTTTCTCTTATGTCAGATACCAAGATCGTCAACAATAGGAAATGCTACTGGGTAAATGTCATGTTCTTGAAGCCAAGGAAGCCAAGGGGCTAAATATCTTAAGTGATAGGGCTGTGCAGCCAAAGGGGCAGCTTCGCAGTATGGCTGAGGTTGGACCCCTTTGACTTGATTTTCCCCAAATAGCATTTGGATAATGTCTCACCTGGAAGAATAAATCTGGCCTAAAACATTTGTCTTACCCAAGTGACCTGCCTGGACACTGACATTCAATACTTTTATCTATGAATGAATTTTTTTTAATGTCCTGGATCTTTATAGTTAGTTACTAAACAAACCAGAAAAGAAGTTTTAGGTGAGGTAGATCTAATAGCCAAAGAAAGGTTAAGTATGTTAGGTATCTGGCTCTGACACTAGCTATCAGCTACATGCTCAGATAGGAATTAAGTTTCCTTAGTTTTTGTGTTAGAAGGGGATGATTAGGAAAGAAGAAGAGGAAATTCTTAGGATAATTAGCGTTTCAAGTTCCAGTTTAAGTGCAGGAGTGTGAGTTAGCTAAGTACACCAGGAAAAGGAAAATATGGGAATATTTGGGAAAGAAAATCATTTTGGTTAGGGATGTTTGACTCATTGTAATGAAAGAAAAGGTTACAAATGTTTTATTTTATTTTTTAATAAATTCTATGCATTTTTATTTTTTTGCTTCATATTCTTTTTTGTTTTATTTTTATTTTTAAAGATTTTATTTGAGTTTTACAATTTTTCTCTCAATCTTACTTCCCCCCCATGCCCCCCATGCTGTCAGTCTTTGTTTTGTTTCCATGTTGTACATTGCTCCAAACTGAGTGTGATTTGAGAGAAATCACATCCTTAAGGAAGAAACAAAAAGTATAAGAGATAAAAAGATCAGACAATGAGATATCAGGTTTTTTTTCTAAATTAAAGGGAATAGTCCTTGAAATTTTTTCAAACTTCATGGCTCTTTATCTGGATACAGATGGTATTCTGATCTAACTGATTCTGATCTAACTTACCTCCATTGCAGACAGCCCAAAATTGTCCCTGCTTGTTGCACTGATGGAACAAGCAAGTCCATCAAGGTTGAACATCACCACCATGTTGCTGATAGGGTGTACTGTATTTTTCTGGTTCTGCTCATATCACTCAGCACCAGTTCATGCAAATCCTTCCAGGCCTCCCTGAATTCCCATCCCTCCTGTTTTCTAATAGAATAATAGTGTTCCATGACCTACATATACTACATTTTGCTAAGCCATTCCCCAATTGAAGGAAATTTATTTGATTTCCAATTGTTTGCCACCACAAATAAGACCACTATAAATATTTTTTTGTATAAGTGATATTTTTACCCTTTTTCATCATCTCTTCAGTGCATACACCCAGTAGTGGTATTGATGGATCAAAGGGTATGCTCATTTTTGTTGCCCTTTGGGCATAGTTCCAAATTTCTCTCCAGAAGGGTTGGATGAGTTCACAGCTCCACCAATAGTGTAATAGTGTCCCAGATTTCCTACAAACCTTCCAAAAATGATCATTATCCTCCCTGGTCATATTGGCCAGTCTGAGAGGTGTGTGGTTGTACCTCAGAGAAGGTTTGATTTGCATTTCTCTAATAATTAATGATTTAGAGCATTTTTTCATATGACTATGGATTGCTTTGATCTCCTCATCTGTAAATTGCCTTTCCATATCCTTTGACCATTTGTCAATTGGGTAATGGTTTTTTGTTTTTAAAAATATGACTCAGTTCTCTGTATATTTTGGAAATGAGTCCATTGTCAGAATCATTAGTTGTAAAGATTGTTTCCCAATTGACTACATTTCTTTTGATCTTGGTTACAGTGGTTTTATCTGTACAAAACCTTTGTAATTTAATGTAATCAAAATCATCTAGTTTGTTTTTGGCAATATTCTCCATGTCTTCCTTAGTCATAAACTTCTTCCCTTTCCATAGATCTGACCGGTAGACTAGTCCCTGATCTTCTTATTTGCTTATAGTATTGTTTTTCATGTCTAAATCCTGTAATCATTTGGAACTTTATCTTGGTATAGTTTGTGAGGTGTTGGTCTAATCTAAGTTTCTTCCATATTATCTTCAAATTTTCCCAGCAGTTCTTAATCAAAGAGAGAGTTTTTATCCCAATAGCTGGATTCTTTGGGTTTATCAAGAAGCAGATTACTATAATTGTTTCCTGCTTTTGAACCTAGTCTATTCCACTGGTCCACCACTCTATTTCTTGGCCAATACCAAACAGTTTTGATGACTGATTCATTAATGTAATTTTAGATCAGGTAGGGCTAAGCCCCCTCTTTTGTACTTTTTTTCATTAAATTCCTCGAAATTTTGGACTTTTTCTTTGTCCATATCAATTTACTTAAAATTTTTTCTAATCCATTTAAGTAATTTTTTGGAAAGTTGATTGCCAAGGCACTAAACAGGTAGTTTAGTTTTGGTAGAATTGTCAATTTTATTATATTAGCTCTACCTACCCATGAGCAGTTGATATTTGCCCAGTTATTTAAATCTGATTTAATTTGTGTGAGGTGAGTTTTATAAGTGTTTTCAAAAAGTTTCTGAGTTTGACTTGGGAAATAGACTCCAAGTTATTTTATATTGTCTGAGGTTACCTTGAATTGGATTTCTCTTTCTAGCTCTTCCTGCTGTATCTTGCTAGACATATATAGAAAAGTTGAGGATTTATGAGGGTTTGTTTTATAACCTGCAACTCTGCTAAAATTGCTAATTGTTTCCAGTAGTTTTTTGGATAATTTCTTGGGATTTTCTAGGTAGACCATCATGTCATCTGCGAATAGTGAGAGTTTTGTCTCTTCCTTCCCAATTCTAATTCCTTCAATTTCTTTTTCTTCTCTCATTGCTGAAGCTAACATTTTTAATATGATCTTGAATACTAGTGTTGATACTGGGCACCCTTGTTTCACCCCTGATCTTATTGGGAATGCCTCTAGCCTATGACCATTGCATATAATGCTTGTTGCTTGTTTCAGATAGATACTGCTAATTATTCCAAGGAACAGTAGATTTATTCCTATACTCTATAGTGCTTTTAGTAGGAATTGGTGCTGTTTTTTATCAAAAGCTTTTTCAGCATCTATTGATATGATCATATAATTTCTGATAGGTTTTTTTGTTGATATAATTGAGTATACTAACAGTTTTTCTAATATTGAAACAACCCTGCATTCCTGGGATAAATCCTACTTGATCATTATGTATTATCCCAGTGATAACTTGTTGTAATCATTTTGGTAAGATTTTATTTAAGATTTTTGCATCTATATTCATTAGGGAGACAGGTCTATAATTTTCTTTTTCTGTTTTAACACTTCCTGGTTTAGGTATCAGCACCATATTGGTTTCATAGAAAGAGTTAGGCACAATTCCATCTTTCTCTATGTTTCCGAAGAGTTGATATAGAATTGGAACCAATTGTTACTTAAATGTTTAGTAGAATTCACTTGTGAATCCATCAGGCCCTGGAGATTTTTTTCTTAGGGAGTTCAATGACGGATTGTTGAATTTCTTTCTGAAAAAATTGTAAAAATTGTTTTATTTTAAACCAGCTGTTGGGTGGTCTTAGAACAAAGATGACTGTTAAATGTATATGTTACAAGCTTGAGCCATTGTCATAATTCTCATTGGGAGTTTGCTCATGTAGTAAAATACTAGTGGAAGTTTAATGTATTAAAAGTGAAGTATGTGGGTCAATATGTCATTAAGACAAAATATAATCATAATAAGCTCCAGAATCTCACTGTTTTGTGATAGAAATGTGTGTTTTGATTTGAATAAGATGTCAAACAGTTTCTCTTCCAGAAGACAAGGTCTCAATTAGTCACCTAAATTGGAGAGGACATTTTGGAACAAATTGATGAGATGCTGAAGGATATTGGATTCTTCCAAGGGAGAAGAGAATAGGAGAAAAGAGGAGACAATGGAGCAGTTCATTTCCACCATCTTTTACCTATCTGTACATTGTAACTTCCCCTTGACTCTGTAAGTATGACATCCCTACTTATGAACTTCTCCTTATGGAAAGGAGGAGGGGAGGCAGGGTGAAAATGTTCTCCAGTGAGAGAGAAAGAGGGAGATTATCGGGTGGCATTATATCTACATGACTCTCTATATCCTATCGAGGGACTGAATCCAATCTCTGATTTAGGCAACAGGGTGTTAGTAAAGGTGGAGGAGAGTCTGGCTGGCAGAAGTCAATGCCCATTCTTTTGCTGTGGTTAACTGTTGGACTTTCAATAGTTCATAGCAGTCTGAGAATTGACCTTGAGTAACAGTACCCTTGAATCTGGCATAAATTCTCATTCCCTGGTCAGAGATTCATGGTGGCACAGAATTCTGATTCAGAGGAGAGAGATATCAGTGGCATGTGACTGAGTCAGATCAGGGTGAATATTGTTTATAACTGACTTTCAAGGATATTTGCCTGGGGAGTAGCAAATGTATGGACATGTCCAGAAGCAGAGTTCATATATTCAGAATTGTAGAACTTAAGAGATAGGTGGCTTCAGACTCATGTGAGATTAGTGATGTTACCTGAATCCCTTGTAAAGATGCACAAACTGGGACATTTGTTCAGGGAAGCTGTAATTATGAGTTACAATGTACTTGAAAGGAAAGTGCTGAAATGGCCACTTTCAAGAAAAAAATAATTTAAGGAACATTACTAGGTATATTGGCTATTTATGGGTTGGTTCAATGGCATAAAATATGGAATTTATTTTGATTGATTTTGGAGCCAAGAAGATGCTTCTAAAGACAGTGGTATAAAAACTTGCAGTAGAAAGAGGTACAGAAAATTGGGAAATGTACTAGTGTCATGATGATTCTATGGCCTATTTAAGAGGGCCACTTGGAAGTAAAGAGGAACATTATTATCCATTTGTTGGAAAGTATATTCCTGGACCAACTAGCACTAGAGGTAAATTATTGGATTTGTAGGACTACTGCCTGCAACCAGATGTTGAAAGAGTTGGTCAGAGACTTGTTATCTTTACTGAAGGGACTACTACCTGGGCACAGGTTGGGAGTTGGGGCTATGGAGCCCCAGTTTATATCCTGAATAGACTAATAAGACTCCAAACTGTAGTGGAAAAATAACCCATCACACAGTTAAGGCCTCGGACTTACTGACTGATCAAGCTTTGCTAACAAAAGAGAGGATTATTCAACATAGATTGGTATTAGACTATCTTTTGGCTGAAGAAGGAAGAGTCTGTGGTAAACTGAAATCATCAAATTGTTGGCTAAACAAAGATGACATTGGGAAGGTCTTAAAGGAAAAAAAAAACGGGATATCAGAAATTTGACACATGTTCCCGTCCAAACCCAAACAAGCCCGTTTAGTACCTCTTTGGATGAATGGGTTTACTGCTTCATGGTGCAACCAGTTACTGGGTATCTTAATATTGGCCCTTAGTCGGATAATCCTATAAGTCTTGTGTGTCTCCCCTGTGTGATTCAGTTAATAACTCAAGCAGTACAAAATTCTATTAGCAAATTAGGTATGGTGAATGGCTCTAATAATGTAGAGGTAAAAATATTGATAGAAAAATTCAGTAGTGCAATCAAAGATGAGGATTATGAATTAATTTGATATAGATATCTCTGGTGAAGTGGGAAGACCAAGTTGTTATTCAAAAGAAAAGGGGGGAGTTGTGAGGAATGTAGGGTGTTCATCTTCATAGCGTGTGGAGAGGATCTCTTAGGGAATCCATTACAAAGTGGGAATGGGCCCAGTAAATCACAAAACTTGGAGAGTTCTCCTAATCCCATTCCAAACATGACAAACTAGATTAGAATAATGGAGTCTTGACCTTCTCCTTTGCACATGCTCAAAGAGATCTATCTGTTCTTGCTCATTAGTATAATGAGCAGGGTAGGGAAACACAAGGACCAATGTATCAATTAGATTTGTGACCCTAGCCTATGGTGGGCATGGGGGGCAGAAACAAAATTTTTCAAAGTGCATAAAAGACCTTGCATGTTGGGATTTCCCCAGCCCTCTCTCCCACCATGAGAGACATGTGCCATTTTTTGAGATATTTTAATTAAAGACCATTGTAATCACTCTGGCTTAAGTATTCTTGAGCCATTTATTACAAGTGGATCGAACAGCAAATGACGGATGTAACTAATGATTTCATACTAGATAATGACAATACCAAGACAACATACCAAAACGTAAGGAATACAGTCATGGCAGTTATTAGGGGACATATTATGTCCATAAATGCTTATGCGAATACAATAGAGAAAGAAGAAATCAACGAAATAAGCATGCAACTAAAAATACTTGAGAAAAACAAATCAAATGCCCAACATTAAATACTAAATTAAAAATTCTAAAAATTAAAGGAAAACTAATAAAATTGGAAGCAAGACCATTATTGAACTGATTAATAAAAGTCATAGCTGGCTTTATTAAAAAGCAATACAAATTATAAACCTTTGTTTAATTTGATGTTAAAAAAAGAATGAAAAAAATAAACTAGTATCATAAATGAAAAAAAGTGAACTCACAACCAATAGGGAGGTACTTGAAATAATACTTCATGATTATTTTGCCCAACTGTATGGCACTAAATTTGATAAACTAAGTGAAATGGATGAATATTTACAAAAAAGTTGTCCAGGTTAAAGGATTAGGAAAGTAAACACCTAATTAACCATATCTCTGAAACAGAAATTCAATAAGTAATCATTGAACTCCCTAAGAAAAAATCTCAAGAGCCAAATGGATTCATAAATGAATTCTATCAAGCATTTAAGGAACAATTGGTTCCAATTTTATATAAATACTTTGGAAAATAGGTGGAAGCACCACTCTGCCTAACTCCTTCTATGATACTATTATGATGCTGGTACCTGAACCAGGAAGAGTCAAAACAGAAAGAAAATTATACAACAATTTCCCTAATGAATATAGATGCAAAATTCTTGACGTTTTCCCCAAGATAATACACTATGACTATGCAGGATTTACCTCAGGAATACAGGGTTGGTTCAATATTAACAAAACTGTTAGTATAATTGACTTTATCAATAACCAAACCTAACAGAAGCCATATGATTATGGCAATAAATGCTGAAAATCCTTTGATATAATACAGCATCCATTTCTACTAAAACTACTAGAAAGCATAGGAATAAATGCATTGTTCCTTAGAATAATAAGCAGTAACATTCTGAAACCATCAATGTGAATAATATCCAGTGGGGATAAGTAAAGGCATTCCCACTAAGATCAGGGCTGAATTAAGTATGTCCATTATCACCACCATTTGTCAAAATTTTATTACAAATGTTAGCTTCAGCAACAAGAAATGAAAAATAAATTGGAGGATTTAGAATTGGGAAGGAAGAAACAAAACTCTCTTTGCAAATGAAAGTATTGTATATGTAGAGAATTCTTAAAAAAAGTTCTCTAAAAGTAACCTAGAAAACCAATTTCACAAAGTTGCAGGATATAAAATGAACCCTCATAAATCCTCAGCATTTCTATATAGGACTAGTAAGATGCAACACAAAGAACGATTAAGAGAAATCCCATTTAAAGTAATTTCAGACAATATAAAATACTTGGGAGTCTAACTGACAAGGCAAACTCAAACTTTATGAAAATAACTATAAAACACTGTTCCCCCAAATAACATCAGAATGTAAATAACAGACAAAAAATCAACTGCTCATTGATAGGTTGAGCTAATATAATAAAAATGATGACTCTACCTAAATTAAAATACTTATTTAATGCCTTACCAATCAAACTTCCAAAAATTACTTTTCATGAGCATAAAAAAGAAACTATATTCATATGGAGAAACAAAAAGTCAAGAATATCTGGGGATTTAGTGACAAATGTTCAAAAGAAGGTGCCTTAGCCCTACCAGATCTAAAATTATATTATCAAACATCTGTCATCAAAGCTTTCTGGTATTGGCTAAGAAATAGAGTGGTGGATCAGTGGAACAGATTAGGTGTAAAAGAGAAAGCAGCAAACGATTACAAGAATCTGCTGTTTAATAAACCCAAAGAGCCCAGGTTCTGGGGTAAAAAACTCTTTCTTTTCAATTAAAAACTTTTGGGAAACTGGCAGAAACTTGAATTGGACCAAATAACATACCCTATACCAACATAAGATCAAAATAGGTTCAGGATTTAGACGTAAAAGACAAAATTATAAGCAAACTAGGAGATTAAAGATTAGTTTATCTATCATAGCTATGGAAAGGGAAGCAGTTTATGATCAAGGAATAGATGGAAAACAATATTACAACCAAATTAGATAATTTTCATTATATTAAATTAAAAAGTTTTGCACAAAACAAAATCACTGTAACAAGAACATAAGTAATGTAGTCACTTGGGAAACAATTTGTACAAATATAATTTTTTTTCATCGGACTCATTTCTAACATATATCTGGAAGAGAAACAAATTTATTAAAGAAAAAACAAGCTATTCCGCAATTGCCAAATGGTCAGAGGATATGCAAAGAGATTTTTCAGATGAGAAAATCAAGTTGGAGAGGATGAATGATAGTTGATAACATGAACATTACCACATGCAGGAATATATGAACTTATATATATATATATATATACATATATATATATATATATGTATATATATATATATGTTTGTTCATTTGTATTATATACAAAATATTTTAGTATGTTGAATAAATTATAAATTATTTATGACAGTATACATTTTAAAATGCTAGACTGAAAAATTATGGATGGATTACATTCTATATATGTAGAGAAATGAATTGATATATTAACCAATAATCCAAAATATTAGCTAATATAATTCAAGGGTTCAAGGGAAAACGCAGTATCACAACCAGATGATCACAAGTGATCTTTCTATATGTTAAGGATGAAATTATTTTCTGTTGTCAATGGAGAAGAAAAGTAAGTTTCTGTGTGAATTTGTCTAGGGTTGTTTGTGTGTGTGTGTGTGTGTGTGTGTGTGTGTGTGTGTGTGTGTGTGTAGGTGTAAAAATAATTTCGTCTTCATAGGAGATTGCTGTCTAATACAGGAAAAAAATGAAACAGCATAATTCTTGATATAAAGTTTACCAAAATTCATGAAATAAATTCAATAAATGAAGAGATTTTTCTTTCACAGGTAGTTAATTTGGTTTAGTTCATTTTGTTACAAATTTAAAGGTAATAAGAAACAAAATTTTTGGTGTCAACCCCAGAAATTCATGAATGCTACTTGGAATATTTTCCACATGTTTCTAAGAGGTCATCCAGGGGGCATTCGATCTAATTTTTTTTTTAAATGTTTATTTCTGTAACTAAGTGCTTTTCCTAAAATTTTCTTCAGGGCACTTAATACATCTTTATTTCTGAGACTGTAGATGATAGGATTGAGCATGGGAGCAATAATGGTATATGAGATGGCTAAAATCTTGTCTTGACCAGGAGTATGAGAGGCCTTGGGTCTTATGTATATAAAGAGAGCAGAAGCAAAATACATGACAACTACAACCAGGTGAGAGGAACAAGTAGAGAAGGCTTTTTTCTGGGCCTCTCTAGATTTCATATGAAGCACAACAAGAAGAATCTGACCATAAGAGGCAAGAATGATGAGGGGGGGGATTAGGAGGAACAAAACAGCACCCGTTATGACTCCTCCTTCAGATTTTGAAGTACCAATACAAGAGAGTTTCACCAAGGCTGGGACTTCACAGAAAAAGTGGTCAATAACCTTTGTTCCACAAAATGGGAGATGCATTACATTAATTGTCTGAATTGTAGAGTTGATTATTCCCCCAAGCCAGGAACAAGCAGCCAGAATGACACTAATTTGATGGCTCATGAGGATGGGGTAACGCAGTGGATGGCAGATGGCTACATAGCGGTCATAAGACATGGCTATGAGAATAAGACATTCTGTTCCCACGAAGGAGGAATGCAGGAAAACTTGGAAACCACAGCCTACAAATGTGATAGATTTTCTGCCAGTTATGTAGTTATTGGCCATCTTAGGAACAATATTTGAAGAGTTGAAGACATCGGTAAAGGATAGATGTTTAAGAAGGACATACATTGGAGTATGGAGCCGGACGTCAAGGTGGATAAGAAGAATCAAGACTGTGTTTCCCATAATTGTCATCATGAAAATGATGAGAATAAGTGTTAAGAATAACAATCCATAGTGGTTTGGGTCCACTAATCCTGATAAGATGAAATCTCTGCCAGACGTCTGATTCTTTTCCTCCATCATCATCATTATTTCCCTTGCCTAGCTATAGTCCTAAAGACAAGTTTCAAAAGGGAAGGAGATTAGATAAAAAGAAAATGCAGGAGAGAGTCTGAGTATATAAAGGGACAATTTTCTAAAAAAATTATTTTACTGATTTAAGTCAATAAATTGCAATTCAAAACAATCAATTAAATGAATTCCTTGAATTAACAGTTCTTGGGATGATAAATTGACTGACAGATGTACTGGAAAAAAATTCAAAGTGGCTCATATGGGTATTCTTCAAAGCAATGAAGAGAGCAAACTAATGAAATCTTGACACACTGTAAAATATAAAAACATATCAGATTCAATAGTAAAAATTCCCTGAGACAAATGAGGATTATTTTATTCATATCTTCATCATCATAACCCTCACAATTACCAACATAATTATTATTTAAAATTATTTCTATTTTTAATTTACAGAATTAAAATAAGTAATTTCAAAGAGTATTATTAACAAATGATTTTATGGGGAAAGAGCCAAGATGGTAACAAGAGAGGTGTTCCCTCTTGAAACTTATTAAATAAGGACTCTAAATTTTTGAGAGACAGAACCCACAGAGGGATACAGTGAGGCAATTCTCCAGCCCAAGGTAACTTGGAAAAGAGTGGAAAGGCTGTATTCCACCAGGTTGGAGGGGTAGATCCCTAGAGTGAAGGAACTTCAGTCTCCTGGAGGCAGCCCTAGGGTGCTGGGAGCCCTGGCCTACAGCAGTTAGGGCATTTTCCTGACCTACACCCCAGGGAGCACCAGGCACAAATTGTGGGATCAGTGGGGGGACCTCTGCCAGAGAGAGCAAGTGAAGCCCAGCCCTCAGGGCACATAGTAAGCAGCATGGCCAAGGCAGATCCAGGAACCAGATGCAGAAGCCAGTTATCAGGAACCCCCAGGGTATGAGTGTTTAGCCTAGGGACAGGAGTGAAGAGAGACTGCCCAGTTCTGTCCTCTGTCCCTGGAACAGGACTCTGGGGTTCTGCCACATTCAGATCCTGATCGCAGTCTAGGCCCTCCCATAGAACAGCAGGGCCCCCTCCTCATCTCTGCCCAGGGCAGAGGGGTTCCCTTGTGGTCATTCACAGACCAGGAGGGAAGACAGAGACTCACACAAGGAGATCCTTGTGGGGGTGGTGTTCCACTCATACTCAAAAGCTCAGGAAGTACCCCAAAACCAGGCATAAGCTGGAGAAATGAGTAAGCAGAGAAAAAAAGAGGAGCACCATTGAAAAATACTTTTCCCATGATCCCAAGAAGGATCAAAACACTCAATCTGAAGAAGAGGAAGCACAAGCTCCTGCTTCTAAAGAGTCCAAGAAAAACGGAAATTGGGCTCAGGTTATGACAGAGCTCAAAAAAGAGTTTGAAAATCAAGTGAGAGAGATAGAAGAAAAATAGGGAAAAGAAATGAGAGATGCAGGAAAAAACATGAAAATGAAGTCAGCAACTTAGTCAAGGAGATTCAAAAAAAATGTTGAAGAAAATAACATGCTAAAAACCAGCATAATTCAAATGGATAAAACAGTTCAAAAAGTTATTGAAGAGAAGAATGCTTTAAAAAGCAGAATTGGCCAGATGGAAAAGGAGATAAGAAAGCTCTCTGAGGAAAACAAATGCTTAAGACAAAGAATGGAACTGAGGGAGGTTACTGATTTTACCAGAAATCAGGAAACAATACTTCAAAATCAAAAGAATAAAAAATTAGAAGAAAATGTGAAACATCTCATTGAAAAAACAACTGATATGGAAAACAGATTTAGGAAAGATAATTTAAAAATTATTGGAATACCTGAAAGTCATGACCAGGAAAAGAGCCTTGATATCATTTTCAAAGAATTCCTACAGGAAAAATGCGCTGATATCCTAGAAACAAAGGACAAGATAGAAATGGGGAGAATCTACTGATCTCACTGAGAAAGAGATCCAAAAAAAAACAACCCCCAGGAATATTATAGACAAGTTCCAGAACTCCCAAATCAAAGAGAAAATATTACAAGCAGCCAGAAGGACACAACTCAAATATCGTGGAGCTGCAGTCAGGCTCACACAGGATTTAGCAGCAACTTCATTAAGGGCTCGTAGAGCTTGGAATATAATAATCTGGAAGGCCAAAGAGCTTAGAATGCAACCAAGAATCAACTACCCAGCAAGGCTGAATGTCCTCTTCCAGGGAAAAAGATGAACTTTCAATGAACCAGGGGTATTTAAAATGTTCCTGTTGGAATGGCCAGAGCTGAAAAAAGGGTTTGATCTCCAAATATAGGACTCAGGTGAAGCATAGAGAGTGGAGGAGAAGGGGAAAAATAAGGGACTCAGTGATGATGAACTACATGTGTACCTGTATAGAAAAATGATACTGATAATACTCATATGAACCTTATCATTTAATAGAGCAGGTAGAAGGACCTTTTATAGATGAAGCACAGGAGAAAGCTGGATTTGAAGATATAATGTGGTGTAAAAATGGAGTCAATAGATAAAAAATTACATTTCCATGTAATGGGAGAAAGAAAAAGGAAAGGAGGAATGGGTTAAGATATTTAATATAATAAGATTTTTCTTTATTACAATGAACTATTGCAATGATATTGAAAGGGGGAAGGCACAGGGGAATGAGGGAATCTTCTCTCTCATCAGAGGTGGCTAGGAGAGGAAACAGCATGTATACTCAATGGGGTATAGACATCTGAACTAAGGAGAAGAGAAGGGGGATGGGGGAGAGGGGCATGTGCGTGATGGAGTAGAAGATGTACCCTGGGGGTGAGTGGTCAGATATAACACATTTTCTTTTTTTATTTCTTGCAAGGGGCTGGGATTGGATGGCCTGTCCAGGACCATAGGGCCAGGTGGATGCTAGGCCTAAGGGGTTGTATGTGGGCTTGGGGCCTGTTGGCCCCAGGGCTGGGAATCTGCCTGTTATGCCCCTCAGCTACCCTACAGCAGAGACAGAGTGAAATGAGAGAGAAAATATAGTACATGGTAGTGGAGAAGTACAATTGGAAGGAGTTGTGGTCAGTAATGGCAATGGTGGAAAATTATGGAAGTAACATTTGTGATGGACTTATCATAAAAAATTTGATCTACCCATGACAGAGTTGGTGGTGTTAGAACACAGAATGAAGCACAATTTTATTATTATTTTTGTTGGGGGTGTTGCTGGGCAAATGGTCCTGGGTAGCCTGTCTGGAGCCACATAGCTGGGTGATTATTGGGTGTCTGAGACCAGATTTGGACCTGGGTGCTCTTGGATCAAGGGCCAGTGCTCTGTCAACCACCAAGCCGCCACTATTATTATTATTATTATTATTATTATTATTATTACAATTTTATTTTATTTTGGGTCTTTTTGTTTTTGTTGGTTTTTGCAGGACAATGGGGTTGGGGGGGGCTTGCATGGGGTCACACAGGTGGGTGATTGCTTTTTGTAAGGGGCTGGATTTTGGCTCAGGTGCTCCTGGCTCCAGGGCTGGTGCTCCATCCATGGTGCCACCTGGCCATACCTACTATTATTATTATTATTTTTTTAATCTTAATTTTATTTTTTTCTCTCCCCTTTATTTTATCACTCATGGAGTCTATATTTTTTGAGGGAGGGGGTATTATGTTTATACTTAAAGAAGAATAGTTTAGTAATATATGAAAATCATTATTTGTACAAACTAAGAATAAAGAAATGGGAAAAAATAAAAAAATAAAAAATGATTTTATACAGAACTGCAAATGAATTTGACCTATTCCTTTTAAATATATAAAATAGTTGATTGATAAATTTCCTTTTTCCTTTTTTGGTCTGCACACCTCCAAGTTTGCTTTAGAAATAGTTACTAATGGGCACAAATAGGAATACACATATATATGTATGTGTGTTTATCTAAAATATTGTTTTATATGTATTTTTATTTGATTTCTTTCTTTAGATTCAGATATTGCATTTTTCATGAATTCTTTCTTATTTATGTGTTTATAGTAGTCAAAATGTCTTAGTCACCTAAAAACATCCTTAAAATAATTTCAGCCATTTCTCAGTTGATTGGGGACCCTGGAGATATGACAGAAAATTCCAATTCATATCTATATATCTCTATCTATCTATCTATCTATCAATTTAACTATTACTACTATTTTTCAGTTTCTTCCTTTCTATTTGTACTCACTGTTTTCTTTTTCACCCTCTCTCTGTTACCTTATTTTTATCATCACTCTCCCACTCCCTTTCCCATCTAGCACTCCAAGAATATGAATTACACCGTGCCTCACACCCATCCTGCTTAAATCACATCACTCTTGTGGCCCAATCCTCAAAATCCTAATCTACATAGCTTCTAAAAGTCCTTCCCTGCATCTTATCTCTCAGTTTTCTTACCAGTCTCCATGATCAGAACATTTCTTCCCCACTCCGGGGTACACACTTTATTCTTCAACCCAGACCAGAGTAAACTTCCAACATTCCATTTCTCCCTCCACACCAATTTCCTCTAAGTTAGTACTTCTTTGAATATCCCATTTCCTAATATAATTCCTCCATTTTACTTTTTCCTACTCACTTTTGTTTTGTTTTAAATTGCCTCATAATCCACAACTGAAGCCCAATATATCAAAGTATTTTAGTATTGATCACAGTTTTAAGAATACTTATAAACATATTCTCTGAGATCTCTTTCAGAATGTGATCAAAAGATTATTTTTTCTACTTCTACTAGATTCTCCTCTATCTATATACTCCAGATAATATTCCTTAATAATTCCTAATAATGTCATCAGTAGTCTGACAATTTTTATATCACCTCTATTTAATTTGTTCTCCTGATTAATTGTGTTTTGTCCCTAATAAGGAGTTTCATGTTTTCTTCTATTTTTCTAATTTTATTATTTTTTGATGTCTTAGATTGTGAATCAATTCCTCTTGCATAGTTCTACTTTTTTGGAACTATTTTTTCCTTAGATTTTCAATATCTTTTTCTAGTACATTACCTTTCTTTTCAAAGTATTATGATTCTTTTTATTTTTTTCCCAATTTTTACTCGAATACTCTTTGGATTTTAGAATTCCTTCTTTTTTTTTCCTCCAAGATTTCTTATGGAACTTGGAATCCCTTAACATTTCTTTTCAGGGTAAGAATGCTTGTTTCATTGTGTTGTTTTTTTACCTGTCTTAAGAAGTTACCAATAGTCAGTTTAATTTTCCTTTCTTTTTTCTTTTTTATCATCTCATTAATATAATAACATATTTGACTCCAAGTTGTGGATATTGTTGGCCTAAGTCTTGATTCCTTCTTATCGTTATTTTCTGAATTATGTCCAGGGATCAACCTCAGTGACCTTCATCCTTCTCTCTATCATAATTAGGAATCTCAGCCAAATGGTCCCCACAATGTTTTTCCTTCCTAAGGTAATGCATGCACCAAGCATATGTTCCCTCCTCCTCATCCACATTCACATTCTGCAATCACTCCTACTGAGTTGAGTTGAAGTTTCTCATGGCCTGGTCTGCTTTCCAGTTCAGATTCACTTAGGACCTTTTCTCTGTTATTCTAGGCCTGAAGAAGTCTAGCCTTCTCTGAGGTCAAACTTCAGCCTATTGTCTTTAGTGAGGTCCTCTCAAGTTATATTAGCAGGATAATTGCTTTAGGTCCTTATATTTGATGATCCAAATTCATTTATTAGTGATTTTGTTTGAATGTGTGGAGGAAATATGGAAAACTAGAAATTTTTTATCTATTTCACAATTTTCCCAAAATGCTTCTTCCCTACCACCACCACCAATATCAGCCAGTGCAACATCATCATTACCATCACCATCATCATGGTGTTTGGGTAGAGCACCATCCATGATCACAGGATGAAATCAATTCAGATCTGGCCTGTAATGCTAGCTATTGACATTTGTCGAGTCACAGCCTCCTACCTATCTCACATTTATTGCCATAGTATTTTGTCTTGTTTCATATCTGGCCACTGACCCAGAAGCCTCAAGAGATGAAAATGAGGGTGTTAAGGTAGTTGAAAGAGAGGGAATATAGGTGGTACAATAGATAGAGCATCAACCTTGAAGTCGGGAGCATAGGAGTTCCAATCTACCTTCAGACACTTGACATTTCTTAGCTCTGTGACCTTGGGCAAGTCACTAAACCCTTATTGCTTTGCATCCAGGGTCATCTGCAGTAGTTGTAATCCATAGGTGACCATTGGAACCAAAAGACTCTGCTGGAGATGGTAAGAACAGTAATTGATAGCTGTTTGCTGTCACTCAAATCCCATTCATATTCTTGCCATGGCATTATTTTCCAGATGTCATGGTTTTCTTTGAGAACAAAGGACAACATCAAAGAGAAGTGATAACCACTAACTAACATGTAAGATTCTGAAGAGTGGCATATTGAATTAGTTTTACAGGAAAATATTGCCAATTTTCTATTGTATAGTCTTCATTTTGCCAAAGATTTTTCCAACTACTTTTTAATGGAGTTAAGAGCACAATTTTAATGTTGAGTAGCCTGTGACTCCAGGCCCCAGCCAAATCCTCTCCTCCATTATATACCACTTCTCACACATAATGATTAAAAGACCAAGTGAGATGGAGTTGGCATCCTGTACTGGACATTTTCAAAGCAAAAACAGAGAGAAAACCACCACAAAATGAATGCACAGATTCAAAGTAAAGGAGCAAACCAGGCATCCTCCTATAACATCTGGAAAAGACCTACAGAAAGACCATGGATTGAGCTTTAGTCTAAATGAATTAAAGCACCTACAGGCTTCACTGATCCAACAAATTTTCCTGATTGAAGAAGTTGAGACCTCAAGACATTTATCTCAACTTTACATCATTACCAACTTCTAGAACTTTTACCTCCCAAACTCTTATGTGACAAATTTTCATCTAAATAAAAATGGATGACTGGATGAGGGAAGATTGAAATACTCCTCACAGTTTTGAGAAGCCACACCTAATGGTTCTGACCAGATGTGATCCCTGGAGGTGGCTGTCCCTATATAGAAACCATCAAAAGTTGACTGTTTTATGATAGGAAGAATGACAATTTAACTCAAAACTTGAAGGATTATTTTAAAGGAGTCCTACAGAAGGTTGGAATAGCTAAATGTGTGTGGGTGCATGGGAGTCTTGGCTGGCAGCAATCAGGTGACACAGTAGATAGAGCATCACTTGGAATTAGGAAAACCTAGGCTCAGATACTCCCCTGCTACTGCCTGCTACAAATTCTAAATCTGTACTGTGATCCAGAGCAGGAAATGGTGAACTGTTCCAGCATTTCTGTCATGACAAACCCAATGGAGACATGAAGAGACAGATATAATTTAGACCAAACAACAGCAATCCAAATAGGATATTACCATATTTCCACAAGAGATACAAATGTGTTTCTTGTACAATATTGTTCCACATAAACTATAGTTATGGTTTTTACAAACTTCTAAATTGACAAAGCACATGTTGCACCTAATCAAAAGTCTTATGGATTAGTTTAATAGACATAAAAAGCTTTGTTAACACCTAGTTTGCCTCTGAGTAACTTGAGAAATTTAGGCTTTTAGTAATCACTCCTCATACATAGTTATATAAAAGGGTTATGGACACTGCCCCAGGCCCACACTCATACCAAAGGCTGCTCAATGAGTTCGCAAATCTTTATCTAGCATATTCTCTATGTAGATTCTCACAAAGATTATGTAGAGAAAATCAAATAAGAGTATAAATTTATAACTGCCCTTATTTTCACTAAATCAAGGTCTGAAATTTTCTTTTCCTGACCCTGAGTTAACTGATATATAGATTGCAACACTTTGGATTCTCGAAACCCTTTGGGGGAGTTGTCCCTTTTATACTAGGTGCTCTTTAATTGTTTTTTGAGTGATTGGTTTAAAAATTGAATTGATCCTGTTTCTTAAGTTATTCAAAGGTATAGTTCTTTACAATGTTGTGGTCATTGTATAATATACAACAAGTGTAAGATAGGTAGAACTGCTACATAGATAGACACTTAGATACATGGATCAATATATAGAGAGATAGATGGTAAAATAGATAGATAGATAGATAGATAGATAGATAGATAGATAGATAGATATAGACACATAATTTAATAATTGTCTCAGGTCCATAAAATACTTGTATTATAAAGATTTTGAGATTACTGACATTATAATTGATGAATTATGGAAAAACAATTAAGTAAACATGAATTATTATTTTCAAAAGTTTTCACAGAAATACATTACATCAAGAATTACCTACACATATCGTCCATATATTCACAATATGTAACTTCTGAATTCTGGAAATATGATCTTCTATCCAATGTCCTTGGAAACACCACCAGAGATCCCATATTTACCAGCACACACACACACACACACACACACACACACACACACACACACACACACACACACAATACATACATGCCTAAAGGAACCATAGAAACAGGGTTTTCTAATTATAATGAGAATAGAAATTTATCTAATTTACTTGGTAATCATTTTATAACCTGGTTTGTGAGCTCTTGTCAATTGCTTTATATATGTGGGATATTTTAATCTAAGTTATTTATAAGAAAATATTACATATTCGCTAATTGCCTTAGAACTGGGAACAATAATGAATAATAAAATGATTATTGGAAAGGGGATGGTATCTATAGAATGCACTGACAAAATGCTCAGTTGTGCTGGCCAATTATCTTTACAATATTCATATGATCAGCTTTGCTAACTTCCCAAAAAATAAGGAAATGATATCAAATGCGGTCTTAATTTATTTTACATGGTGACATTCTCATTCCTTGTGATCATTGCTTACTTTTCTAGATATCCATTTATGTTTCCATTTACAAACACATACATGCTTTCATGGATATATATATACATGTATATATGTTCTACATTTTGTCCTGAAACTAAAGTTCATACTCATGTAGATTATACATTCTATCCTCTTCCACTCTTTTAGATAAAAATTTATACAATATTTGACTTTTTTCCAATCCTTTGGTGTTTATCCCAATGAACACATTGTTTCAGATGTCACTACCATTTCTCAACAATCACAACATCTAGTGCTTTCTATAGCTGCGCATTTAATTATTGGGTAGGCACCAGAGCAGAGTGTACAAACTGTCACAAAATATTATCACTGTGATTTTCTAGATAGTGACATTGACGAAATCACTAAATATGTCTGACGTTAATAGAAATTGCGGAAAATTTTACATCATAGTGTTGGGATGAACAATCAAATAGTTAAAGAAAAGCATCTTGTAAGCCTTAAAGACTCATACCTAAATTTAGTTGTGGTGATGGTTCAGTTATTCAGTCAATTTACACTATTAATGACTCTATGGACTCAAGTCATCCTTCTGTCACCTATTATATCTTAAAGTTTGTTGAAGCTTATATGTATTACTTGCATTTCTATCCATCTCCATCTTTATTATTCCCTTTTAATTTTGACTTTGATCTTCACCACCATAAGGGAATTTTCCAGAGAGTCTCATCTTCTCATTATTTTGCCAAAATATTTATGTTTGTTTCAATATTTGATTATCTAGTGAATTGTCCTAATTCAATTTCCTTAATTATTGACTGATTCAATGTCCATGCACTTCTAAAGTCTCTTAAAAGTCTTCTCTAGCACAATTCAAAAGCACTTGTTGGGCAAGACTGAGTTTTCCTCATAGTCCAACTCTTATAGCCATGCAATACTAAAGCTTCCATAGAGACTTTTGTCTTTTGTAGAAGTAAATAAAAGTCACTCTAGAATCATTCCCCAGAAAAAAATTAATAGACAATATTAAAATGATATTAAACTTAGTTTATGATTATTTATATCAGTTAAATTGAATTCATGAAGGGTTATCTCTGACTATACACTCTCCTCATTAATTTAGTGTAATAAAATGATAGTATCCATGCTTTCTTATGTTCATTCCAGCACTAAATGATGAAAGTCATTGTCATTGGCCAGAAAAAGAAAGCAAAAAATAAACTGAACAGCTCTCATTGTTGGTGATTATCATCTCAGCTATGTTGAACAGCATTCTTTCTCTTGCTTTGATCTTGCTCTTCTATCCACTATTAGCTAAAACAACACTGTCTTAATAGCTTTTCTCATTACCATCAGTTTATTGTTGTCTTTAGAAAGACAATAAATTCAATATCTGTTCATACACAAATTGGACATTGTTCACTGGAGACTCTTTCAATTAAAACCACAGGGTTAAAAAAAAAGAACAAGTCTGATTTCAGAAACATCTATTTCCTTGTCAATGTTTGCCAAAACTGAACAGTGAGTCAAATCTGCTTTCAGGATGAATGGCCTCCTAATACTAACCTGTGTGTTCCCCCACTTCCCTCCCATGATATCATCTTCTCAGTTAAATGGATTCTTAGGATACATTTTCTATCATATCTTATTAAAATCTGCTTTCAGGGGAGCACCTCTAAGTCATTCATTAAATGGAATTATATAACTACAAGAAATTACAAGAAGGCAGAGAATGCATTTCACAAGAGGAATCAGCTTGCATGTTCGATTTTCTAGAACATATTATTCTGAGAGATATTAAATTGAATTGCATTTCCTTTAAATTGACAAGTTATCCTTGAAAAATGATTGTCATCTAATTAAGAGGGCACGGGAGTTTGAATCAGGAAGAAGTGGATTTAAATCCATTATCAGTCCCTTATTAGCAGTGTGTCTCTGGAGAAATAAAAATTTTTAAAAAATTGAAAAAAAACATTTCAATCTACTACAACTCAGTTGTTAAGTTAATGTATAAATCATAGTTGTAAATAGAAGTTAAATCAATAAAATCGAGGCATATGAAGTAATGATTTCCCATAACTACAATGTGACAGAAGATTATTCCCTTAAGAGACTACAAGATTTGATATGTCACCTTGCACCCTAGTAAAAAATCACAACTCCAAAAGTCTCTCCCACCATGTTAATCATAATCCTAGGAAAATGTTCAGGAAGAAAAAACTTTTTACTCAGAGGAAGACACAACCAGAATTCAGATAATAATTGTTGAAAGATTCATATCTTTGTAGATCAGTCTCAGGTAGTGCCCTAAAAACAGGGCACTAAGGAGCTTAATTATTTTCTCTATTGCTTTTTTTTCCTTAAAATAACAATTTCCTTCCTTTTTCTGGGTAATCATTTTGGAAGTGTAATAATTTTGGTAAATTTCAGAGGTTAAAGCTTCCTATCTAATCCAATTTTTTTCTGTTATGTTGTTTTAACCCTACATTCTTAAGGGACTTACAATGTTGTGGTTCACAGGCATTAGAATCACTGGATTCTAATGTTCTTCCTCTTTCAAGTCTATGATTTTATCTTGAGAAAATTCATCAGAGACTTCATCTGAATAAATACAATTGTGTGTTTGAACTTCGCAAAGTAATGGTTGTTTGACTTAACTGACTGAATTAGGAAGTTGTTACAGTTCTATGTCTAAACTTCGAAATAGTTCAAGCAAAATAGCTCAACAGTCTGATTTAAAGTAGAGCACCCCAGTACCAACAATTGCCATCAAATATTCCTGTCTTCTAAATAAATTTTAGGTTGAGCAAGAGAGCAACTGATAAAAATATATATTTTCTCAGTCCACTTGGATGTCTGACATAAAAATATTTTCCCCTTATTCAATTTGTCAAATCCATTTCTGGCACTTGCCGTAATATTAGAAATATAGATCGAGACAATTCCAAAATTATTCATGGACTTGATTTTTTGTAATGAGTCAAAAATAACTTGTTTCTAGATTTAGAGCTTCAAGAAATTCAAACCCTGTCCTTCCCTCCTGTAAAGAAGATAAAACAAAGACTTCTGAACCTAAACTTATGGGTCTGATCTCTCCAGACTATTCCATTTCATACTGTTCCCCTCAGTGCGTTTTGCATTGTCATGGAGTTCAATTCATGAAGTATTTCTGAATGGTCTGTAATATATAATAGACTGAAGATAGAAAGGTGGATAGGCAGAAAGAGGAAAATCTAACCTTGGCCCAGCCCCCCTGGAGAGCTCCAGGAGACCCTCTTGTGCCTTCCTTTGTCTATAACTTCACAGATATTGCATTTTCAGGAAGGAAGATTCTCTCCCTTGCCAAGTGGAATGTCTTCTCCTCTTCAAGTTTCAAATCACATATTAGCACTAACATGGGAACTTCCCTCTCAGGCTGTGACCTGATCTTCCTAATATTTTCTTATGGCTTTCTAAGAGCACCTCATCTGGAGGACTCCTTTTACTCTACCACAATCTACTCAATTGATTACTTGCTGTATGGCCTGACCAAAATTACATGCATATTTCAGATAGCTTACAATTTTTAAAAATATGCAAACCTAATATTAAATAAAAAAGTATGGGGTTGTTATATGGCATAGAAGATAGAGCCTCAGTCCTAGAGTCAGGAGGACCTGAGTATAAATCCTGCCTCAGAGTTAATTATTACCTAGCTTTGTGACATTTGGAAAGTCACCTAACCCTGTTGACCTGCAAAAAAAATGACACAAAAGTATAGCAACTATGTGTTTTAAGCACTGGATATGTGAAGAAAAAACAAATGTGAGTCTACCCTCCTCTATGCGGATCTAACCTCCCCTATGATGTACATATGTTAATTCACATATATGAAATTGCATTATTCCATGGAAATGCTCTCTCAGCCAGTTTCTGTAGGAGGCATAGCACAGTCTGGGTCTAGTTGATCATCAGAGAAGAATAACTTTTAATTGCCCTAAACCCCCTTTTCACCATTTCCCTTCATTCAGGATACCCTATGTCCTAGTTCAAGGAGAAGTAGTAACTTAAGATCTTTATAAGAACCTCGGCATCATCATTTCCCCCCAGTAATGTTTCCTGGGCTAAAATGAAGGATATCAATTATTAATAAACCTTACTTTTATTCTTGATGAAATTGTATTTATCCATTTGAAAGATAGATCCAATCTGCCTCTCTCATGCAAATTCATTCAATTCATTGAAAGGGAAAATATACAATCATATTGGTGCAGAGGCATATATAATCTCTGACTAACAACCATATTCATTCTACTTTTTCCTGAACCAGATATTATTGGAAAATATTAGCTCAATGATACCACATTTCCCCATTCTTATAAAGTTATTCATACTATCTGTTCTGACCTATCTGTGTGTCCTCCTGCACGGTGACCTCTGATTCTTCTAGCAGCTAAAATCTACTAGGAGCAAACCTGGAAAGCATGCAAAATGTTTCTTTCATGGATTCTCCTAAGTTCCTTCCAATTGCTGCAGTCCTGGTGATTAGAGAACTTAAGGAAGGCCTTGCTAGAGCATTTCATTATTATTTTGGGAAGAACATTTTTGTTTCAAAAAAGGAAGCAATATCAAAAAAGAATTATTTGAATTAGTGAAAGGGATGATTTGAATTAGTGAGCTTCTGGTAGGAGAGACATTCAAGAAGAGACTAGATAAACACTACTCATCCTGTATTGGATAGTGTTGAAACAACTGAACTCTCCCAATTCTTGGAGTGAGGATACCTGATTAATTAAAAAGAATCCTTTAAGAAGCAAGGCAACTGATTTGATAGCTGGATTGAATCCTCCAACATTTCTCTTCATTACAAACATTTTTCCACACTAGTTTTGTGTAGATACTGCTCATGTGAACACTGACTTCCCAATAAAAGAAAGCAGTGGAATGATAAAACTATATTAGAAAAGCTTAAGGATTTAGAGTTTTAAATTTTCAGTTATAAATCTCCTTTATTTACTGCTTTTGTCACCATCACAAACTCAATTCAGTTGGTAGGGCCTCAGTTTTCTTTTATATTCATATAATGGGTAAAGGGAGTGATGAAGTAGGTGATTTGCTAGATCTATCCCAACCCTTAATCAATGATCTGAGTTGGAGAATCTGATAGGATAGATGTTGAAGAAGAGACGAGAAAGTCACTTGTTCTTTCCTGTATTGGATAGAGTGGAAACAGCTGGTCTCAAATGTTTCTCTCAGATTTTGAATTGATGATTGTGAGAGTTAACAATTGTACATTTGAATGAGAATCAAGAAGACCCTTCAACAAATCAGGCTATATTCACTCATCAGTAACATGATTCTAGGCTAATTACTTAACCTCTGAGTTTCTGTGATTTCACCTATGACAGTAGACATAATAGCAATGAATTTATATTTGCTGTCAAGATCAATAAATAAAAATGTAAAGAATCAGTTAGCAGATTCTTTTAAAGTCATCACAATATACCAGGTACTGCAAGCCTTATAAATTATGAATTTATATTATAACAAACCTTATTTTTGCTGCTATGGTTATTCTTGCCCTGAGATCAGATTTTTGTGAAGATGATGAACAGAAGCAGAAATCAACTGAGCCAGTATCCTAATTATAGAACTCCCTCCATTCTTTCTTGTATCTGAAGAGCACAAACTGCTACAAACCTAAGAGTTATCTATTCACTCTAGAAAATTCTTCAATCACTTAACATTAACTAAACGAAGAAAAAGTGAGACAATTTAAAGTATTCATGTTCTCAATTTACCTTTATAGCTACTTGCCTGATCACTGTAGCCTTAATGTTATGGTGAATAACAGCCAAAGAATGAATAAAGGAAATGGTGGTCTTGGATCTTTCCCACTTTCCACTAAATCTATAAAGCTCAAGGATACATGAGATATAAGTAAGTCACTGCTATTGGAATAGCAGCATATTTGTTGCTCTGAAGCAGAAGCAAATTCCCGTTTGGGATTTCTAATGGGACATCAGAGAATCTATTTACACAGCTAAAATTCTGTTTAGGAAGTCCATGTTTCCCCAAATATATTTGCAGAGAATGATTAGAACAAGGTAAATGGGATGGACAAAGACATTACACTCATGACAAGTGAGTACTGACGGAAAAAAACAGGGGAGTCAAGAAAATCTGAATGTTCAATCCAATTAAAAATTTCAATTATAAAATATTTTAACATTTACAACTATGATCTCATTCAATTCTCTCAAGCCATATGGGGTGGTTTTGTTGTTCAATTTTTTAAGGTGAGATTGGCTCCTTTGGGAGCTGCTCGAGGGTTTTCTTAGCAAGGTCACTGGAGAGGTTTACCCTATCTTTCTCCAGCTCATTTTATACCTGGGGTACCTAGGGAATCACTTTTACATTATTAACCCAGGGTCGCACATCTAGGAAGTATTTCAGGCCAGTTCTGAAATCATGAAGATGGATTCTTCTTGATTCCAAGACCAGTTTTCTCTCCATTAGGACAATTAGACAATAAACAATTATATTGATCAGTGATTCACAAAGCACTGTGCTTGCAGTATGGATTTTGAACTTCACACCACAACAGAAAGAAAACAGCATAGAAATCACTTTTTTTCATGGGACAAATGAGGAATCCTAAACATAGTGACTTTTTTGCATCTGGGAATTGATATCTTCAAAGAATTGCATGAATGAATGATTTTTTTCTTGAAAATAAATTTATCCCCAACAAGGTTAGAGCTCTAATTGGAATTGACAGATAGGTCAAGGACAGGGAAGGAACTGAGTGTTCATCAATCTTGTGTTTAATGTTGGCTTTTAAAAATCTTTATCACAGACATTTTTACTAGGATCCAAAAAGACCTGAAATACTATATTTTCTGCAATGTGTTGGAGGCATATTTTTCCCAAGATCATCTTGCTCCTTGTCCCAAAACTTTGGGAAGGTTCTTCATAGCATTGGTTAATATTAACCTTTACAAGACAGAAGAATTTCTTTTTTATAAAATTACTATTTCATTTGTTTTCCAATTTTATAAAATAGTACTTTCTACCCATAATTTTCTGTAATGTTTTGAATATGACAATCTTTCCTCCATCCTCCCTTCCTTCTCCCTTTGCCCCACCAAAGGTAGTCTGCTAATCTTTACATTGTTCCCTTTATATACATTGATCAAAATTGAATGTGTAGGGACAGAAATCTTATCCTTGAGGAGAAAAGAAAATAGTACAGATAGCAAAATTATATAGCCCAGAAGATACTTTTTTAATAAAAAATTGGAGATAATAGACTTTGGTCTTTGTTTAAACTTCACAGTTCTTTCTTTGGGTACAGATGCTATTCTCTTTCAGAGGTGCGCTAGAATTTTCCCTGATTATACATTGAATGAATGAGAAAACCTAATAATATTGATCATCATCCCCATGTTTCTGTTAGGGTGTGCAATGTTCTTCTAATTCTGCTCATCTGACTCATCATCAGTTCATGAAAGTCTTTCCAGAATTATATGAATTCCCATGTCTCTTGATTTCTAATAGAACAATAGTGTTCCATGACATATATAATATATATATATATATATATATATATATATATATATATCACAAATTCTTCAGTGATTATTAAACTTATGAACATTCCTTTCATTGCCAATTCTTTGTTATCACAAACAGGGCTTTTATGAATATTTTTGTACAAGTGATCTTTTTACTCTTTGGGATGACTTCTTTAGGGAACAGACCCAATAGTGGTATTGCTGGAAAAAAAGAGTATATACATCTTTATTTCCTTTTGGGATAATACTAAATAGCTCTCCAGAAAGGTTGGATAAGTTCACAATGACACCAACAATGTATTAGTGTCCCAGATTTCCCACACCACTTCCACATAAAGAACATTGTCCTTTCTGGTCATATTGGCCAGATATGTGAAAAGGTATGAGGTCTGATACATGTGAGGTGGTACCTCAGAGATGCTTCAATTTGCATTTCCTTTATCAGTCACTAATTAGAGCAATTTCTCATATGACTGTCGATAGCTTTGATTTCCACATCTGTAAATTGTCTTTGCATATCCTTTGACCATTTGTCAATTGGGGAGTGGCTTGTTATCTTTTTATAAATTTGTTCTTTATATATTTTTACAAAATTTGTTCTTTATAAATCTTTTCTTTATATATTTTTAGAAATGACTCCTTTATCAGAAATACAAGTTGGAAAAAATTGTTTCCCAAATGAGTACATTTCTTTTGATCTTGGTTACATTAGTTTTGTTTGTACAAAAGCTTTGTCATTTAATTTGTTTTTAATGATGTTCTCCATTTCATCCTCTGTCATAAACTGCTTCTCTTTCCATAGATCTGACTAGAAAACTATTCCTTGATCTCTTAGTTTGCTTATAATATTGCCTTTTGTGTCTAAATTCTGTATCCATTTTGATCATATATTGGTATAGGATGTGACATGTTGGTCTAATCCTAGCTTCTGCCATACTAATTTCCAATTTTCCCAACAGCTTTTATCAAAGAGAGAGTTCTTCTTCCAGAAGCTGGATGTTTTGTGTCTATCAAACAGCATATTACTACAATCATTTCCTGCTGTCTCTTTTGCACCTAATCTATTGCATTGATCCACCATTCCCCTTTTTTAGTTCATACCAGACAGTTTTCCTGATTGATGCTTTAACTCTTATAAGGCTAAACCACCTTCTTCTACACTTTTCTTTCCATTAAATTACTGGATATAATTGAATTTCTTTATTTCTATATAAATTTATTTACAATTTTCTTCTAGGTAATTAAAGTAATTTATTGAAAGTTTGATTGGTAAGGCACTAGATAAGTAGATCAATTTTGGGAGAAATAATATTTTTGTTAGATTAGCTTGGGCCATCCATGAGGAGCTGATGTTAACAGTTATTTAAATATGATTTTATTTGTGTGAAGTATTTTATACTTGTTTATATAAAAATTCTAAGTCTGTCTTGGCAGGTAGAGTCCCAAGTATTTTATATTGTGTGATGTTACTTCAAATGGAATTTCTCTTTCTAGTTCTTGCTGTTCTATCTTTTAATATATAGAAATGCTGAAGATTTATGAGGGCTTATTTTTACATCCTGCAACCTCATTAGAGTTGCAAAATATTTCTCGTAATCATTAGATGATTTTTTAGGAATCTCTAGTTATATCATCATGTTATCTTAAAAGCATGAAAGCTTTGTTGCTTCCTTCCTAATTCTAATTCCATTAATTTCTTTTTCATCTCTAATTGTTGAAGCCCATATTTTTTAATAGAATTTTGAATAATAGAGGTGATAAGGACATCCTTATTTCACCCTGCATCTTATTGGAAATGCCTCTAACTTATGCCTGTTGAACATCATGCTTCTTGATGTCTTCAGAAAGATACTGCTAATCATTCTATGGAACAATCCATTCACTCCGACATTCTCTGGTGTTTTAATAGGAATGGGTTTAATATTTTGTCAAAGGTTATTTCAACAGCTATTGAGATAATCATTCCATTAATTTTAGGTTTATTATTAATAGAGATAATTATACTAACACTTTTCCTTCTATTAAACCCACCCTGTATTCCTGGGATAAATCACTCTTGGTCATAGTATACAATCCTAGAGGTAACTTGCTGTAATCACTTAGCTAAGAATTTCTTTAAGATTTTTGCATCCAGCGATGGCTAGGTTGTGCAGTAAATAGAGCACTGGCACTGAATTAAGGAATACCTGAGCTCAATTTTGAGCTGTGTGGCTTGTGGTCACTTGACCACATTGCCATGCAAAAATGTCATAAAAAAGATTTTTGCATCCATATTCATTAGGGAAATTTGTCTATAATTTTCTCTCTCTGTTTTGACTCTTTCTGGTTTAGGTATCAGCACCATAATGGTATCATAAAAGGAGTTAGGCAGAGATCAGTATTCACCTATTTTTCCAAAGAGTTTATTTAGTATTGGAACCAATTATTCTTTAAATGCTTGATAGAATTCACTTGTGAATCCATCTGGCTCTTGAGATTTTTTTTAGGGAGTTCAATGGTAACTTGATGAATTTCTTTTTACTGAGATGGGGTTATTTAGGTATTTAAAATACTCTTTATTTAAGTTAGGCAACTTTTATTTTCATAAATATTCATCTATTTCACTTAGATTATCAAACTTAGAAGCCTAAATCTGGGCAAAATTATTCCAGATTAATACATTAATTTCAAACTCACTGTATGGTGAATTCAGCTTTTCTATTTATGATACTAGTTATTTGGTTCTCTTCATTAGTTTTTTTAATCACCCAAACCTTAGTTTTATAATTAGTTCAACATTTTACTTGTTTTCAATTTTATTTAATTCTCCTTTCCTTTTTAGAGATTCTAATTGGGCATTTAAATGTAGTTTTTTGATTTTATTCTCTAATTATTTTAGCTTCATGCTTAGTTCCTTAATTTCCTCTTCCTCTCTTTTAATCAATTAAGCAGTTAAAAATGTAATATATCCTCTAGTAACTACCTTGCCTATATCCCTCAAGTTTTGGTATGTTGTCTTTATATTGTCATTTTAATGGATAAAATCATTAATTCTATAATCTGCTGTTTGATACACTCATTTTTTAAAATGAGGTTTTTAAGTTTCCAATTAGTTTTAGTTCTGTTTCTCACATGGACCTTTATTGCAGGTGATTTATATTGCATTATTATCTGAGAAGGAAGTATTCACAATTTTTTGCCTTTCAGCATTTGAATGCAAGGTTTTTTGCTCACTAACATGGTCAATTTTGAATGTTCCATGTATAGAAAAAAAAGTATATATTCCTTTCAATCCCCATTCAATTTCCTCCAAAGGTCTATCTTGTCTTGGTTTTCTAACATTAGTTTTTTACCTCAGTGACTTCCTTCTTTTTCATATTATGATGAGATTTATCTAAATCTAAGACAGGGAGGTGGAGATCTTCCACCAGTAGAGTTGTGTTGTCTATGTTTTCCTGCAGCTGATTCAGATTTTCTTCTGTGAATTGGGAAGCCATACCACTTGGTGCATACATATTTACTACTGAAATTGCTTCATTGTCTTTGGTACATTTAAAGATGATATAGATTCCTTCCTTATCTTTTTTAATTAAATCTATTGTGGCTGCTTTATCCAAGATAAGGGTTGCTACCTCTGCCTATTTCACTCTGACTGAGGCAAAATATATTCAGTTCCAACCTATTACCTTTACTCTATTTGTATGTCCCTGCTTCAAATTAGTTTCTTTTGTGCAGCATATTGCAGGATTCTGATTCTTAATTGACTCTTCTATTCACTTATGTTTTATGGGAGAGTTCATCCCATTCTCTTTCAATGTTATAATTACTAACTGCTAATTGCCCTCCAAGTTATCTTCACTCTTTTACTATTTTTATCTTTTTAATTTTATCATATTTCCCAGGATTTCTCTTCAGAATACCAACTCCTTCAGCATGTTTGTCACCTTTTATCCATTCCTTCCTGTATCTTTCCCATTTCTCTTTGCCCATTTTTCCTTCCATTCTTTCTTGCAGTTCCCCCTTTCCTTCCTGCTCTCCCTTTCCCCTTTTAATATTTGAAAGGTTAAAAGTTTCTTAACTTAGGTGAGTGTCTGTATGGCAATCCTTCCTTGTATCAAATATTATGAGGGAAAGATTCAAGCTATTTTCATCTCTTATCTTCTTCCCCTCTATTGCAATAGGTCCTTTGAACCTCTTCATGTAATGTGATTTACCCCATCCTATCTCCACCATCCTTCCATCTCTTTACTGCCCCCCCCCTTTAATGGAGATTTTGTTTTTAAATCTTTCTAAGTCACATACAAATCATGGGAGTCCTTTACATTTAGTTAAGCATATTCTCTTTAATATAGTTACAGTTCTCAAGAGTTATGAGAATTTTTCTGATGGGGACATAGACTGTTTCATCTGATTGGATAGTCCCCTTGTTATTTTTTCATGTATGTCATGAATCTCTTCCAAATTTTTGATACAGCTCTGGTCTTTTCATCAGGAAAAGTTGGAAGTCTCCTGTTTCATTAAATGCCCATCTTTTATCCTGGAAGAGAAGGCTCCGTTTTGAAGGATAGTGAAGTCTTATTTTTTTTTTTAGATTTTTCAAGGCAATGGGGTTAAGTGGCTTGCCCAAGGCCACACAGCTAGGTAATAATTAAGTGTCTGAGACCAGATTTGAATCCAGGTACTCCTGATTCCAACACTGGTGCTCTATCCACTGCACCACCTAGCTCCCCCCAGGATTGTGAATTCTTGGCTGCATTCCAAGCACCCTTGATCTTCAGAATATTGGATTTCTGTTCCTTCATTCCTTTAATGCTTATGCAGCCTTGTCCTGTGTAATCCTTTCTGTGGTTCCTTGGTATCTAATTTCTTTCTTTATAGCTTCTTGCAAGATTTTCTCTTTTATTTGATAGTTTTGAAACTTGGCCACAATATTCCTTGGTATTTTCATTTTGCAATCCCCTTCAAGAGGTGTTCAATATATCCTTTGAATTTTGTCCTCTGTTTCCCTGACATCTGGACAATTTTCTTTCAAAAGATCTCGAAATACTGAATCCAGACTTTTTTTTAAATCCTCAATGTAATTAGGAAGCTCAATACTTCTTAAATTTTCTCTCCTGGATCTATTCTCTGGGTCAGTAGTGGAAGAGGTATTTTTTATTTTCTCGTTTTTTTTTGATTTTGTGTTCAGATTCTTGTTGTCTCTTGCATTAATTAGTTTCCACAGATTCGATACTTTTTTTAAGAGAATAATTTTCTTTGTTTATCTTTTGCAATTCCTTTTCCAATTGGTCAATTCTATTTTTGAAGGAGTTTTCCATTTCCCATTTGTGGTTTTCAGATAATTATTTTCCTCTTGAGAGATGTTAATTTATTTTTGTAAGATGTTAATTTTCTCTTAGATTTCTTTTACCAGTTTTTCCAATTAATTATGAAACTTGTTCCTCATCTCTTCTAAGAAGAATTTTGGGGCTGCAGACCAATTCATAGTCACCACAAAAGTTCCAGCTGTATCTGAGTTAGGGTCCTTGAACTCATTGCAGTTTTCAAAGGGATCCCTTGCTGCTGGTCATTCTTCATTTTCCTAAGATCTTGGATCTTGTGTTGGGGGAGGGGCTGGTTCCCTAGAGGTTTTGCTGACTGTGTTTGGTAAGTACAAGTGGACCAGTCATTACAAGGGGGTGGTAGAGACTTTCTCTGGAGTGTCTGTAACCTTGATTTCTTGCCCACTTCCTAGACCAGGGGGTGTGGCGGAAGCAGCAGGGTCTGAATTATTCTTGAACAATATGGGCTGGATCCCTAGGCTTTGTGGTTATTCTTATTATTCACTCAGGACTGAGAGAGATCTGTTGTCCACATCTGAGCCTGGAGGGTGGGGTAGGTATGTTGTTACCTTGGTTATTCTGGAAAGAGTTCCTCTCTCTCAAAGGGATGGGGGGTGGGGCCCTCAACTGGAATTAAAGGGACACTGTTGACAATATGGGGCCCATGGCCCTGGTCTTGCAGACTGGCTGCACTGACCAGATTTATGTCAAAGCCAAAAGCTTCCTCAGCTGTTCTGAGGTTAGTGTGAATCACACTCTACTACCCCTGCTCTCTGCTCTCTGTCCCTGACTCACCACCCCCTTTCTTTGGAGTCAAACCTTGTTGGTAGATGTTTTACTCCTTCCCTTATCTGGATTTTGTGGATGTGAATTCTGTTAAAAGACTCATTCATATTAGTTCCCAGGGAAAGCCAGGACACCTTTCCTAAATATTTGACTTTTCTCTGCCATCTTGTCCAGAAGTCCAGAAGCATTTCTTCGGACTAATTGAAATTATGAATTTCAGTTCCAATTGAGATATAAATATACATATATATATATATATATATATATATATATATATATATATATATATATATATACATATATATTTTGCAAGGCAAATGGGATTAACTGGCTTGCCCAAGGCCATACAGCTAGGTAATTATGAAGTGTCTGAGACCAGATTTGAACCCAGGTACTCCTGACTCCAGGGCCAGTGCTTTATCCACTGTGCCACCTAGCCACCCTCAATTGATATATATATATATATATATATATATATATATATATATATATATATATATATATATATGTATATATACATATATATATATATATTCAGTCTTTCCTATCTGCTAAATAATGTACTAGACATTGTTGTGCAAACAAAACAAGAAATACAGCAATTCCTGAAACAAATTTCATATTAAAGGATGGAGGACACAGCCAGTGTCTATGGAACAAAATACAAAGAATATGCTAAATCAAACAATGGGTATTTGATGGGATATTATGTGAACAAGTAAATGTCTAATGTAGGATAGAGTCATAATGCTCTGGCTTGAAGGAATCAAGGTTATCTTCCAGACAAACCAGAAGAGAGCTTACAACCTATGCAAAGTTTGAGACAATAATAGTGTCATTCCAGGATTATTATCTCAATACTTCATACAAATATTTGCTTTGTTAGGATTTCATGAACATCTCATCACCATCACTCTCTTCTTTTTTCCAAATGTAATAAATTTTCCTGCATACACCCACTTAGCAAACAGTGGTTTCTAAAAGACTATATGATTGTAACAGTAGAAATTTGTTATGAGACTGTTAAAGGCAATGTGTGAGGTAGAATGCTGGACTGGTCATAGACTCATCCTTGCTAAGATAAATATTGACTTTCCATCAAAGCAGCTACCCAAAGTCAAAATGAGAGCTAGAAGAATTAATGTCAAGATAGCAGAGTATCTCTCTGAGCAGGAACAGTTCGTTGCTAATTTGGAAGGAAAAGTGTGTCAACCCCCAGTTGTTAACAGTGGAACACAAAAAGATGGGTCAGATTTCAGAGATCTGGTAGACAGCACTACATTTGTTCATCTGGGCCTGAAAACTATCAAACAGCTATAATTAAAATGATGGGGAAATAGAGAAGTTGCTAAATGAATCATGTAAACTCCACAGTACTTATTTCCTGACAACATTCTTTTCCCAGTTCTGGGATGTAGACAAATGATTTTGATATTTCCCAGTCACCAATGGAGTGAACCAAGGTGTTCCTTGCTTCCATGCTTCTTAACATGATGTTTGTAGTTATGATATCAAATGTCTTCACTGAGGATGAACATGGTCTCAAGGTCAGCTACTGTACTGATGGTAAATTCTTCAACTTGGAAAGGTTCCAAGCCAAGATCAAACTGGAGTGGGTATTTATTGGTGCCTGACCTTCTGTTTGCAGATGACTCTGCCCTCAATGCAGCCTCTGATGTTTTAATGCATGGATTCTCCTTTTCTTGTGCTAATCTTTGTCTTATAATTATGACCAAGAACACACAGGTGCTCCAACAGTCAACATCCCACCATCCATATGTGGAACCATTGATTACAGTAAAAAGGAGAAGTTATGAGTGAAATGGACAAGTTCATTTACCTTGGCCTTGTCCTTTCCATGGAGATTGCACCTTGGCAATACGTTTCATACATGCATTGCCAGTGTTAGTTCAGTATTTGGGAGGCTCTCAAAGTACATGGGGGGGGTAACTGAGTAGCATAGTAGTATATAGATCATTGGCCCTGGAGTGGACAAGGGTACAAATGCAGTCTCAGAAATTTAATAATTCCCTTCCTGTGTGACTTTGATCAAGTAACGTAAATTATTTGGCATAAATAAAATTTAGAAAAGAGTGTGGGGGGGAGTAAAGAGGTGTTAGACAAACCACCAGACTGATAATCTACGGAACATTTGCACAACCTCATCACTATGTGCATCTTCCATTTCAATTATCTGAGGAATATCACCTGGCAGGAGAAGATACCAAACACTGAGTTCTTTTCTTGATCTAAACTACCACACATCACAATATTACTAACAGAGAATGCACAAATTATGGACTAGGCATGTTTTTACAATGCTAGTATTCATGCCAAAAAGGATATTTCATGGAGAATTCACTTAGGGCAAACACTCACAAGGTGGTCTGAAGTAGTAATTCTGCCACAACCTGCAGATCTCTCTTAAGAGTTTTAGAATTGATTCTACAGAATGCAAGACACTGGCACGAGACCTTCCAGTATGGCATGCCCTCATGAGTGAGGACACTCTAAGAGGAAAGCAGAATAGAAACAACTCAAAGTGAATACAACACATATAAGTATAAAGTACGCAAACCAACTGATCACATGCACAATTTTTGCCTGAACTGTGGTAGAGCATTCTGAGATCATATTATTCAGATTGGTTTTAGTTGGACACACTGTAATTTATCTCAGACATGGTGAGGCCTTTCTGTTCTTCTTTGATAAAGAAGGGCAAGAAACAACCAACCATCCAAGCAACTTGACTCTTTAGTCATTTTTCCCTTGTGTCTGCTTTTTTGTAATATCATTTGGAGTTTTGTTGGCAAAGATCATGCCTTGGTTTGACATTTTCTTCTACATTTTATTTTACTGATTTAAAAATGTAGTAAGCATGGTCAAGTGATTTGTCCAGAGTCAAAATGTTAGTAGGTGTACAAGACAACATGTGATCTCTGATAAATAACTCTTCCTGATTTCAGTCCCAGTACTCTATCCATTGTACCATCCAGCTGCCCAGTTGAAGCTTAGAATCATTTTCTTTGATATTTCCTACTCTTTAGATATGTGTATTTTATTTTAGTTGAAAAACCATGAACAAAATCATTTAAGAAAATTGGAAAGAATTTGGCCAGTGATTAAATTTCTGTTAAAATTTTCAATTTTGCAAACATAGACTTTTACTTATTTGCAAATACTTTTATATCTATGTTCTCACCAACATATGTATGCTTCCAGGATGAACCTTTGAACTATTTGAGTTGTCTGGAGATATTGGGTCCATTAGCTAAACTTACAGGCAACAAAGGGCTTTTTTTTTGCAGTGACGGCACCCTTGCAAAATGTTAACAAAACCTTATGGAGAATCCTGTCACCAGTTGGCCAGAAAATACAGACATCAGGAAAATTGTTTTAACAGTGTAGAGCAAAATAATCCAATTCTTCCCACTGCTTTAGGTATTAATGTTCTTTTTTTAAAAATTAATTTATTTTCACCTATATGTACATGTGTATTTTTAAGTTACAAAATTTTCTTTCCCCCTCTTCTCCTCCCCCACTCCTGCACTCAGTGCCAGTCAGCTTTGCATTGTACATACATATTTTGTTTTTGTTTTTTGGGCCAGGCTTTGTGCTTTTTGTTTGTTTTTTGTTTTTTGCTTTTTGCTTTAGTTTTTGCAGAGTAGTGGGGTTAAGTGACTTTCCCAAGGTCACAGAGCTAGGTAAGTGTGAAGCCAGATTTGGACTCAGGTCCTCCTGACTCCAGGACCCAATCTCTATCCACTGAGTCACCTAACTGCCCTGTCCTTATATATTTTGAATAAAAATGTTCAGATAATAGTCATTTTCAGTATGATGAATTAGGATTAAGGGAAGTATGAATAAGAGATAATTTTTATAAAGTGTTCATCAGATTCTAAAGAGTTGGTTTTTCTTTTTCTATTTTTTTTTTTTTTGCTTTTGTTTTTCTTCTTCTGGAAGGCTATAGCATTTTCCATAATTCGTTTAATATGATGATCCTAGCTGAGTGGCACTGCTTTCATTAAGACTGATCACCTCACAATGTTGCAGTTAATGTGTACATTGTTTTCTTGGTTCTGCTCCCTTCATTCAACATCAGATCCTGTAAGTCATTCCATTCTTCTCTAGAGTATGACCATTTATGATTTCTTATAAAACAATAATATTCCATAGTATTCATGTGGCATAACTAGCTTAGCCATTCCCCAATTGATGGGCAACCCCTATGTTCCCAATTATTTGCCATGACACAAAGATCTGCTACTAATATTTTGGAACAGTGGGACTTTTGTCATTTTTTATAATTTCTTCAGGATTTAGACCCAGAATTAGAATTTCTGGGGTCAAAGGGTTTGAACAGTATAATGGCTCTTTGGGCATAGTTCCATATTGCTCTCCAGCAGGGTTGGATCCTTCCCAACTCCACCAGTAATGCATTAATGTGTCATCCTCCCACAACCTCTCCAACAGTGATCATCTTCCCTTTTCTCATCTGGGCCAATCTAATAGGTGTGAGATGATACCTCATTTTTGTTTTAATCTTCATTTCTCTAATCAGTAATGATTTGGTTCATTTTTTCATATGATTATAAAGAGCTTTAATTTCTTCATTTGAAACTTTCTGTTCATATTGAGTGACCATTTATCCTCCATTGACCTTATAACTTTGATGCAATTCATATATAGAAATGAGACCTTTTCAGAACTCCAAGTTGTGAAGATTGATTCCCAACTTTTTGTTTCCCTTCTAATTTCTGATGGTTTTGATTTTATTATTATAACAAATTTGTGTTTTTACAGTCAAAATTTTTCCAGCAATTCTTGTCCAATAGTGAATTCTTATCCCAGAAGCTGATGTTTTTGGGTTAGTCAAATAGAGGATTGCCGTTTTGACCCTATCCTAATCTACTGTTCCATTACTCTATTTCTTAACTAGTATCAGGAAGTTTTGATGACTGCTGCTTTATTGTATAGTGTTATATCTGGTAGAGCTAGGCCAACTTCCTTTACATTTTTTTCCCCATCAGTTCTTTTGCTATTCTTGCCTTTTTGTTGCTCCAGATGAATTTTGTTGCTATTTTTTTTTTTTTTGTAGTTTGGCGTTTTGATTGGTATGGCACAGAACAGGTAATTTAATTTGGGTAGATCTGCCATTTTTATTATATTCGCTAGACCTAACCATTAGCAACTGATATTTAGACCTGACTTTATTTGAGTCAGAAATGTTTTATAATTGTGGTCATACAATTTCTGTGTTTGTCTTGGGAGGGACATACTCAAGTATTCAATGTTGTCTATAGTTATTTTAATTGGAATTTTTCTTTCTATCTCTTGTTCTTGGGGTTTGTTATACAGGCATAGAAAAGCTGATGATTTATGTGGATTTATTTTAGATGCTACTACATTGTTCAATTGTTTAATTGTGTCAGGGAGTTTTTTAGATGAATTTCTCAGGTTCTCTAAATATACCATCATTTCATCTTCAAAGACTGAAAGCTTTGCTTCGCATTTCCAATTCAGATTCCTTCCATTTCTTTCCTTTCTTATTGCAACAGCTAGTGTTTCTAATACTATTTTGAAAAGTAATGGTGATAATGATCATCCTTGCCTCATTCTGGATTGTATTGGAAATGCTCCTCATTTTTCCATTGCAATTAATTTTATTGATGGTTTTAGATAGATACTATTTACTATTTATGGAAAACTCTATTTATTCCCAAACTTTCAAGTCTTTTTTATTGGAATATATGTTGTATTTTATCAAAGGCTTTTTCAGCATCTATTGAGATAATCAAATGATTTTTTTGGTGATGTTAAAGCTCTGAAACCTCAAGCCCCAAAAGAGCTTTTTTTTTTTTTTTTAGGTTTTTGCAAGGCAGATGGGATTAAGTGGATTGCCCAAGGCCACACAGCTAGGTAATTACTAAATGTCTGAGGTGGATTTGAACTCAGGCACTCTTGATTCCGGAGCCTGTTCTCTATCCACTGCTCCACCTAGCCACCCCCCAAAAGAGCTTCTAACAATCAGGAAAAAAGATGGATCTGCAATAAAATAGAGTACTTCCAAAATTTCCTGGTAAAAAGTTTACTAGATGTTGAAAATAATTTCTGAAGCTAATTTTACAATCGATAAAACACAAAAGAAGGATCTAAACTTGGGAAGGGGCCATCTCAGTGAAAATAAAAAGAATGAATTGAAAGCCTAAACAAGATTTGACAATTGATTAAATATGATAGTGTCAAGCAAGGTGTCATAGACGACTCTGAGGATGATGATACAGAGCACTGTACCTACCACATGAATAGGGAAGTTTAGGAGAAATTTGGGAATAGGAAGAAAAATCATCAGTAAGATCATGGACATATTGAATTTGCAGTAACTGGGTCTGAGGTTTGAAATATGCAATAGGCATTTGTTTCTGTTTTTTTTTTTTTTTTTGGATTGGCACTCTGGTAGCTATATTCAAGTGCACATATGTCTGTGGAAGCCTACACTATACATACACATAAATATACATGCCCTTTGTAATTTGTATTTTTTGTATATAAACTTTATATTGTAATCCCCAGGAAACTTTAAATTAATTTATACTTTAGATTGCTTCTGTATTTGAAACTATAAAAAGTCCCTCAGTGTCAGAATCACAGCAGGCCCTAAATAATGCTGGTTGATTGATTGCTTCTATAACTAAGAAAAAAGATATGATTCAAATTTGTAAGAATAAGAACTGTTTTCTAATTGATGAATGATGACAGACAGAACTAGGAGGAGAAAAGAAAAAAAAGGATTTCTGCAATTGAAATCTGATATTCCACTTTATTCTACATTATTGATATTTAGGTCTTAAAGTTAGTTTGACTTTTTTTTAGGTTTCTGCAAGGCAAATGGGGTTAACTGGTTTCCCCAAGGCCACACAGCTAGGTAATTATTAAATGTCTGAGGTCACATTTGAACTCAAGTACGCCTGACTCCAGGGATGATGCTCTATCCACTGTGCCACCTAGCCGTCCCCTAGTTTGACTTCTTTATAGGAGATTAACTTCCCCATTTCACAGGATTATAGCCCAGTCTCATTAAGTCAGTGTGGTCATAAAATGCTCTGTTTGATCACAGACTCAGAATCAGAGTGGTGTAGGCAGCTGCCTAAAATGGGATTTTCCAATGGATGCTGATGAACTTTCCATTTCCTTCATTATTTTGAACTTCAGAAAATCTCTTTGGCAAGTCTGCATGATTATGCAAAATCATTGTGGATGGAGTTGTGATTTAATTCAAACTCCCTGGAGAAGAATTTGGATTATGTCCAAAAGCAATAAAACTGTGTGCTAATTGATCCAGCAATACCAAAATGAGGTTTGTATTGCAAAGAAATCAGAAAAAAAGAGTAAATATGTATACATACACACACACACAGACACACACACACATGCATCAGTTCCTTTTATAATGGCAAAGAATTAGAAACTGAAGAGATGCTCATCAATTGAGGAATGATGAAACAAATTATACTTTATGAATACAATGGAGTTCTATTGTTCTATAAGAATTTGTACGCATCTTATGTCTGAATTAACTGATGCTGAGAGGAATTAAGCAGAATAAGAAGAATATAGTTAACAGCAACTCTATTTGTTGATGGGCTTGCTCTTTTGTATATTACAATAATCAAAAAAATTCTAAAGGACTTATGATCAAAAATGCCATCGACATACACAGAAGAATGTTTACTATTTTCAATTTTTAATATTCATTTTGCATTTTATGCCTTTCCCTCTTATTTTTATGTTTTTCTCTGTGTTTTGATTCTTCTTTAACAACATTATTAATAGGGGAATACGTTTGACATAATTATACATATCAAACCAGTATTTGATTGTTTGTTTTTAAGGGTACAGGGGAGGGAAGAGAGGGAGGGAAAAAATGTGCAACCCATATTAGTAAAGCAAGGACAGTTGAAACCCACCTTTGCAGATACTTGGAAAATTGAATAAATAATTATATTTTCAAAGAAATACAGAGATGAATTGAGTTTTCTAGGATATTACTTGATTAATTTTGTTAGGTTTGGTGAAAATAAAATCCATTAATTGCTTAAATTGATTGTGGTTGGATAAAGGGAAGAATACTATCACTACAGAGAAATTTTGGCTCTGGATCAAGGGAACTTAACCATGTCCCTTGTTCATTGTCCAACCATGTAAATGTTCTCAACTAGAATCCCCAGTGGCCACCAGTCTTAGTGGCAGAAGAACTGAACTGACATTGGTTCTCCATTATCTTGTCTGGGTTAGGTCAAATAAGCCCTTTCTTCTCTCTCATCATGAAAGTTGTTCTTTCTCCATTCAGGGAATTTTGGGGTACATACAATGAAACAAGGCAAGTGAAAATAAATAAATAAATCAGAGGGGAAAAAGAACAACTTTTATTAATATAAAAGTTTCTATAGTATTGGGTCTGAAGTCAAGAAAATTCTTCATTTGTTCAAATCAAGGCTCAGACACTGAATAGCTGTGTGACCATGGATGAGTTATTTAATCCTGTTTGACTCAATTTGTAATCTCCAAAACAAGCTGAAGAAGGAAATAGCAAGTTTAATATATTTGCCAAGAAATTCCCAAATGCAATCATAGATCTGAAATGGCTGAACAACAACAGCAATTTGATAAAAATACCTAACCTAGAACATCTCAAATAGGGCTATGAATAATGGAACAGAGATAAAATGCACCTGCATAGCAAAGGACTTATATCATGCTTACGTTGCTATAGACAGGATCTTAAGTACTTTAAATATGACATTATTATTTTTCTGTTATTTTTTGGTATTTAATTTAAATTACTTTATTTTTCTAGTATATATTTTAAACTTTAATTTAATTTATGTTATCTGAAATTGATATATTCATTTAGCGATTGGTGATTACAAAGATCCTTTTAGTATTTTCCTTCTCTTAAAAAAACTAAAATCACTAAGGTAGTTATATATCTCAAACCTACATTTTGAATCCCTTTCCAGTCTTTCATCTTTCTGGAAATCCCCACAAATAATAAAGTCCAGAGAATATGAAAATGAATCTATGTATCCACTGCTTCAAAGATTGCATTAATTCAACAATGCAGTTATTCAACATTTCATGACAAGATTAGCACATATTAACCAGAAATGGCAACATAAAAAAATCCTTCATATTGACTTGTAATCACTTGGTTTTAGTTAATTGGAAATAGGAAGGTCATGGTAAAGTACCTGGGTATGGTAGAAACATTCTAAAAGTAGCAATAGTGGGCAGCTAGGTAGCATAGTGGGTAAAGCACTGACCCTGGAGTCAGGAGTACCTGGGTTCAAATCCAGTCTCAGACACTTAATAATTACCTAGCTGTGTGGCCTTGGGCAAGCCACTTAACCCCATTTGCCTTGCAAAAACCTGAAAAAAAATAAAAATAAAAAGAAGTAGGAGTAGTGTTTGGTAGCATTTAAAATCACCTCCTATGTTTGCTGATGTTCTGTAACTATGGGAGATTTTTCCATAATGAACAAAAGTACTGAAGTAGATTGCCATTTCCTTTCTCATCTCATTTAGCACATGAGGTATCTGATGGAAAATGGGTTACCTGACTTAACCAGGATCACACAGTAAATGTCAGACCCCATATTTGAACTCAGGTCTTCCTGTCTTCAGGCCTGAATGTCCATTCATTGTGATATGAAATAGTCCCTTAACCTAAAATATTTACAGAATGTTGTTTAATTGCTACTAATAAGACAATCATGTTGACCAGTTTTAGGGAACTTACTTTATTTTATTTTGCTTTAAGAATCTTTCTCATAAAAATGCTCTTTAGGAAGAATCTGACATATGGTGGGGTATTCTCGGCAATATAAAAATGAAAGTTATCAATGCAATATTTTTGAGAGATATCAACAGAAGTGGTTAGACTAGCCTAAGGGTCAGGCTTCCAGTTTAATTTTTCAATAGCTAAATGACAATGGCTAAGTTACAACTTCTCAATTCTCCAAAATGTAATATAATGAAGGCATTGCTGATCTGTATTGCTGGAGAGACTTTCCACATCTAAGTAAGCACATGTCAGAACAAAAACCACAAAAAAATGATCATTATTAGCATTATTACTTTAGATCTAAAGTCAAAATCTTAGTTTATATTTTGTCTGCTATTTGAGTCTCCTGTTTGAAGATTAAATCAAATAAAGGTACTGTGATTAATGATACCTGATTAATAATTTTAGAGTGACAAACAACACTAAGGAAAGACACACAAAGATTTAGAATTTTAGTGGGAAAGAAGGGAGAATGTGAATTCTGAGTAAATTCTATTCAATATATTTAGACCAGTCAGGGAAAACAGATAACATTCTCACTTGGTTTACAAATCAAACTTTATCTATAGAGAAGGGGAGGCAAGACTGGGAAAGGGATAGATAAGGAAAGAAGGGACCAGTGAAAGAGAAGGGAATGCAGGAGTGAAAATAAACTGAAAGTTAAATTTTTAAAAAAAATATTCAAAGAAGTAATACAGTAAAATTTTGGAATGGAGGTATAAAAGAAATGGAAAGAGATAAATGTAAATGGAGAAAAATAGCACTGAGGGAAATACAGAATTAGTAATCCTAACTGTAAATGAGAATGGGATGAACTCTCCCATAAAATATAAGTGAGTAGCAGAATGAATTAAAAATAAGAATCTTACAATATCTTGCTTAAAAGAAACACATTTCAAACAGAGAAATACACATAGAGTAAAGGTAAAAAGGTCGAAGCAAAACATATTGTGCTTCTGCCAAAGTGAAAAATGCAAGGGTAGCAATCCTTATCTCTGACAAGGCAGCTGCTAAAATAGATTTCTTTAAAAGGGATAAGGTGGGACTGATAACTTGTCCAGTGGATAGAACACAGGCCCTGGAGTCAGGAATACCTGAGTTCAAAACAGGCCTCAGACACTTAATAAGTATCTAGTCCTGTGGCCTCAGGTAAACCACTTAACCCAATTTACTTTGCAAAAATCTTAAAAAAGATAGAGATAAGGAAGGAAACTATATCTTCTGAAAAAGTACCATAGGCTGTGAAGTAATTTCAATAATAAATAAGTATGCACCAAGTGATATAGCATTCAAATTCTTAGAGGAGAAACTGAATGAGTTACAGGAAAACAAAGACAACAAAACTCTACTAGTGGGAGACCTCACACTCCTTTTCTCAGATTTAGATAAATCTAATGATAAAATAAACAAGAAGGAAATTAAGAAGGTATATAAAATGTTACAAAACCTACACATGGTAAACCTTTGGAGGAAACCATATGGGGATAGAAAGGAATATACTTTTTTTTCCTGCAGTTCACGGCATTTAGACATAAATTGACCATCTACTAAGACATAAAACCTTATAATTATATGCAGAAAGGCAAAAATAGTAAATACATACTTCATAGATCATGATGCAATAAAAATCACCTGCAATAATGGTCCATGAACAGACAGACTTAAAATTGATTGGAAATTGAATAACCTAATTTTAAAGAATGAAAGCATCAAACAACAAATTATAGATGGAATTAATGATTTTATCCTAGATAATGACAATAATGAGACAACATACCCAAAGTTATGGGATACAGCCAAGACAATTATTATGGGATATATTATATCATTAACTGCTTACCTGAATACAATAAAGTAAGAGGAAAACCTAAGAATGCAACTAAAAATATTAGAGAAAGAACAAATCAACAACCCAAAATTAAATACCAAATTAGAAATCCAAAGGATAAAAGATAAAATTAATAAAATTGAAAGTAAGAAAATTTTTGAACCAGTACATAAAATCAAGAGTTGGTTTTATGAAAAATAAAAGAACAATGATGCTGATGAGACTTTGGTAAATTTGATTTAAAAAGAAAGAAAAATACAAATTGCTAGTATTATAAATGAAAAGGGAGAACTCACCATAAATGAGAAGGAAATTAAAATAACAATTTGAAATTATTTTGCCCAAATGTATGCAAATAAAATTAATAATATAAGTGAAATGGATGAATATTTACAAAAATATAAGTTGTCTATTTAAATGAAGAAGAAATTAAATAGCTAAATAACCCTATCTCAGAAAAAGAAATTCAACAAGTTATCATTCAACTCCCTAAGGAAAAATCTCCAGGGCAAGATGAATTCACAAATGAATTCTATCAAGCATTTGAGGAACAATTGTTTCGAACTGTATATAAACTCAGGAAAATAGGTTAAGACAGAACTTTGCCTAACTCCTTCTATTTCACCATTATTATGCTGATACCTAAACCAAGAAGAGTCAAAACAGAGAAAGAAAATTATAGACCAATTTGCCTATTGAATATGGATGCAAAAATATGAAAGAAAATCTTTGCAACAAATTTACAGCAAGTTTTCCCCTGGAAAATACACTATTACCAAGCTCATTTTATTCTAGGAATACAGAGTTGGTTCATTATTGGAAAATTTGTAAGTATAATTGACTATATCCATAAGAAACCTAATAGAAATAGTTTGATTTTCTCAATAAATACTGAAAAAAAACATTTGACAAATACATCACCCATTGCTACTAAAAACACTGGAGAGCACAGGAATAAATGAATTGCTCCTTATAATGATAAGCAGTATCTATCTGAAGCCATCCATAAATATTATATGCAATGGGAAAAAGCTAGAGGCATTCCCAAAAAGATCAGGGGTGAAATAAGGATACCCATCAGCAGCACTACTATTCACTATTGTATCAGAAATATTAGCTTCAGCAAAAGAGAAGAAAAATAAATTGAAGGAATTATAATTGGAAAGAAGAAACAAAACTCTCATTCTTTGTAGGGGCAGGATGGTACACCTAGAGAATCCTAAAATATTATCTAAAACACTACTAGAAATAAACTGTGGCATAAGTTTGTGATTGAACACTACTGTTCTATTAGAAATGAGGAGGGATGGGAATTCAGGGAAGCCTTGAGGTATTTACATGAGCCAATGTTGAGCACCATGAACAGAACCAGAAGAACATTGTATACCCTAACTGCAACATGGGAGTGATGATCAACCTTAATTGACTTGCTCATTCCATCAGTGCAACAGTCAGACACAATTTTGGAATGTGTCTGCAATGGAGAATACCATCTATAACCAAAGAAAGAATTGTGGTATTTAAACAAAGATCACAGACTATTTCCTTTAATTAAAAAAATATCTTATTTTTAGTTTTGTCATCTCTTATACTTTATTTTTCTTCCTTAAGGATATGATTTTTCTCTGATCACATTCAACATAGATCAATGTATAGCATGGAAACAATGTAAAGACTAACAGACCGCCTTCTGTGCATGGTTGGGAGAGGGAAGCAAGATTAGAGGAAACATTGAAAATATTAAATAAACAAACAAACAAATAAATAAATAAATTTGAAAAGAATAAAAAACTACTAGAAACAATTAGCGACTTCAACAAAGTTGAAGAATATTAAATAAGCCCACAGAAGTCCTCAACATTGTTCTATATTATTAGCAAGATACAGCAGAAAGAGCAAGAAAGTGAAATTCCATTTAAAGTAACTTCAGACAATATAAAATACTAGGGAGTCTTCTTGCCAATAGACTGAGAAACTCTATGAAAACAACTACAAAGGACTTCTCACTCAAATAAAATTAGATTTAAATAATTTGGCAAATATTAACTGCTCATGAATAGGCCAAGCTAATATAATAAAAATGGCAATTCTACTAAATTGAGCTACTTTTTTAGTGCCCTACCAATCAAAATTACAAAAAGTTGCATTAATGAGCTAGAAAAGAATTGTAACTAAATTCATATGGAGAACCAAAAAGTTAAGAATATCCAAGGATTTAAAAAAAGTAGAAAAGAAGGTGGTTTATTCTTAGCAGATCTAAAATTACTTAATAAATCATCAGTCATCAAAACTATCTGGTATTGGCTAAGAAATAGAGTGGTGGATCATTGGAATAGATTAGGTGCAAAAGAGGCAGAAGAAATAATTATAGTAATCTGCTATTTTTTAAACGCAAAGAGTCCAGCTTCTGGGAAAATTACTCTCTTCTATAAAAACTGCTGGGAAAATTGGAAGTTAGTATGGCAGAAACTTGGATTAGCCAAACATCTCACATGTTATACCAAGATAAGATCAAAAGGTGTACAGAATTTAGCCATAAAAGAAAATATTATAAGCAATATAGGAGATCAAAGAATAAATCCCCTATCAGATCTATAGAAAGGGAAGCAGTTTATGACCAAGGAATAAATGGAGAACATCATTAAAAACAAATTATAAAATTTTGATTACATTAAATTAAAATGCTTTTGCACAAACAAAACCACTATAACCAAGATCAAAAGAAATGTAGTAAATTGGGAAACAATTTTTGCAAATATTATTTCTGACAAAGGACTCATTTCTAAAATATATAATGAACAGTTTCAAATTTATAAAAAATGTAAGCCATTACCCAATAGATAAATGGTCAAAGGATATGTAAAGGCAATTTACAGATAAGGAAATCAAGTTGGATAGTTTGAAAGATAATTTATAACATCAAGATACATGTATTCATGAACATATGCATTTATATATTTTTATGTTTATATTATATACAAATGATTTTAGCAAAATGAATAGATTTTTGAAGTAAGGCAAAAATGATTATCATTATAATTTGATGCTATTTAATTCAATACTGCTTATCAAGCAATCAGGTAAACAATCTTTGATGATATGTAGATAACAATAGGAGCTTATCAAGCAATCAATTAATCCAGTATTTGAACTGAGATAGATGATACAAGATTAGTAATTTTAGAGCAATAAATAACACGATGGAAAGAGGCACAAAGAATTATAATTTTAGAGGGAAAGAAGGGAGAATGTGAATGCTGAGTCAATTTTATTCAATAGATTTTTTTCCAGTGAGGAAATAAGCTATATTCCTACTTGGGTTTCAAAATCTAACTTAATCAACAGGGAAGAGGGGACTGAGAAAGGAAAAGAGAAGGGAAGAAGTGATTGATAAAAGGGAATAGAAGGTATGAGTGAAAATCACCTGAAAGATAAATTTAAAAAAAAAATCAAAGGGGAAAAGTAATAAAATTTTGATATGAAAGAGTAAGAAGAAAGAAAAAAAAGATAAATATAAATGGAGAAAGAAAGCATGGAAGGAAATACAGAATTAGTAATCCTAACTATAAATGTGAATGTGATTAACTGTCCCATAAATTATAACCAAAAAGCAGGGTAAATTAAAATCCAGAATGCTACAATATATAGTTTACAAGAAACTTATTCAAAGCAGAGAACAGGGTCAGTGCTCTATCCATTCTGCCACCTAGCCACTCCAAAATTTCATCTTGCTGCACAATCAATATGACATTTGATAGGAATGAAGTTTCAGAGACTGGGCCTGCTTCGGGTCAGAGTGGTCTTGGGCTGTGTGAACTGTACCTCTCAACTTTTACCCTATCTGTTAAGTATATGCTATGTCATTAAATGCTTTTAAAACTAACTCAAAAAAAAAGATAAGGAAGGAAAACAAAATACTCTTAAAAGGTACCATAGACTAAGAGGCAATTTCAATACTTTATATGTGTGCACTAAGTGGTATAGCATCCAAATTCTTAGAGGAGAATCTCTATGGTTTAGAGGAAGACATAGAAAGCAGAACTCTACTGGTGGGAGATTTCAAACTATCTCTCTCAAACTTAGATAAATCTAGGAAGTTAAGGAGGTAAATGGAATGTTAGAAAATCTAGATATAATAGACTTTTGGAGTAAATTAATTGGTGCCAGAAAGGAATATATACTTATTTTTTCCTGCAGTACATGTCACTTACATAAAAAGTGACCATGCACTAGGGCATAAAAACTTTATAATTAAATGCAGAAAGACAGAAATAGTAAATAATTTCTTATCAGATCATAATGCAATAAAGATCATATTCAATAATGGGCCAGGGAGAGACAGAATTAAAACTAATTAGAAACTACATAACATTATTTTAAAAAATGAGTGGATCAAATGAAAAATTATAGTTAGAATTAATGATTTCATCCAAGATAATGGCAATATCAAGATAATATAAGAAAACTAATGGGATGTAGCCAAGGAAGTTATTAGGGGTTATTTTTTTATCCTTAACTGCTTATATGAATAAAATAGAGAAAGAAGAAATCAATGTAGTAAGCATGAAACTAAATAAATTAGAGAAAGAACAAATCAAAGTAAATAACCAAAAATTTAATACCAAATTAGAAATACAAAAAATTAAAAGAGAAATTAATAAAATTGAAAGTGTGAAAACTATTGAAATAATAAATAAAAGCAAGAGTTGGTTTTATAAAAAAATCAAATAAATTGATAAAACTGTTTAATTTGATTAGAAAATAAAGCAAAAAGCAAATGACTAGTATCATAAATGAAAAACGTGAATTTCCAACAATGAGGAAATTACAATAATAATTTATAACTATTTTCCACAACTGTATGCCAATATATTTCATAAACTAAGTGAAATGGATGAATATTTTCCAAAAAAAGTTGCCCAGCTTAAAGGAAGAGGAAATTAAATAGCTAAATAAAACTATCTCAGAAATAGAAATTCAACAAGCTATCACTGAACTCTGTAAGAAAAAAAAAATCTCCAGGGCCAGAAGGATTCAAAAATTAAATCTATCAAGCATTTAACTAATAATTGGTTCCAATTCTATATAATTAATTTGTAAAAATGGATGAAGGTGCAACTCTGCCCAACTCCTTCTATGACACCATTATGAGGCTAATATCAAAACCAGGAAGAGCTAAAACAGAGAAAAAAATTATAGCCCAATTTCCCTAATGAATATGGATGCAAAAATCTTAAAGTTATCACTAGGATAATACACTATGACCAAGAAGAATTTATCCCAGGAATGGAGGGTTGGTTCAATATTAGGAAAACTGTTAGTATAATTGACTATAACAATAATCAAATAGAAATCATATGATTATCTCAATAGATGCTGAAAAAGCCTTTGACAAAATACAGCACCCATTTCTACTAACAACACTAGAGAGAATAGGAATAAATGGATTTTTAGTTAGAATGATAAGCATTAACTATCTGAACCCATTCAAAAGCATTATATACCATGAGTATAAGCTAGAGACATTCCCAATAAGATCAGTGGCGAAAGAAGTTTGACCATTACCAACACTAGTCTTCAATATATTATTAGAAATATTAGCTTCAGCAACAAGAGAAGAAAAGTAAATTGAAGGAATTAGAATTGGGAAGGAAAAAAATCTTACTCTTTGCAAAGGACATGATGGTATACCTAAAGAATCCTAAAAAGTCATCCAAAAATCTCCTAAAAAATTATCAGTATTAGCAAAGTCACAGGATATAAAAGAAAACCCACATAAATCCTCAGCATTATTATATATAACTACCAAGATACAGCATCAAGAGCAAGAATGAGAAATTCCATTTAAAGTAATTTAAAGCAATGTAAAATACCTGGAGTCTACTTGCAAAGACAGACTCAGAAACTCTATGAAAACAAATATGAAACACTGTTCATACAAAGAAAATCAGAATTTAAATAACTCATTAAATTTCAAGTGCTCATGAATAGGCTGAGCTAATATAAAAAAAATGACAATTCAAACTAAATTAAACAAACAATTTAATCTTCAATCAAACTTCCAAAATTTACTTTAATGAACTAGAAAAAAATTATAACTAAATTCATATGGATGAAAAAAAAGTCAAGAATATTCAGGGATTTAATGACAAAAGTACAAAAGAAAGTGAATCAGCCTTACCAGATCTAAAATTATATTATTAAGCACCAGTCATCAAAACTGTCAGGTACTGGCTAAGAAATAGAGAGGTGAATCAAAGGAAAAGATTAGATGCAAAAGAAAAAGGAGGAAATGATTATAGAAATCTGCTCTTTGATAAACCTAAGGAGTCCAGTTTCTTGGAGAATATCTCTCTCTTCAATAAAAATGTTGGGAAAACTGGAAGAAAGTATGACAGAAACATCTCACATCCTAAACTGTCCGGGGTCTTCTTCCCCGGATCCCCGAGTGAGCTCCTCAGTGGGCACTGCTTCGGGCGTCCCCGGTTTTTCCCTCCCCCGGGGATCAGCGAGGAGGAACTCAGGCAGACACGTCTTCAGGAGGCATATGTTTTATTAGGTGCAGAGGGATCCCCCGAATAGCTCAGGGTGTTGGCTAATATAGGGAGCTAGTCCTGGGCTGCCACCCCAATCCGCCCCGAGGGCAGAACCTACCACCCGATTGGAGCAAGCGACACAGGCCAACCAGGCGAAGCCACTGCTCCCCTTAAGGAGCCGTGTCTTCTCTGGGTTGGTCTGACCTCACTCCCGGGGAGGTCCTATCCACCCAGGCGGTCAGGGCCGACCCCTGACACTAAACCAAGATAAGATTAAAATGGGTTAGAGGATTTAGACATAAAATTCAATATTGTAAGCAAACTAGGATCAAGGAATAGTTTACTTATCAGATCTATGGAAAGGGAAGGAATTTATGACCAAGGAAGAGATGCATAACAACATTAAAAACAAATTAGATGGGGTGGCTAGGTGGCACAGTGGATAGAGCACTGGACCTGGATACAGGAGTACATGACTTCAAATCCTGTCTCAGACACTTAATAATTACCTAGCTTTGGGGCCTTGGGCAAGCCACTTAACCCCCTTTGCCTTGCAAAAACCTAAAGGAAAAAACACAACAAACTAGATAATGTTGGTTTCATTAAATTAAAAAGCTTTTGCACAAACTAAATCACTGTAAACCAAGATCAAAAGAAATGTAGTAACTTGGGAATCAATTGGCATAACTAGTATTTTTGACATAGGACTCATTTCTAAAATATATCTAGAACAGAATCAAATTGATAAAAGAAAAAAAAATCTAATCCATTCCCCAATTGACAAATGGTCAAAGGATATGCCAAGCAGTTTACAGATGAGGAAATCAAATTGGATAATATGAAAAATCATTAATAACATCAATAACCTTTGTTCCCGAAAATGGGAGATGCAGTATTTGTGTGAATTGTAGAGTTAATGCCTGCGAAGCCTGCCAATGCATGAACATATGCATTTCCATATGTGTGTATTTGTATTATCTACAGAGGATTTTAGCACATTGAATAGATTATGAACTATTTCTGACAGTATAAATTTGAGAAAATTCTAGAATGGAAAATTATAGATGGATTGCATTCTATATAGGTAGAGAGATGAATTCACATATCAACCAATAATTCAGAATCCTAGTTAATTTAATTCAATGGTTCAAGGGTAAACCCAAGATCACCTGCAACCAGATGATCACAAGAAAAATTTCTATATTTTAAGATTTTAAGGATAAAATTATTTTCTATTTTCAATGGAAAAGAAAAGTAAGCTTCCGTGTGAATGTTGGTAGGGGTGTGCTTCTGTGTTTGTGTCTGTCTGTGTCTGTGTGAGTGTGTGTGTGTGTGTGTGTGTGTGAGTGTGAGTGTGAGTGTGTGTGAAGGAACATAATACTTTCTACATATGAGATTCTTGTGTGATACCAGGAACTGAAACATGATTCATAGTATCATTCTTGATATAAATTTAACCAAAATTCATGAAATAAATTCAAGAAAAGAATAGATTTCCTTACAAAGGCAAATGGGTGATTTGGTTCAGTTGATTTTGTTATACATTTAAAGGTAATGAGAAACAAAAATTTTGTGTCAATCCTGAAAATTCATGAATGCTGCTTGGGATATTTTCCACACATTTCCAATAGGTCATCCATGGGCATTCAATCTAATTTTTAAAAACTGTTTATTACTGTGACTCAGTGCTTTTCCTAAAATTTTCTTCAGGGCACTTAAGACATCTTTATTTCTGAGACTGTAGATGATAGGATTGAGCATGGGAGCAATAATGGTATATGAGATGGCTAAGACCTTGTCTTGACCTGGAGTATGAGAAGACTTGGGTCTCATGTATATGAAGAGAGCAGAACCATAGTACATGACAACCACAACTAGGTGAGAGGAACAAGTAGAGAAGGCTTTTTTCTGGGCCTCTCTAGATTTCATATGAAGCACAGCACGAAGAATCTGACCATAAGAGGCAAGGATGATGAGAGGGGGGATTAGGAGGAAGAAAACAGCACTAACTGAGACTCCTCCTTCATACTGTGAAGTATCAACACAAGAGAGTTTTACTAAGGCTGGGACTTCACAGAAAAAGTGGTCAATAACCTTTGTTCCACAAAATGGAAGAAGCAGTACATAAGTTGTATGAATTGTAGAGTTGATGATTCCCCCAAGCCAGGAGCCAGCTGCCAGAATGACACTAATTCGATGACTCATAAGGATGGGATAACGCAGGGGGTGGCAGATAGCTACGTAGCGATCATAAGACATGGCTGTGAGAATAAGGCATTCTGTTCCCACGAAGCTGGAATGGAGGAAGACCTGGAACCCACAACCTGCAAAGGTGATAGATTTCCTGCCAGATATGTAGTTACTGGCCATCTTGGGAACAATATTTGAGGTATTCAAGACATCAGTAAAAGACAGATGTTTGAGAAGGACGTACATTGGAGTGTGGAGCCGGATGTCAAGGTGGATAAGAAGAATCAAGACTGTGTTACCCATAATTGTCATCATGAAAATGATAATAATAAGTGTTAAGAATAACAATCCATACTGGTTTGGATCCAATAATCCTAACAGGATGAAATCTCTTCCAGATGTCTGATTCTTTTCCTCCATCATCATTTCCCTTGTCTAGCTATAGTCCAAAAGACAAATTTTCAAAAGAGAAGGAGATTAGATAAAAACAAAATCCAGGACAGAGTCTCTGTGTATAAAGTAACAATTTTCTACAAAATTTATTTTAATGATTTAAGTCAATAAATTGTTATTCAAAGGAATGCATTAAATGAGCTAATTGAATTAACAATTCGTAGAATGATAAATTCAATGACACAAGTGTTGAAAAAAGTGGTTCATATGGATATTTTTCAAAGAAATGAAGAGAACAGAAACTGAGGGAATTTTGACACACTGTAAAATATACAAATGAACCAGATTCAATAGTAAAAATTCCCTGAGACAAACAAGGATTATTTTGTTCCTATCATCATCATCATAACCATCATAATTATTTTTAGAATTAATTTTATTTTTAATTCATAGAGTTAAACCAATCAATTTCAAAGAGTATAATTAAAAACAAAACATGATTAAAAATGAAATGGCAAATGAATTTGCACTTACTATTCCTTTTATATATATAATAAAATTAGTTGGTGAATTTCCTTTTTTCTTTTTGGTCTTTCTTCCTTCCAGATTGCTTCAGAAATAGTTACTTTTATTGTTTTTTTAGTTTTTTAGTTTGTTTGTTTTTTTTTTGCAGGGCAAATGGGGTTAAAGTGGCTTGCTCAAGGCCACACAGCTAGGTAATTATTAAGGGTCTGAATCCAGATTTGAACCCAGGTACTCCTGACTCCAAGGTCAGTGCTTTATCCATTAGGCCACCTAGCCGCCCCCAGAAATAGTTACTAATGGACACAAGTAGGTATATACATGTGTCTGTATATGTGTGCTTGTCTGAAGTATCATTTTATATGAATTTTTATTTGAGTTCTTTCTTTAGATGCAGATAAGATCTTTCTTCATGAATTTTTGATTTTTGATTTTTGTGTTCACAGTATTCAAAATGTCTTAGTCACTCAAAGTCATTCTTAGAATAATTTTGCTGCTATTATATTAAAATGATTTGTTTTTTTTCTTTACTTTATGCAAGATTTTCCATTAGTTTCTAACAACATTGAACGAACCATTTTTTATAATTGTGTAGAATCCTATCACAACCAAACACCATGATTTGTTCAGCCATTTCTCTGGATGGGGATCACTACAATTTGCAGTTGTTTGCTAACACAAAGAGATGCTACAAACATCCAATTCATATTTTCAGATATAACTACTATTTCCCAGTTTTCCCCTATTTTTGCTCACCAATTTCTTTCTCACCCTCTCCCTGTTGCCTTCCTTTTGTCCCTACTCTCCCACTCCTCTTCTCATCTATCCCTCCAAGAATATGAATTCCACCCTGACTCCCACCCAGCTATTTTAAATCTCATCCCTCTTATAGTCCTATCCTCCAAAATTCTAATCTTTCAGTTTTCTTACCTCTCTACATGATCAGAACTTTTCTTCACCATTCCATTGTATACATTGTTTATGCTTCAACCCAAATGAGAGTAAACTTCCAACTTTCATTTCTCCCTCCACAACAATTTCGTCTTTATTAGTTCTTTCCACACCCCATTTAACCATATAATTGCTCCATTTTATTTTTCCTACTCTATTTTGTTTTTTTTTTTTAATCAATTCATAATAAACAACTCTGGCCCAATCTTTCTGTCAAAGAATTTTAGTAATAACTACAGTTTTAAGAAAGGTAAACACTTTCATGCACATAAGCATACCTATGGTGATGTGCTGATGGATGTTTGTTATTATTCTTGAAGACTTTGATATCAGGGAGATGAAAGCAAGATAAGAAAATGAATTGGACTTGAGAGAGGGAATGTTGTGCTAACTCAGCAGCCTTAGCACTATCTCACTCACAAATATGTCCATATAGAAATAGAAATTGCAAATACATGCACACACTTAAATACATACAAATATATGTGTTTGACATTAATGAAAGCCCTATAATTGTTATTTAATGTATTCTTTTTATTTCTTCTGTTTTATAAAAAATTTTCCATTGAGTTCTAGTGGGGTTTTTTTTGCTGTTTTTACAAATAGCTGACAATGGTTCACTTCATCAAATGTCCATTTGTATTTTTTTCTTTCGTGATCATACCCAATTTTCCTGGGTAATATATTCTTGGGTGCAAACTTTGTTCTTTTCCTTTTCAAAATATGTTTCGAAACCTACTGTATTTTAAAGAAGCACATAATTGGTCTTGTGAAACTTACTGTATTTTCCACAGTATTTAAATCAGCTTTTTTTCTTGTTGCTTGCATAGTTTCTCTTTAACCTAGTAGCTTTGAAACTTGTCTATGGCATTCCTCCAAGTTTTTCTCCTAGATCAGAATGAGATCAATAGATTATGCTTTCTACTTCTACTTTTTTCCCCTTTATCTAGACACTCAGGGTAATATTCCTTAATGATTACTTATAATATCAACATTAGTCTGACATGTTTTATATCACCTCTATGTGATTTGCTCTCCTGATTAATTATGTTTTGTACAAATAAGAACTTTCATATTTTCTTCTATTTTTCTCATTTTATTGTTTCTCTGTGTCTTAAATTGTTAATCAATTCATCTTGCCTAGTTCTAATTTTTGTAACTAATTTTTTCTTCAGATTTGAATATCTTTTTACAATTCCTTAGTTTTCTTTTCAAAATTTTTTGGATTCCTTCTATTTTTTCCTAATTTTTCCTCAAACACACTTTTGATTTTAAAATTCCTTTTTAAGTTCTTCCAAGCTTTCTTATAGGACTTGGAATCCCTAAACATTTCTCTTCAGGGTATAAAAAGAGTGTTTGTTTCTTTGTTTAGTTTTTTACCCATCTTAAGTAGTTATCAATAGTAAGATTAATTTTCCTTTATTTATTTTTTTAATAATCTCATTATTATAATAACATTTCAAACTCCAAGTTGTGGATATTGTTGGCCTAGGCCTTGATTCCTTCTTACTATTATTTTCTGAATTCTGTCCAGGGATCAACCTCAGTGACTTTCTTCCTTCCCTCCACCACAACTAGGAATTTCAGCCAAACTGTCCCCAGAATGTTTTTACTTCCTAAGTTACTGCACTCACCAGGCATATGCACCCTCTTCCTCATCCACATTCATATTCTGGGATCACTTCTGGCCAGTTGAGGTGAAATATTTTTGTGGCCTGGTCTGTTTTTCAGTTGAGACATCCTTAGGACCTTTTGTGTGTTATTCTAGACCTAGAGAAGTCTATCCTTCCTTGAGGTCAAATTTCAGCCTACTATCTTTATTGAGGTCCTGTCAAGTTATAGTAGGAAAAAAAATTGTCTTAAGTCTTTATGTTTGCTGATCCACATTCATTTCTTTGTGATTTTGTTTGTATTTGTGGAGGAAATAATGGAGAACAAGAAGGTTTTTTTTTTTATCAATTTCACAATTTTCCCAAAATGCTTCCTATCTACCACCACCACCACCAGAACCAGCAGGAGCAACATCATTACCACCACCATCACCATGGTGCCTTGGGTAGAGCACCATCCATGATCCCCGGAGGACCTCAATTCAAATCTGACTTCAAATGCTAGCTGTTGACCTTTGTCAAATCATATCACTCTATCTCAGTTTAGCATATTCAGTTGTCCTGATCCATATCAGGCCACTGGCCCTGGATTTCTGAAGAGATGAAAATGAGGCTGTTAAATAAGCTGAAAGAGAGGAAACCTAGATGCCACAGTGGCTAGAGCACCATACTTGCGTCAGGAGGAATGGGAGTTCCGATGTAGCCTCGGACACTTGACACTTCCTAGTTATGTGATCTTGGGCAAGTCACTTAACACTGATTGCCTCGCATCCAGGGTCATCTCCAATAGTTCTGAGCCATATATGGCCACTGGACCAAGATGACTCTGAGCAAGGCTGGTAACCTAACCCAGTTCCCTGTTACTCAAATCCAGTTTATGCTTGTCCAAGCATTATGTCCCTGATGTTGTGGTCTTCTTTTAGAACAAAGGACAAGCATCGAAGAGAAGTGAAAACCACTAACACTTATGTAAGATTCCTATGAGTGGCATATTAAATTTGTCTTAAAACAAAATATTGTCTATTTTCTATTGTATTTTCTTCCCTTTCCCAAAGACTTTTGAATTATATTTTCATGTTGTTTGGACAGAAATTTTAATGTTGAGAAGCCTATGACTCCAGGCACAGCTAAATCCTCACCTCTATTATATTCCACTTATCACATAATGACTAAAAAAAATATGAGATGGAATTGGTATCCTGTACTGGTCTTTTTCAAAGCTAAAACAAAGAGAGAGAAAAGCACCACAAAATGAATGCACAGATTCAAAAATAAAGGAGCAAAGCAGTCACCCATCCTTCCAAAACATCTGAAGAAGACCTAGAAAAGACTCTATTGATTGAAGTTTGGTCTGAGTGAAGTAAAACACTTACAGGCTTCACTGACTTAATAAACTTCCCTGAGTGAAGTAGTTGAGAAATCATGATATTTTTTCTCAAACTGACATCAATTACAATTTCCAGAACTTTCAACCTCCCAAATTCTTACCTGACAAATTTTCATCTAAAGAAAAATAGATGGTTTAAGTGGGGGAAGATAGATGGTCTCCTCACTGTTTCCACAAGCCAGACTTAATGTTTCGGATCAGAGGTGATCCCTAGTGGTGTCTGTCAAGTCGTAGAAGTCATCAAAAGCTGGTTGAGTGTGTTATCACAGGAAGTATAAAAATTTAACTCCAAACTTGAAGGCTACTTTTATACAAGTCCCACAATACATTGGAAGAGCTAAGTGGGGGGTGGGGGTAGAGGAAACCAGGTGACAAAAAAAGATAGAGCATCAGTCCTAGATTTGGGAAGACTTGAAACTAGGCTCAGACACTCAACCAGCTCTTGTTTGCCTCAAATTCTAAATTTGTTCTGTGAGCTAGAGCAGGAAATGGGAAACTGTTCCAGTATTTTTGCCAAGACAACCCCAGTGGAGTCATGAAGAAACAGACATAATTGAGAGCAAACAACAGCAATCACAATATGATATTGCCATAGTTCCACAAGAAATGCAAATATGTTTCTTGTACAATATTGATCCACTTTAACTATGGTTATGGTACTTATAAACTTCTAAATTGACCAAGCACATTTTGCACCTAATCTAAAGACTTTTGAATTACTTCAATAGAGATAAAAAGAATTTACTAATACATAGTTTGCCTCAGATTGACTTAATTGAGAAATTTAGGCTTTCAGTAATCACTGCTCATACATACTTATATATAAGGGTTTGTGGACACTGCCCCAGCCCCACACTCATACCAAATGCTGCTTATTCAATTCTCACCTCTTTATCTAATATATTCTCTATGTAAATTTTCACAAAGAATATATAGTAAAAAAAGGAAATGATAGCATAATTTTAAAACTGCCCATCTTTTCATAAAAACAAGGTCTGAATTTTCTTTCAAGATAGCAAATTCTTTTTCAGAATATCTTAATATTCAGTTTCATTATTCAAAATTTTATGATTGTATTTAGAACAAAATATTTGAAGGTGCCTATATGACCACAGTATCCATCTTAGAAGAATCTTTTATTTTATTGAGGTTCTTATGGCTTGTTTTGTGATATTGGTGTGGTCCACCTGTATGGTAATTGTGGTTGATTTTTGTCCTGTGTTATTGAAAAGAACCCTAATGCTATCACTATGTTAAGAGATGTTAGACACACTGTGTCTGACTTTTACTGGGAAATCTCCAGTGCTTTGTCTACTATCCAGAATTTGTGCAAGCATGTTGTCATGATGTACTATAGGGATGAACATCTCTGGTCAACCAAATGTAGACATAATTTTCCATAAGCCCTCATGACTGACAGCATCAAATGGCATGGATAGATCTATAAGTATTTTACATACACCTCTGTTCTGTTCCTGGCAGTTATAATAACTGATATTTATACAATACTTACTATTTTTCTTGGCCCTGTTTTAACTGTAAACTAATTTATAGTTTGGATCACTTTTGATTTTCACAACCATTGCATGGAGGCATTGGTTTTAATCCACATTTTACAGATGTGGAAACTAAGGCAAAAATAGTTTAAATGAATAGTTCAGAATCATCCTGCTAGCAAATGTCTGAAATCAGGTTTTAAGCCAATCTTTAAGCCAATCTCTAACTCTTGCACTATTTACTGTACCACAAACCTAACCTCGACCATAATTGTGCCTAAAAGGAAAATATATTGAGAGCTTTTCAGTAGCATTGACTTATTGCTTTCGAAACAGGGATACTTCTATTTTATTTTGTCTGACCAATTTTCCAAAATTTATTTTTTTGAGTTTCATTTCTTTTTTTCTTTTTTTAGGTTCTTGCAAGGCAAATGGGCTTAAATGGCTTGCCCAAGGTCACACAGCTAGGCAATTATTAAGTGTCTGAGGCCAGATTTGAACTCAGGTACATCTATCCACTGTGCCACCTAACTGCCCCATTGAGTTTCATTTATAATGGACATTTCTTCTTATTTGAAAACTTTATTTTTCCAGTTATAGGACTGACTGATGGAAAACATCCCACTTGGAATTGAATCCTGCATTGGTAACCAGTCACTTTACATCAATTAAATTGCAGTCATTTTCATTTTTTTAAATTCTATTTGCTATCCAGGATAACACACATCTATCAATTATTTTCTCACTTTAAGTATTCAGGACATAACAACATAGTGTTCTGATGAAGATTATGCCTTTGAGCATTTTATTCTTTACTAATAAATGGGATTTTCTCAATGTATTAACGCACCTTTGTACTGAATGGGCTGAGTATAATGTATACATTATTTTATTTTAGGTTGCTGACCTTTGATCTTACAAACTAGGTATTATTCTCACTCTTGCAGTCCACTTCACTAATTTGTTACCAAAACCTCTCATTTTTATTTCCATAGCATCTCTTGGTTATATCCCTTCTTAACTCGCAACTGCCCTCATCACCTATTAGCTGGATTAATACCATTGTCAAAAAAGTTTCTTTCTAAAGCTCAAGCCAGTCTCTACTCTGTTGTAAAGTGTTTTTCTAAAGCAGTACCAATCACACCAATAAACTCAAGTGATACATTGAATAAAGCACTAGCCTTGGAGACAGAAGGATAGGAGTTCAAATGAATTAAGATGCTTGACACTAACTAGCTGTGTGACCATAAGCAAGTCACTTAACCCAGATTATCTAGCATATAGGGCATAACAAAACATCCTGATCTATATATATCATCTGCACTGGAGGAGAAAGTCTATCTGGTGACTTTGCAGTGCATCGTGTAACTGACAGTCAATTCACATGCATGTGATGGCACCATATCTATCATGTCATGATCTTCATTGAGAAGAAAGAACAAACAACAATGACAATTTCCAATATATTATGTTAATGGATTGTTTATATATAGCCATTTGTTTGTTAAATTTTAAATTTTTCGACGGTCAGCATTGTCTTTCACCCCAATGCATATTCCAAAGTCCCTGTTACATACTTGGTTAATAAAAGTATGTTGATTGATTGATTTTAAAATTACATTGATATGTATATTTTTCAAAGGTTAGTCATTGTATAATATTCAACAAGTATAAGACAGATAGAATGAGAGAGAGAGAGAGAGAGAGAGAGAGAGAGAGAGAGAGAGAGAGAGAGAGAGAGAGAGAAGGTTAGGTAGATAGGTTGATAGATGACTCAGGGCCACTAAACTATTTGAATTATAAAAATATCAAGGTTATTGACATTAAAACTGATAAATTGTGGAAAACAATTCAGTAGACATGAATTATTATTTTCAATAAGTTTTAGCAGAAATGGTTTACATCCAGAATTACCAACATCCATATATCCTTAATCAGTAATTTCTGAATTCTGGAAAAATGATGTTACCATACAACCTTCTTGGAATGGCCACCAGAGATCCCATATTTACCAGCGGACACACATACACAAACACACCCTAATACATATATACCTAAAGGAACAATAAAAGGGAGGTTAGCTAATTATGATGAGAAAAGTGATTTATCTAGTTTGCTTTATAATCATTTTATTGACTAGTGGGGAACTCATTCTAATTGATTAATTTTTGAGGGATATTTTCATCTTAATCATTTATAAGAAAATATTACACATTCATTAATTGCCTTAGAACTAGGCATGATAATAAATAATAATATGAGTATAAGGGAGGGGATGGTATCTATAGAGTGCATTGACAAAATGCTCAATTGTGCTGGTCAATTATCTTTACAATATTCACATGATCAGCTTTGCAAACCTGTCAAAAATGATAAGGAAATGATATCAAATACTGGCCTAATTTATTTTTCATGGAGACATTCTCATTTTTTTCACCATTTCTTCCTGTTCTACATATCCAATTAGGATTCCATGTATATAAAAATACATGCTTTCATGCATATATGTATGCATGTATATATATTCTAAAGTTTCTTTTAGAACTAAAGTTCATTCTCCTGTAAATTACACATTCTATCCTCTTCCATTGTTTTACAAAATTTGTCCAATATTTGGCTTTTTTCCAATCCTCTGGTATTTATCCCTATGAACATATTATTTCAAATGTCACTACCATTTCGCAGCCATCGCATCATCTAATTCTTGCTGTAGTTGTGCAATAATTAATCATGACTTAAGTACCAAATCAAAGTGGATATATTGTCTCAAATACTATCTCTGTGACTTTCTAGATAAGTGACATTAATGAAAAATCACAAAGTTTATCTGAGGTTACTGAAAACTGGGGAGAACTGTACCTTTCAGAGTTGGGAAAAACAATTGCAATAGTTAAAAGAAAAACACCAAGTAAGCTTTACGAACTACACCAATATTTTGTTATGGTGATTGTTTGGTTATTCAGTCAGGTTAGAATATTAGTGACTATGTGGACCAGAAAGTCACCCTCCTATCACCTATTATATCTTAAAGTTTGTCCAAGCTCATGTGTATTGCTTCCATGCCACTTTCTATCCATCTCACTCTTTATTATTACCTTTTCCTCTTGCTTTAATCAATGCCACTACCTAGTACTTTTCCAGAGAGTCTCATTTTCTCATTTTTTCAATATTTGACCTTCTAGTGAATGGACTGAATTTAATTTCTTTAAGTAATGACTGGTTCCATCACCATGCTATTCTAGAGTCTATTAAAAGTCTTCTCCAGCACAATCCAAAAGCACCATTTGGACAACCCTTAGTTTTCCTTATAGTCCAACTCTCATAGCCATGCAATGCAGTTGGAAATAGCAGTTTTCAGACAGAACTTTGTCTATTGTAGAAGGAAATAGAAAATCATTCTAGAATCTCTGCAAAGAAAAAAAAAAACTAAACAAAACCAAACCCATGGACAGTAATAAAATGATATGAAACTTAATTTATGTTATTTATATCAGCTTAATTGAAGTCATAAAGGGTTATCTCTGACTATACACTCTCCTCATTAACTCTGGCTAATAAAATTATAGTATTCATTTTTGCGTATGATCATTCCAGCACTAAATTATGAAAGTCATCATCCTTGGCAGGAAAAAAGAAAGCCAAATATAAACTGAACAGATTTCATTCCTCTCCACTGTTAGTCATTATCATCTCAGCTACATTGAGTAATGGTCTTTTTCTTTGTTCTTGCTCTTCTACCTTCTAATAGGTAAAAGAAAACTCTCTTAATTGCTTTTTTCATTAGCATCAGTTTTTTTTGTTGCCTTTCGAAACACAATAAATTCAATATCCATTCTTACACAAATTGGACAATGTTCCCTGGAGAGTGTCTGTCAATAAATACCACTTGGATTAAAAAAAGAAAACTCTGATTGTTGAGACTTCTATTTCATTGTCAAAGTTTAGCAAAACTGAAGTCAGTCAAATTTACATTCAGGGTGAATGGCATCCTAATTCTATCCTGTGTTTTCCCACACTTAAGTCCTATGATACCATCTTCTCAGTTAAATGGATTCTTAGGACAAATTCTTCTCTTATATATTATTAAAATCTACTTTCAAGGGAGCAACTCTAAGTCACTCACTGTAAAGGAATTCTATGACTCCAAGAAATTATCAGAAGATACAGAAAGTATTTCACTACAGGAATCAGCTTGCATTTTGGATTTTCTAGAACATATTATTTTTAGAGATATTGAAATGAAATGCATTTCTTTTAAATTGACAAGTTATTCTCTTAAATGATTGTTGTCAACCTGAGAGGGCATTAGACTGCCAGTCAGGAACAAGTGTATTTAAGTCCATTATCAACCCCTAATTAGCTATATGACTCTGGGGAAATAAAAAAAAAAATCACTCTCCTGCAACTCAGTTGTAAATTTAAGGTGTAAATTTACATAAAATTAATAAGATTGAGGCATATGAAGGAATGATTTCTCATAATGACATTGTGATAGAAAATTAATTCCTCTTAGAGCATACAAGACTTAATATGGGTCCTCCTGCTCCCTAGTTAAATTTTACAACTCCAAAAGTTTCTCCCCTTACATTAATCATAGACCTAGGTCAAGGAGAGAATGAAAAGTTTCTTTCTTACAGGTGTAAATAACCAGAATTCAGATAATGATTGTTCAAAGAGGATCATCTTTGTAGATTAGTTTCAGGTAAAGATGAAAGGCAATTTCTAAGAACAGGACAATGAGAATCTTAATTATTTTCTCTATTATTTGCATTTATTTAAAAATAATTTCTTTCCTGTTTGTGGGTAATCACCTTGGATGGTCTACAAATATAGGTCTTTTGGAAAATTTCAGAGAATAAAACTTCCTGTCTAATCTATATTTTTCTTCTCTATTATTTTAGCACTATATTCTTCAGGCTCTTAAAATGTTATGGTTCATAGGCATTAAACTCACTGGTTTCTAAAGTTTTTAAGTCTATGATCTAATCTTGAGAAAATTAATTAGTCTCCATTTAAATGAATACAATTATATATTTGAATTTAGCAAAGTAACAGTTGTTTGATTTAACTGACTGGATTAGGAGGTCGTTAAGGTTCTATATTTTAAGTGTTATGAGGAAATGGCTACATAGTTCAAGGTTCAAGCAGTCTGATTTGAAGTAGATGACCCCAATACCAACAACTGCCAAAAAATATTCCTGGGTTCTAAATATTTCTTGCATTGAGGAAAATGACATCTGATTAAAATGACTATTTACTCAGTCCACTTGGGTGTCTGATATAATATCTTCTTATTCAATTTGTCAAATCCATTTCTGGAAGTTGTCATTACCTTAGAATAGCTCTAGAGAATTCTAAAATTGTCAATGGACTTGATCTTTTGATGTAAATAAAAAATAACTTGTTTCTTGAGTTAGAGCTTCAACAAATTCAAATCCTGTGATTGTCTCCTGCTAAGAAGATAAAGCAAAGACTTCTGAATCTAACCCTCACTGCCCCTAACCATGTAGTTCTAATCTCTTCAGAGTTCCATTTCATACTACTCCCCTCATTACCTTTTACATTGTCATGGAGTCTGTTTCATTAAGGATTTCCAAAAGGCCCGAAATAAATAATAGATTGAACTTTGAAAGGGGGATATTAGACAAAGGAAGAACTAGCCCTGCCCCAGGGTACCTGGAGAGATCAAGGACTACATTATTTCCCTTCCTGTGTCTATGACTTCACAGATCTTTCCTTGTCAGGGATGAAGAGTCTCTTCTCTGCTAGGTGTAAAGTCTTTTCCTCTATCAAGTCTCAAATCAACTATTAGCATCAACATGGAATCTTCCCTCTTTACAGTATGACTGTGAACTTCTCTTCCTCATACTTTCTTATGACTTTCTAAGAGCACCTCATCTGGATGACTCTTTTGCTCTATCACATTCTAATCAATTGATTGCTTGATATTTTTTCCCTTTACTTAACTATAAGCACATTTCAAATAATTTACAAATAAAAAGTATACAAACCTAATATTCCAAAAGTTTAGGGCAGCTAGGTAGTACAGTCTATAGTGCACCAGCCCTGGAGTCAGGAGGACCTGAGTTCATATCCACCCTCAGACCCTTAATAATTACCTAACTCTGTGACCTTGGGCAAGTCTCTTACCTCCATTAGTCTTCACCCCCACCCAAATTATAGCAACTATGTATAGTAAGCACTGGATACATGAAGAAAAGCAAATCAAAGTCTGCCCTCACCTAGGAGGACCTAGCCTCCCCTAGAGCTTGTGCTTAATACATGTATATGGAATTACATTATTCCATGAAAATGGTCTTTGAGCTAGTTTCTGTAGGTAGGCACAGCACAGCCTGGGTCCAGCTGATCACTAGCAGAGAATAACTTTTCATTTTCCTAAACCATTCTTTTCATGATTTTCCTTCATTCACAATATTCTATGACCTGAGTCAAGGAAAAGTAGTACTTTTATGTCTTTAACAGAAATTAGGCATCATCATTGTCCCAGTAATGGCTTTTGTTCTAAATGGAAGGAAATCAGTTACTCCTAAACCTTACATTTTCCCAGATATAATTGGATCTATGCTCTTGTGTAGAGACAACAATACCCATTTCTCCTGCAAATTCAGTCAATTCATTGAAAGGGAAAAGAAAAAAGTCAAATTGGTGTAGAGGCATAATTAATGTCTGACAAAAAGTCCATACATTGTACTGCTTTCTGACTAAACGACTATTGGAAAATATTAACTAAATGATACAACATTTCCACATTCTTGAACGTATCTTCTGACCTATCTATTCTTACATATCTATCCTTCTTCACAGTTATTTATGATTCTTCTGGAAGCTAGATTCTAATAGGTGCAAACATATTAAACATGCAAAATGTTACTTTCAGGGAGCCCATGAAGCTCCTCCCAATTGTTGCCATTAGGGTGATCAGATATATTTAAGGAAGATCTTTCTAGAGTGTTGCATAATTATTTTAGGAAATGCATTTTAGTTTAAAAGAAGGAAGAATTGTCAACAAATAGAGACATTCAAAAATAGACTAAATAACCACTTCTCTTCCTGTACTTGATAGAGTTAAAACAGCCAGCTCAAAGGTCTTTCTCAACTCTCAATTTGGAGATTGTAGATGAATTAAAAAGAATCCTTTGACAAGCAAGGTCCTTGATTTGGTTCCTGAATTGAATCCTCCATCATTTCTCTTCATTTTAAACAATTTTATACACTAGTTTCATCTAGATACTGCTCTTGTAAACTGTCATCCCATTAGAATATAGCAGTGCAATGAGAAGACTATATTGGAAATACTACTGTATTTGGAGTTTGAGATTCTCAGTTCTAATTCTCTGTACTTATTTTATCCAATAACATTAGCAGCTCAATTCACTATATAGGGCCTTGATTTTCTTACACACACACACACACACACACACACGTCCATATAAAAGGTAGAGGGAGAGAGGAAATAGGTGATTTCCAAGATATATCCCAACCCTTAATCAATGATCCTAGTTGAAAAACCCAGTTGGAGAGATATTCAAGAAGAGATTAAGTAACCACTTGTTTTCCTGCTATGTTGTATAGAGTTGAATCCGTTGAGCTCAAAGGTATCTCTCAATTTTTGAATTGAGCATCATGGGCAGTAACATTGTATATTGGAATGAGAATTATAAAGATCTATGTTCAAGTCAGATGACAGATAGTCATCCATAATGTGATTCTAGACTATTCACTTAACCTCTTTGAGTTTATGTGATTTCACCTATAAAAGGGGAGATAATAGCAATGACATCATATTTACTGTGAAGATGGAGAGATAAAGATATAAAGAATCAGTAAATATATTTTTTAAAAATCATTACAATACACCTTGTACTGCAAACCTTATAAATTACAAAGCTCTATAAAACAAACCTTATTGTTGCTGCTATAGTTATTCTTGTTTTGTGAACAGATTTTTTGTGAAGGTGCTGAATAGAACCAGAAATAAACTGACCCAGTATCCTAATTACAGGACTCTCCCCCCATCCTTTCATATATCCCCAGAGCACACACTACAACACACCTATGAGTTCTCTATTCAAACTAGAAAATTCTGCATCAGTTAACATCAACTGAACTAACAAAACAATGATATAATTTAAAACATTTATGTTCTCAATTTGCCTTTTTGGTTACTTGCCTGATCACTACAGTCAAAACGATCTGGTAAAGAATAGCCCAAGAATGAAAAACGTGAGTGGTGGTGCTGGTTCTTAAAAAATTTCCACTTAAACTAAAAAGCCCAAGGATGCAGGAGACATAAAGGACTGCTCTTGGAATAGCAGCATTTTTGTTGCTCTGAAGCAGAACTAAAGTCACCATTGAGATTTATAATGGGCCTTCAGAGAATCTATTTATAGAGGTAAAACCTTCTGGTTTTACAGAGTAATTAAATGTTTTAGCAAGTCCATAAATGTTTCCCCAAATAGCTTTGTTGAAAAATGATTAGAAGAGCGTAAATGAGATGGATAAAGATATTCTGTTCATGGCAAGTGAGGACTGGCTAAAGCAACTTGGGATTCAAGGAGATCTGAAAGTTCATTCCCAATTAAAAACACCAATTATAAAAGACTAACATTTACAACTCTGATCTCATTTGGTTCTCCTGAGCACTCTGGGTTATTATTGTTGTCCAGTATTTTTAAGGTGAGATTGAGTCTTTTTTGAACTGACTTGGGGTTTTCCCCCAAGCTCATCTTATAACTGAGGTACATTAATAGAAACATTTTTACATTATTGATCCAGGATCTCAGATCTAGTACATATCTGATGTCAGTTTTGAATTCATGATTCCAAGACCAGTGTTCTCTCCACTATGCCAATTTGATAACAAACACTTATCTTGATCAGTGATTCACAAAGCAGTGTGCTTGCAGTATGGATTTTGAGCTCCACACCAACTCTGGCAGAGAAGAATATACAAATCACTATTTTCATGGGAAAAATAAGAAATCCCAACCCTGTTTTACAATTGGGAGGTGGTGTGCCTAAATGATTGCATGATTGAATATCCTTTTTCTCTTTGTAATTAAATTTATACACAACAAGAATAAAGTTCTAATTTGAAAGGAAAAGACTAGGGCAGGGGCAGGGAAAATTTTCATTGCTCATAATTCCTATATTTAATGGTGAATTTTTGAAAAAATCTTTTACAAAGGCATTATTATTAAGAAGATTCAAAAACACCCAAAATACGATGGTTTCTACAATTTTGGGGGGGCATGCATTCCATAAAACTTTGGGGTGTTGCTATATAGCTTGAACTGCATACTCATATGAGGAAATAGAGACCTCACATTGTGGAAACATAAGAGAGAGCATTTGGAAGAGGATAATAGGAGGAAAAATAGAAGTTTTCATACTCAGTATACCACAGGATACCTGGAAAGAAAGAAGATTTAGGGAAGGATTTTGGCAATGTGATTACAAACCTGTCAAGCATGTAAGATATATTGTGGAGGAATAATTTAAATTATTTAAATTTCTGTTGGAGTGCACATATTAAAAAGCAGGGTCACTAATAGTCTTTGAGTCTTCTTATTGATCATTTTTTGTTCACTTAAAAAGTTGGAGGAACCAAAGAAGAAAACTTCTTTGAAATATATAATCTTGGGCACAGCTAAGTGGTGCAGTGAATAGAGCACCGGCCCTGGGATCAGGAGTACTTGAGTTCAAATCTGTCTTCAGATACTTCATAATTACCTAGCTGTGTGGCCTTGAGTAAGCCACTTAACCATATTGCCTTGTCAAAAAAGGAAGCTATAATCTTAAGAAAATATGGCTGCATCATAATGAGTTTTTGAGTGAAGAAAAAAGAAGGGAGAATCATATAAAGATGGATTTACTGGAGTATAATATTCATCATTTGGACAAGAATAAGATATTGACAAGGAGTTTCAGATAACAGGCCATTTAAAATAGCTTTTAGTTGATATATTTTTAATTTTATTTTAAAATTAACCTGTATCATCTTTCTCTCAAATCCTCAATTAAAAGAAAATACCTGGAAGAAATATTTGTGGTTAGAAAAAATAAATATCCATATGCTTAATGTGTAAAAATGTATGTGTTGTTTTGCATCATGAATCTAGCACCTTTCTGACAACTAGTGGTAGCTTATAACATTCTGGAGTCATAATTGATCACATGATTGAATCGAGCTTTAAGTGGTACAAAACTGCTGGTTTTATAAAGTTATTATTATAAATATAATTTTGTTTATTCTGCTTGCTTTTCTATTTCAGTTGATATAGATTCATGGGAGCCTCTGAAACTCCTCCTCTTCATCATTTTTACAGCAGAGTATTCCTTTGTATCCATAATCAATGATTTGTTCAGTCATTCCTTAAATGACATGTAGCTTTTTTCAGTTTCCAAAACTTGTAAAGGGGTTTTATATTTTTGTACAAATAGATTCTTTTTCAGCAAGGCTATGGAGTTATTGCCCAAGGTCTCACTGCTAGGTAACAATTAAGTGACTGAGACCAAATTTGAACTCAGATCTTCCTGACTATAGGGCTGGTACTTTATCCTCTATGCCACCTAGGAGCATTACACATATGCCAATCCATTTTTAATTTCTGACACTTTATATGAATTTTCCCTTAATTTTCCATTCCTTTGAAAGAGTCACACTTTCTAGCAATGATTTTAATCAATCAAATTTGATGATAAAATTATTATATAATGAACATTCAAATACACAATTCAAGCTTTTAGATTGCAAGAAAAATGTGTATATGCTGAAAATATTACACAAAATAAATGTCTGTTATAACATTAAAATCAAATATCAGGAAAAAATTATATCTTTTGTGGTCAAGAGAAGATAAGTTAGATGACAAATTTATGTTAAAAATACTCCTCATTGGAGAGAATTGAACCAACCAAGAATATTATAAACCTTAACCACAATATGATGGACTTGTTCATTTCAACAGTATAATAATTAAAAAATAATTTTAAAAGATTTGTCATGGAAAATATTATACATATTTGGAGAAGAAATTGTGCAGTTTAAATGAAGACCATAGCCTTTTTTCTTAATATTTTAAATTGTCTTATTCACTTTTTTATCAAAATTCTTTGTGAATTGAGGGAAAATGGTGGAGAGAAGACAGACACTGTGTTAAGTGCTCCTGGTTCCCCTCAAAAATAACATGAAAGAAACCTCTTAACAGAAATTCGATTGACAAAACTCAGGAAAAGAAGCTAGGAGAAAACACCTACCAAAAAAAGTATGTCTCAGGGGACCGTGGGGGAACCAGGAGCAGAGACCAGAGGGCCAGCGCAGGAACAAGGAAAAACAGAGTGGATTAAAACCCACAGAATCCTACAATATGCTGCTTACAAGAAACTCATGTGAAGTAGAGAGATACATATTGAAGGTAAAAAGTTTGGAGCAAAATATTTTTCACTTCACCTGAAGTGAAAAAAAGCAGGGGTAACAATCCTTATCTCAGACAAAACAGTGGTAAAAATCGTTAGTGTTAAAATAAATGAGGAAAGAAACTATATCCTTCTAAAAGGTACCATAGACAATAAAATAATTTTAATATGATATAGGTATGCACCCCATTGTATAGATTCCACATGTTTAGTGGAGAAGTTGAAAGAGCTACAGGAAGAAATAGAAAGCAAAACTCTACTAGTGGGAGATCTCAAACTCCTGCTCTCAGATTTAGAAAAATCTAATCATAAAATAAACATGGAGGAAGTTAAGGAGGTAAATAGATTGTCAGAAAACCTAGATATGATAGACTTATGGAAGAAAGTGAATTGGAATAGAAAGGAATATAGCTCTTTATCTGCAATACATGGCACTTACACAAAAATTGACCATGTACTAGGGCATAAACACCTAATGATCAATTGCAGAAAGGCAGAAATAGTGAATACATATTTCTCAGATAATGATGCAATAAAAATCATATGGGCCAAGGAGATATAGACCCAGAACTAATTGGAAACTAAATAACCTCATTTCAAACAATGAGTGGATCAAGCAACAAATTATAGAAAGAATTATTTCATTCAAGATAATGACAATGAAGAAACAACATACCAAATCTATGGGATATACTAAACGTGTCTGTCAGGGGATACATTATATCTTTAAATGCTTACATGAATAAATTAGAGGAAGAGGAAATGAATGCACTAAATATGCAACTAATAATTATAGAAAGAACAAATTAAAAACCCCAAATAAAATTTCAAATTAGAAACTCTAAAAATTATAGGAGAAATTAATAAAAATCTAAAGCAAGAAAATTATTGAACTAATAAATAAAACCAAGAGCTGGTTTTATGAAAAAAATAAAATTGATAAACTTCTACTCAATTTGATTTTAAAAAAGGAAGAAGCATAGCAAATAGCCAGTATCGTAAATGAAAAAACTGAAATCAGCATTAATGAAAAGGAAATTAAAGTAATAATTCAGAATTATTTTGCCCAGCTCTATGCCAATAAATTTGATAATTTAAGTGAAAGCGAAAACTATTTCAAAAAATATAACTTGCCCATAATAAATACCTAAATAACCATATCTCAGAAAAATAAATTCAATAAGCTATTTTTGAACTCCCTATGAAAAAATCTCTAGGGGCAGTTGGATTCACAAGTGAATTCTATCAAACATTTAATGAAAAATTTGTTCTAATTCTATATAAACTCTTTGGAAAGACTCTGCTTAACTCTTTCTATGAAACCAATATGGTGCTGATACCTAAACCAGGAAGGATTAAAACAGAGATAGGAAATTATAGACCTATCTCCCTGATGAATATAGATAAAAAATCTTAAATAAAATCTTAGCAAAACGATTACAACAAGTTATCACTGGGATAATACATTTTGACTAAGTAGGATTCATCCCAGGAATGCAGGGTTGGTTCAATATTAGGAAAACTGTTAGTATAATCAATTATATCATTAGCAAACCTATCAGAAGTCATATGATTATATCAATAGGTGCTGAAACCCTTTTGAAAAAATAGAGCACCCATTCTTACTAAATACACTAGAGAGCTAAGGAATAAATGTATTGTTCCTTACAATAATAAGCAGTATCTCTCTGAAATCATCAGCAATCATAGGGGTAGGCTATAGGCATTCCCAATAAGGATGCCCATTATCACCACCACTATTAAATTCAATATTGTATTAGAAATGTTAGTTTCAGCAATAAGAGAAGAAAAAGAAATGGAAGAAATTCGAATTGGGAAGGAAGAGACAAAATTCTCACTCTATGCAGATGACATGATGGTATACCTAGAGAATTCAAAAAAATCATCTAATAACTACTAGCAATGATGAGAGACTTTAGTAAAGTTGCGGGATATAAAATAAACCCTCATAAATCCTCAACATTTCTACCTATGACTAGCAAGATACAGCAGAAAGAGCTAGAAAGAGAAATCCCATTCAAAGAAACCTCAGACAATATAAAATACCTGAGAATCTATCTGGCAAGGCAGACTCAAAACATTTTTTTAGGTTTTTTGGCAATGCAGTGATGTTAAGTGGTTTGCCCAATGCCACACATCTAGGTAATTATTAAGTGTCTGAGGCCAGATTTGAATTCAGGTACTCCTGACTCCAGGGCAGGTGCTCTATCCACTGTACCACCTAGCCCCACTCCCCCCAAAAAATACTTTTTGAAAACAATTACAAAACACTTCTCACACAAATAAAATTAGACTTAAATAACTGGGAAAACATCAACTGTTCATGGATAGCTTGAGCTAATAGGATGAAAATGACAATTCTACCAAAACTAAACTACCTCTTTAACGCCCTACCAATGAAATTTCCAAAATTCTTATTTTAATGAGTTAGACAAAGTTGTAAGTAAATTCATATTGAGAAATAAAAAGTGAGGAATTTTTAGGTATTCAATAAAATTCTCTCTCTCTTCTGTTTGCATTTGATTCTCCTCTCACAATATGATCAATATGGATTTCTTGTTTAGCCTGGTGTTAAATGAAGCACTTGTACAAGATGGCTTTCTTTTGGGGTAGGGAGGAGGAAAGAAAGGAAGAAGAAAAATGTAAAACTGAAAATCCTGCCAAAAATATATATTCATAAAAATTATCATTGTTCACAGTTGAAGAAAAAATAAAACATTAAAATATTCTATAAATATGAAAAAATGCTCATCAAGTAATTTTTCAATTGTTGTCACAAGACAACCACATCTTAAATCTTTACAGTATAGTTTATTTTATTTCCCTAAATAAATTGGCATTAAAAGCTAAAATATTTGAGCAAATTTGCCACCATATCAAATAATGATTTTAAATAGAAATAAGATATGATATTAGCCAAACAATTTTAAAGAAAAATTTTTATTTTATATTGAAAATATTTATTAAGGACTCTAAAATAAAGAGGAAAGTGAGAGGAAGTAAGTGAGCATTAACTCTTATCAGAAGTGGTTCAGAAAGGAAATAATTTACAGACTCAATTGGGTAGAGAAATTTATCTTTCCATAGAACAAAATAGGAGATGAAAGGAAGGGGAGAAAGGGGACAGCTGCAGGGAAGGGATGTATATGTGAAAGAATAGAAGGGAGCTCTTGGGAGAGAGTATTCAGATACAACACAGTTTAGAGGAAGGACAGGGTAAAAGGAAGTAATATAGTTGAGGGTGGAGGAATTGAATGAAAGAAACTAGAGATAACAATAGCTACTGTGGTGAAAAAAAAACATATTGAAGTAATTTCTCTGATGGACATAGAATGTTATCTATCCCTAAGAAAGAGCTAAGCACACTTCTTTTTTTTTAACTTCATTAGTCTTGAGAGTTCTGTTTCTATGTGTATGGGAGTGGGGGATAATGATTACTTTTTTAACATTGATATTGGAACAACTTACACAATTTACACTAAGCAACTTCCTTTCTCAAAGGGGAGGTGGAGTAGGGTGAGAGGAAGGGAGAATATTTGAAGCTCACTGTTTTGGAAGTAAATACTGAAACTTGCTTTTTCATGTAGCGGGAGTAAAAAATAATAAATTACACACACATACATATATGTATTTACACACATCTCTTCTTTCTGATATGCTAACACACTGTTATCTACAAATCATCAGTTCTCTGGAGATGATAATTGGATTGTATATTCACCAAGACCTAACCAAGAGGGAAAGTATTGACTGAAAAAAAATGTAAAGAGAGTTCCTTAGGTGGCAATTGCTTATAGAGGTTATTTAATTCAAGTCCCATAATTTTAAAATTACAGCACTCCTTTTCCAGATATAAGAAGTGATTTGCTTAGTTTGACATTGAAGGCCATGACAGTAAGAGGAAGGTTATCTACATCTCTCTTACCATGAGTGCAATTTTAGAATTGTATATTTGGAAGCTGATATGGACCAGAACCACCTGAAACTGGATCACCAGAACTGATCATTAAATTATAGGTGTAAGGAGTTAAACACTAGAAATCAGCAAATTGCTACAAATCAAGGAGGGCATGGTTTATTAAACTGTTGATTGTCTAGATGCAAAGTTATAAAAATGCTAATATTTCATATTTAAATAAAAATTGTGTCAAACTGAATTTTAAAAATTTATTTCTTTTCCAATTAGAAATAAAGATAGTTTTCAGAATTCATTTTTGTAAAGTTTTTCTCCCTCTCATGTTTCCCTCCCTTGAGATAAGATAGGAAATAATCTAATACAGATTTTATATGTACAATCTTGATACAAATATTCTCATTTTGCTCATGCTGTGAAAGAAGAATGAGAACAAATGTAAAAAGCAAAAAAGGAGGGAAAGAAAGCAAATGTTAAAAAGTAAAAATAGTATACATTGATCTGCATTCACAGCCATGGTTCTTTCTCTGATTGTGGCTGGAATTTTTTTCCATCATAAGTCTTTTAGAATTGTCTTTTATTACTGCATTGCTGAGAAGACTTAAGTATGTTATAATCTATCATATTCAATGATGTTGTTCTCCTGGTTCTTCTGTCCCTTTCAGTCAGCATTAGTTCATATTAGTGGTCCAGGGTTTTTTTATTGAAATATTCTGCTGAACCATTTTACAATTCATGGGTATTGCCTAATTTTCCATTTCTTTGTCACCACAAAAAGAGCTACTATGATATTCTTGTACATGTGGGTCTTTCCCCTTTTTTTCTTAACTGCTTGAGATATAGACCTAATAATGATATTACTGGATCAAATAGTATGTAGTTTTGAACCCCTTTGGGCATATTTCCATATTGCAGTCCAAAATGATTGTATCAGGTCACAACTTCATAAACAATGCATTAGTGTCCCTGTTTTCTCACATTCTCTCCAACATTAATCATTTCCTTTTTCTGTCATATTAGCCAGTATGATATGTGTGAGGTGGTACTTTAGATTTCTTTTAATCTACCTTTGTTTAAGAGATATTGAGAACATTTTATATGATTATACTAAGTTTTAATTTCTTTATCTGAATACAAAACACTTTTTTGGGAGAGTCAGTTGTTAAATATTTAATAACAAGAGTGGATTGCAAGATTATTTTCTTTTCATTAAAGGAGAGACCGTTTAACCTAAAGGCAGAAAAAGCAAGACTAGAGAATAGAGACATGGAGAATGGCTCTGACAGCAATTGCCCAATCAAGTAAAATTATCACTACTTCTCATGACACTCAGTGTTCTGGTGATCCAATCTTGATATTGTGTTTGCATTCTTTATAGTTAGAGTCACTGGGGGGAAATTGGGAATCTTCCTACTTTCATTAATCATTGCTTTTTTTGCTTATTCAAGTATATAGGGTTACAAATCTAGACAATGAAATCCAATTACTTATGGCCATATTTGAAGAATGATTTCATCCATGTTCTTCAACATGATCCCTTGAAGACAGAAAATGTGGAGCTGGGAAGACCTAACTTTGAATCAAGTCTCTGACACTTCTTATATGCTATTGGGTAAATCATATAACTGCCTAGTTTCATCATCTTAAAAATGAGCAGAGTGGAATTGGTTATTTCAAATGTTTTTCTCAACTCTATAGATATGATCCTCTCATGTCATGATATTGATGAACAGAATCATTGAATGCCATTACCTAGGTTGAGCTATTTACCAAAGCTAGTTTCAATATGGAAAGGTAGATTTGAAATTCTAAAAATGTTAATTTATGTTATCAAGTCTGGTTGATTTGTTGTTTTGTGTGGTCACTGTGCTGCCCTAATTATCAAGGATCACTTCTGCTATCACCCAATCCTGCCCCCCAAACTGCAATTGAATTTGTTTATTTGAGTATTTTGTATCCTGAACCTACAGACACATCATCATCCATACCTCCTCTTCTATGTAAAGATTCATTTGAGCTTCTTCAGACTGAAAAGAGTGTAGAGAAAAGTTCTGTGCTGGCCTTGCCATTTAGAAGTTATTCTATCCAGTTAAATATATATATATATATATATATATATATATATATATATATATATATATATATATATATATATATATATATAAATTCTCAGCAAAATAAAAACAATTGCCATTTATATTCACTCAGGACCCCAAAAAAGACAAAATATAACTTGGTTTGGGATCTATGATTGACCAGTCATTGCATGATAGAGTTATTTGAGTGTTGCAAACCCCAAGATATCATCTCAGGTTGCCTTTATCAAAATTTACATTTTTAATGAAAGAGCACCTGCAAGTAAATTTGTGTTGTGCAGAGACCAGAGGGGTGTAGAGGTGAGATTTTTTTTTTTATTTTGTTAAAGAGGCCAGTTTCTGCCTCATTTCCTTCTTAGCTAACCTTAATTAGTGAATATTTCCTCAGACAAACATAGAGCTGTAGTTTGAAACTACACCAAGGTCTCCCACTTCATCCATGGTCATCTCTTGTCATCCTGATACATATCCAGGCTCAGAAGATACAAAAGGACACTAGAGTGAGGCTCATGACTATCCTCCTTCAATTAAACATAACTCACTTTTAAGTCATGACACTACACTGCTGATGTCATAGTCCTCTTAAACAAAGGACATGAAACAATAGAGACTGATTTCAAGCCATAAGAAAGAAGTTCTTTACTGAGAAATAGAGAGAGATCAAGGAAGAGTTAGAAGTACAAGCTTGATGTCTGATAGGCTGTTTTCTAGCCTTTCCAGTTCAAGGAAACCTGGAATTTTAGAAATGGAAAATACCTTCCTGCTCAACTCAGGATGGAAATCTTGGATCCAGTGGATTTCTTTAGGATCTAGCTGTGATAGCTGGGTCAAAGGCTATGTACTTCTTAATCTATTTGTGGATATATCTTCAAATTCCATTCCAGATAGGCTGGACAAGTTCAAAACCACCACCAAATGCATTAAAATACTGTCTTCCCAACACACCTCTAGAATTCATCAATTTCCAATTCATTAAACTTTGCAACTATGATTTGATGCTTCATAATTTCTTAAATGTGCATCCCTCTAGTCTAATTAAAATGACAATTTATAAACTTGAAGTGTTTTCTCTGAAACTTGTCCATTCCTATTTTTGCCCTATTTATGTGACTTATTTTTTCGTTTTGATGTCTTAGAATGAGTGTATTATCAACTGTTTTCAGGACTTTAGGGAAATCTTTTTAGTGACTGAGTTTATAATGTGTTGAAGTGGAGAGAGATTTGAGGAACGCAGACATACCAGTAGACTATTTTAATATTCCAGATGTGAGAAGGGAATATATTTCAGAGAAGTTATAAAAGGAATATAAACAGATATTGGCATCAGATAAAATATCAGGAATGAGCAGCGATGGGATGTCCAAGATGACTCATAGATTTTTCACCTAATAGAATGGCAATCTGATGTTGACCTTGAAAATAATAGGAAAGTTAGCAAGGGGAGGGTCTATGGAGAAAGATGTTGAGTTTAGTATTAGACATTTTGAATTTAAACTGAATTTAAAAATTTAATTATATTAAACTGATAATATTATTAATAATTATAATTGCTTAATTATAATTCATTAATTTATATAATAATTAAATTAAATTATATAATTATTAATTAAAAATTAAGGGTCTTTAAATCTCCTTCACCTTCCTTCCCTATTAATAATTATAATTAAATTATTTATATAATTATCAATTTATAATTTAATTTTACTAAGCTTAAATTAAGCTGAATTTAATAGATATTCAGTTTGAGAGGTGTGAATGTGACAGAGATACAAAATCGGTGATCTGCAGGGAGCTTGGGCAGAATAAGTAGATTTGTGAATTATTAGCATCGAGATAGGTATTAAATCTATGGAAGCTGATGAGATCATTAAGTGAAGTAACGCTAAGGGAGAAAAGAAGAGGCCCCATGACAGAATCGTTTATTTTACTTCTAGTCATAGGGCATGATCTGGTGGAAGGTACGGCAAAGGAGAAGGTGAAAGAATGGTCAGATGGGTAGGAAAACAAGCAGAAAGAGGTATTCTGAAAACTTAGAAGAGACTATCAAATAGAGGATCATCAACACTGTAAAAGACTGGAGACACGTCAAGGAGATTAAGAATTGAGAAAAAATCCCATTAATTTTCACAAGAATTATCAGTAGTAACTTTGGAAAAAGAAGTTTTGATGCAATGAAAAGTTTGGAAGCTTGGTGTAAAGTATTACGAAGAGAGTGAGAGGAGAGAAGTAGAGTCATGTTTTGTAGCTGGACTTTACAAGAAATGTAAGTCTCAAAAGGCAGAGCAGAGCAAGATCATTACAGAAGAATCAAGGAAGATTTTGTTTTTGTTTTTATTTTTTCTTTTCTGTTTTTTTCTTTCTTTCTTTTTTTATTTATTTACACATTACTAAAATATTTTTGTTGCAACAGTAAACACAGTCCCCCTCCCCCCCACAAAATATACATAACCTCATGAGCCACAAAGTTAAAGAAAGAGAAAAAAAATGTGTTTCAGTCTGTGTTTGGATGCCATCAGGTCTATCTCAGGTGGACCACATTCTTTATCCTACGTCCATCAAGGAAGTTACTTCCATATTTTTCCACAGTTTCTGTTGCTGATTGTCATTCCCTCCATGCATTCCTCCCCACTAACATCCATTATAAATTCTCTCTCCTTTCACTTTCTCCCTCTTCAACAATGTGCTGTAGGGCAGCTGAGCATTGCATTGGACAGAGCACTGGCCCTGGGGCCAAGAGGCCCCAAGACTATATCCCACCCCAGGGACCCATCAACCACCCAGCCCTATAGTCCTGGAAAGGCCAAAAAATCCCACCATTTTACAAGAAGGAACAAAGAAAATGTGTTATATCTGACTATCCTCTCCTATAATCTAACCTATCCTCTATCACCCGCATCCCTCCTCCCCTCCCCCTGCCCTCTTTCTCTTCCCTTTCTTTTAGATGTCTAAACCCTATTGAGTGTGAATGCTGTTTCCTCTCTGAGTCATTTTTTATGAAAATTAAGGCTCTCTCAATCTCCATCACCTTCCCTTTTCCATACCATTATTAAAGCTATTTCATGACTCTTTTACATGAAATATGTTAACCAATTCTGCTTCTCCTTTTTCTTAATCCCAGTACATTTTCCTTTCACCCACTGACTTCATCTTTACCATATATTATACCTTCAAATTCAGCTCTTTCCCATGCCTCACATATTAAAGCTCCTTCTACATGCTCTATTAAATTAGAAGGTTCTCTATGCTTCACCTGAGTCCCATATGTGAAGACCAAACTCTCTTCAGCTCCGGCTGTTTCAACAGGAACATTTGAAATTCCCTTCTTTCATTGAAAGTCCATCTTTTCCCTTGGAAGAGGATGTTCAACTTAGCTGGACAGTTGATTCTTGTTTTCATTCTAAGATCTTTTGCCTTTCAGAATATTATATTGCAAGTCCTACCAGCCCTTAATGTAGATGTAATATTTTCCCTTTGACTTGGGAGTTCTGAAATTTGGCTGTAATATTCCTAGGGGAAATTTTGTTTGGATCATTTTCAGGAGATCAGTGAATTTTCTCAATTTCTATTTTATCCTCTGCATCTAGGATTTCAGGGCAATTTTCCTGTATAAATTCTTTAAAAATGAATTCAAGGCTCTTTTCCTGATCATGACTTTCAGGGAGCCCGATAATTTTAAAATTGTCTGTTTGGGATCTGTTTTCCAGATCAGTTGTTCCTTTCAATGAGATATTTCACACTTTCTTCTAGTTTTTCATTCTCTTAGTGTTGAATTATTGTGTCTTGATTGATTCCTCTCAAAGTCATCAGTTTAGCTCCATTCTACATTTCAAGGACTTGTTTGCCTCAGAGAGCTTTCTTGTCTCCTTTTCCATCTGGCCATTTCTGCTTTTTAAAGCATTTTTCTCCTCAATACCTTTTTGAACTCTTTTATCCACTTAACCTAAACTTGTTTTTTCATATTTTGCTTTCTTCAGAATTTTTTTGGATCTCCTTGACTAAGCTGTTGACTTGGTTTCCATATTTTTCCTACATAGTTCTCATTTCTCTTCCCAATTTTTCCTCTACATCCTTTACTTTATATTCTAAATCTTTTTTGAGCTCTACCATACCCTCATCCCAACTTCTATATTTCTTGGAGTCTTTAGATGCAGAGGCTTGGACTTTCTCACTTTCTGATTGTGTGTTTTGTTCCTCCATGGGACCAAAGTAATTGCCTATGGTCAGATTCCATTTCTTCTCCTTACTCATTTCCCCTGCCTGTGCCTGGTTTTAGGGCGCTTTCTGAGCTCTTTTTTTAAAGGAATTTTGCAAGGCAAATGGGGTTAAGTGACTTGCCCAAGGCCATGCAGCTAGGTAATTATTAAGTGTCTGAGGCCAGATTTGAACCCAGGTACTCTTGACTCCAGGGCTGGTGCTCTGTCCACTGTGCCACCTAGCTGCCCCCCTTCCTGAGCTTTTCGTTATTATCAGGACAGCAAGGCCCTTAGTTCTTCAAGTTCTTATGAGAAATTCTGACTGTTCTCCTGGCCTTTGCTTTGGTCTGTGCATTACCACAAGCATACCCCTCTGTCCTGGGGCTGTGAGAAAGGTACCTGCTCTATGGAACCTCAGACTGGGACCAGAATATAAATAGGGTCAAAGCCCAAGTGTCTTGTCCCAGGAACAGAGTACAGACCTGGGCAGTCTCCCTCCACTCCCTTCCCTTCCCTGGGCTGAGCACTCAGAGAGCAGCTGCTAGGGGGCTACTGCTGGGCAGCTCCACAGGCCTGCTACCATTTCCTGGGATCTGGGCTGCACTGAGGGCTGTTGCTGCACTGAGGAGGGCCACACTGGCCTAGGCATCATGCTCACTCTGAGAGAGTTCTCCCTGCTGATTTTCCAGGTAGTGCTTGTGCTCCCTGGGGTGGCACATCAGCAAACTGTTTCTGCTGTCAGGTGCTGTGCTCCCAGAGACCCAGATGCCCTGGAGCTGTGCCCAGGAGGCTTGACCTGCTTCACTCTGATGCACTGTAACCCCCTCCAGCTACATGAAGCAGAGCATTGAAAAGATTGTCTTGGGCTGGAAACTTGCCTCACTGGATCTTTTTGTGGATTCTATCTCTCCAAAATTTGGTTAGAGTCATAATTATAAGGGTTTTGAAACATTTGGAAGAGAGCACATAAGGGAAGATGTTCTGCAGTCATTTTGGCTCTGTCCCTCTTGTTTTTGCTTTTCAATGACAAAATATTGCATGTTTGTAAATAGTAGAATATGAGCAATTAGGGACATTTAAAATTATTGATAAACTAAGGATTACAATGGGGGGTCTGTTGGAGGACACTGGGAAGAATGGATTCTTTAAGCAGATAGAAGGGTTGTTCTTAGTGAAGATTAGAATGATTTTATCATGTGAGATGGACTGATTGAGGAAGTAGTTGGAAAGTCATTTGTTTCATGGGGAAGAAGAGAGGAAAAAGAGCTTCTTGCGTAATTATTTCCTGTAAAATATAAGAAAAAATACTTCAGGTGAGAGCATTTAGTGGAAGGTGTGTGGTGGGGGATCAAGAGTCAGGAGAGGATTCAGGATGTCTGGAAATGTTTAAAAGAGCCACTCTGGGGAGTATGATAGTGAATTGATAGGTCAGTTGAGGTAAGATATTTTGGTAGAGTAAGTGCCCAATTGACACTATGAATCATCAATGTATAATTGTTCTATTCAGAATGATAACATTATTTTCTTCGTGTTTATTCAGCTGTTTGTATATATGAGTGATGGTAATAATTGATGGCATTCATTAATGGAAAACTATAAACAGTGTAATGATAATGGAGAGATGGACTGAAGAGTAGAGTGGCTAATGTACAAAGCACATTGAAATCACAAAGAATAAATACTGAAAGGGTAGGGAGTCCAGGGGGCTCCTTGTGAATTCATGTTCTTATAAATAGATATCGAAAAGGAAATAGTATAGAAATAAAATTGGTAATAATAAAAATGATATGCAATAATTGGATAGGTTGAAAGATAATTGATAACATCAAGATACACACATAGATGAAAATATGCATTAAATAAATACATGTATGTGTTTTTATTATATACAATGGAATTTAGCATGTCAAATAGATTATGAATTATTTATGATGCACTATAAATTTAAAAAAAAATCTTAGAATGAAATTTATAGATGCATTACATTCCATATAGGTAGAGAGATGAATACACCTAACAACCAGTAATCTAAAATCCTTGCTAATTTTATTCAGGGAAAAAATAAGAACATCTGCAACCAGATAATCACAAGTGAGCTTTCTATATATTAACGATAAAACTATTTTCTATTGCCAATGGAGAAGAAAAATGTGTTTGTGTGTTAATGTGCATAGAGATGTGTGTGTGTGTGTGTGTGTGTGTGTGTGTGTGTGTGTGTGTGTGTGAACATAATACCTCCTACAGATGAGATTATCTAATACAGGAAAGGAAAATGAGTCTTAGCATCATTTTGATATGAATTTTTCCATAATTCATGAAATAAATTCAAAAAATGAACAGATTTTTCTTGGAAACACAAATAGTGATTCAGTCCAGTAGATTTTGTTATACATTTAAATGTAATAAGAAACAATACTTTTGGTGTCAACCTGGAAAATTCATGAATGCTACTTGCAATATTTTCCAGACATTTCCCAAAAGGTCATCCATGGGCATTCAATCTAAGTTTTAAAAAAATGTTTATTTCTGTGACTAAGTGATTTTCCTAAAAGCTTCTTCAGGGCACTTAAGACATCTTTATTTCTGAGACTGTAGATGATAGGGTTGAGCATTGGAGAAAAAATGGTATATGAGATGGCTAAAACCTTGTCTTGACCAGGAGTATGAGAGGACTTGGGTCTCATGTATATGAAGAGAGCAGAACCAAAGAACATGATAATCACAATCAGGTGAGAAGAACAAGTAGAGAAGGCTTTTTTTTGGGCCTCTTTAGATTTCATATGAAGCACAGCACGAAGAATCTGACCATAAGAAGCAAGGATGATGAGAGGGGGAATTAGGAGGAAGAAAACAGCACCACCTGTGATTACTCCTTCATATTGTGAAGTATCAACACAAGAGAGTTTCAACAAGGCTGGGACTTCACAGAAAAAGTGATCAATAACCCTTGTTCCACAAAATGGGAGGAGCATTACATAAATTGTATGAAATGTAGAGTTGATTGTTCCCCCAAGCCAGGCACTAACAGCCAGAATAACACTGATTCGATGGCTCATGAGGATGGGGTAATGCAGGGGATGGCAGATGGCTACATAGCGGTCATAGGACATGGCTGTGAGGATAAGGCATTCTGCTCCCACGAAGCTGGAATGGAGGAATATTTGGAACCCACAACCTGCAGATGTGATAGATTTCCTGCCAGATATATAGTTACTGGCCATTTTGGGAATAATATTCAAGGGGTTCAAAATATCGGTAAAGGACAGATGCTTGAGAAGGACATACAATGGAGTGTGGAGCTTGATGTCAAGGTGAATAAGAAGAATCAAGATTGTGTTTCCCATAATTGTCGCCATGAAAATGATGATAATAAGTGTTAAAAATAACAATCCATACTGGTTGGGATCCAATAATCCTGAGAGGATGAAATCTCTACCAGATGTCTGGTTCTTTTCCTCGTTCATCATCCTTTTCCTTTTCACCTATAGTCCAAAAGACAAGTTTTCAAAAGGGAAGATGATTAGATACAAACAAAATCCAGGACAGAGTCTGTGACTGTAAAGTAACAATTTTTGAAAAAAAAAAGTTATTTTATTGATTTAAGTCAATAAATTTCAATTCAGAGGAATCATTTAATGAATTACTTGAATTAACAGTTCTTAGGATTATAAATTAACTAAAAGAAGTGTTGAAAAAATCAAAGTGGCTCATTTGGGTAGTTCTATATTCATGATCCTTTCATATTTGATTTATTATGGTGATAAGCAATCAGGAATATCCGGTCTTCCATTTCAGTTAAATAGTAAAGATTATGTTTCAGTGCTATGAAGAGAACAGTAACTAATGTGAAATATACAAACAAATCAGATTCTATAGTAAAATTGCCCTGAGCTAACCAAGGATTATTTTATTCATAACATCATCATAACTATCATTATCACCATCATAATTATTTTTAAATTCATTTTATTTTTAATTTATAGAATAAAACAAGGAATTCCAAAGAGTATATAAAAAGCCAAAATGTAATTATACATGAAACTTCAAATGAATTTGAAGGTACTATTACATTTAAATGTTTAATAGTTATTTGCTAAATTTCCTTTTTTCCTTTTTGGTCTTCCCTCCCACCAGTTTGCTTTAGAGATAGTTACTAATGGACACAAATAGATATACACATGTATTTGTATGTGTGCTTGTCTGAAATATTGTTTTATATGTATATTTACTTATTAGTTCTTTCTTTAGATGCAGATAGTCTTCATGAAATAGTTATTTTTAATTTATTTACTTTTAGTAGTCAAAATGCCTTAGTCACTCAAAGTCATTTTTAAGATAATTTTGCTGCTATTATATTACAATTGGACCAGTTTATCCTTCATTACTTTATGAAAGTTTTTTTCTATAACTGTCTAGGATCTTTGAATTAACTATATTTTATAATTCAGCAGTATTTCATCACAACCAAACACCACTAATTGTTCAGCCATTTCTCGGTTGATGGGGATCCCCGCAATCACCAGTTCTTTGCTAAAAACATAGAAAAATGGTATAAACATTCCATTCATATTCATATACATAGATATAAGTACTACTACTCAGTTTCACCCTATCTATTTTTACACATTTATTTCTTTCTTCGCCTCTCACATTATCTTATTTTTGTCCCTGCTCTCTCACTCCACTTCCCATCTGCCTTTCCAAGAATATAAATCCCATCATTATCCCCAACCTTCTTTAAATCACACCCCTCTTATATCCTTATTCTTCAAAATCCTAATCTACATAGGTTTCTAAAAGTCCCTCCCTGCACCTTGTCTCTGAGTTTTCTTACCTCTCTACATGCTCAGATTTCCTCACCATTCCAGTCTACACATTGTTTATTCTAAAACCCAGGTGAAAGTAAACTTCCAACATTCCATTTCTCCCTCTGTACTAGTTCTTCTTTTCATATCCAATTTAATAATATAATTGCTTCTGTTCTCTTTTTCCTACTCATTTTTTTAAATCTCCCCATAATATGCAACTCAGGCCCAAACTATCTTTCAAAGTATTTTAGTAATGATTACAATTTTAAGAATACTGATAAATATTTTCACACATTTATATATATATATATATATATATATATATATAATATAAACACATATATGTAATTGTGATGATGTGATGATGGATACTTGCCATTTGTCTTGAAGACTGTGATATCAGGGAGATGCTACCAAGAGAAGGAAGTCAATTGGATTTGAGAGAGGGAATTCCATGCCAAGTCACCAGGCTTAACGCTACCTCACTCACAATTATGTCCATACATACACAGAAATTACAAATACATTCAAACACATACATACAAACATATGCATCTAATTGTTTGACACTAATGAATGCCTTATAATTATTCTTTAAAGTATTCTTTTTATTACTTCTTTTTTAATAAAATTTTCCATTGAATTTCTAAGTTTTATTTCTATGTTTACAAATAGCTGACAATGGTTCAGTTCATCAAATGCCCATTTATTTTTGTTTTTTTCTTTTCATTAATGATCATATCCTATTTTCCTCACTAAGTTATTCTTAGGTGTAAACTTTGCTCTTTCGATTTTAAGAACATGATGTTACAAATCCTACTGGATTTTAAAGGAGAACCTATCAGTTCTTGTGAAATCCTTACTGTATTTTCCACAGTTTTTAAGATCTCTTTTTTTCTTGTTGCTTGCATAGTTTCCTCTTTAACCTGGTAGTTTTGAAACTCGGCAATGGCATTCCTTCAACGTTTTTTCTGAAATCTCTTTCAGATTGTTTTCAATAGAATAATTTTTTTTCTTCTACTTTATCTTTCTTTATCTAGACCCTCAGGAAAATATTCCTTAACAATTCCTAATAATATCATCAATAATCTGAGAATTTTTATATTCCTTCTACTTGATTTGTTCTCCTGATCAATTGTGTTTTGTCCCTAATAAGAAGTTTCATATTCTCTTTTATTTTTCTAATTTTATTATTTCTTACCTCTTGCCTAATTTTACTTTTGAAGTCATTTTTCTTCAGATTTTAAATCTCTTTTCCCAAATGTTTAACTTTCTTTCCACAGTTTGTTGGATTCTTTTTTTCCCCTAATTTTTCCTCAGTCATTCTTTTGATTTTTTGAAATTTTCCAAGATTTATTATGAGACTTGTAATCCCTTATCATTTCTCTTAAAGGTAAGAATGTTTGTTTGCTTTGTTTTTTAACTGTATTGCTTTATTTATGATCTACTTTTGCATCAAAGTAATTATCAATAATCAGATTAATTTTCTTTTATTTATTCATTTTTTTTCTTTTCATCATTTCATTTTTACAATAACAGTTTAACTCCAGGTTGAGGACAATGTTGGTCTAGGATTTGATTGCTTTTTACTGTTATTTTCTGAATTCTGTCCAGGGACAGAATTCTGTCTCAGTTACTTTCATCCTTCCCTCCACCACAATTAGGAACTTCAGCCAAACTGTCCCCAAAATGTTTTTACTTCCTAAGGTAATGCACTCACCAGGTATAAGCTCCCTCTTCCTCTTCAACATGCAAATTCTGGGAGCAATTCTGGCCAGTGCAGTTGAAATTTCTTAAGGCCTGGCCTGCTTTCCAATTGAGATGCCCTTAGGACCTTTTGGATGTTATTCTAGGCTTGGAGAGGTCTACCCTTCCCTCAGCGTACTCTCTTTATATTAGGATAACAATTATTTTAACTCTTTATTTTTGCTGAACTAATTCATTTCTTAGTGATTTTGTTTGTGTTTTTGGAGGAAATGTGGAGAACCTAAATTTTTTTTTTATCTATTTCACCATTTTCTCAGAATGCTTCTTCCTAAACAACACTACTAACAGCTGCACCTTCCTTACCATCACCATCAGCATGGTGCAGTCGGTAGTGCACCATCCATGATCCCGGGAGGACCTCAATTCAAATCTGGCCTCAAATGCTAGTTGTTTGGCATTTCTCAGGTCACATCACCCTGATTATCTCATATTAAAGGTGATATTCAGTCTTCCTGATCCATATCTGGCCACTGGCCTCAGATATCTCAAGAAATGAAAGTGAAGCTGTTAAATTAGCTCAAAGAGAGGGAATTTAGGTGGCATAGTGGATAGAACACTGGCCTTGGAGACAAGAGGATGGGAGGTCAAATCTAGTCTCAGACACTTGCTTGGGCAAGTCACTTAACCTCGACTGCCTTAAAACCAGGGTCTTCTGTCATCCCTGATTCACATCTGTCCTCTGTACCTAAATGACTATGGAGGAGAAAGTGAGATTGAAGACTTAACATGGTACCCCCTGAATCAAATATAATTCATGTGCTTGTCATGGCATCATTTCCCTGATGTTGGGGTTCTTCTTCGAGAATGAAAGATAAACATCAGTATCAAAGAGAAGTGAAAACTACTTAACTCATAAATAAGATTCCTATTGAGTAGTCGATTGAATTTGTCTTACAAAACAATATTGTCTGTTTTCTATTGTATAGTCTTTATTTTGCCAAATATTTCCCAATTACTTTTTTATTTTTATTTTTTTATTTTATTTATGTCTTTTTACAAGGCAATGGGGTTAAGTGGCTTACCCAAGGCCACACAGCTAGGTAATTATTAAGTGTCTGAGTCTGGATTTGAATTCAGGTCCTCCTGACTCCAGGGCTGGTGCTCTATCCACTGCGCTACCTAGTTGCCCCTCCCAATTACTTTTTAATGGAGTTTGAAAAATGATTTTAATGCTGAGTAGCCTGTGAGTCTAGGCCACAGCTTAGTCCTATGCTCTATTATATGCTACCTCCCACATAATGACGAACATAACAAGTGAGATGGACTTTGTGTCCTGTACTGGCCTTTTTTGAATCTAAACAGAGAGAAAACCACCACAAAATGAATGCACAGATTCAAAAATAAAAGGGCAATGCAGCCATCCTCCTAAAACATCTGGAAAAGACCTAGAGAAGACTCCATGGATTGAGCTTTGGTTACCTATAGGCTTCACTGATTCAACAAACATCCCTGAGTGAAGCACTTGAGACTTCAGCATATTTTATCTCAACTTTATTCACAACTTCAAGAACATCCACCTCCCAAACTTTTCTGTGACAAAGTTTTATCTAAAGAACAATAGATACCTGAGTGGGTGAAGAGAGAAGGACTCCTCATTGTTTCCAGAAGCCAGACCTAATGGTTCTGATCAGATATGACCCTTGCTGGTGGCTGTCCAGGAGAAGAAGCCATAAAAATTTGGGTGAGTGTGTTATCACAGGAAGAAGGAAAATTTAACTCCAAACCTGAAGGCTACTTTTATACAAGTCCTACAAGACATTGGAATAGTTTAATGGGGCGTGGGAGGGGAGGACACCAGGTGACACAGTAGAAAGAACATCAGTCCTGGATGTAGGAAGACCTAAAACTTGGCTCATGCACTCAGCAGCTGTTATTTGCCATGGTTTCTTCATCTGTAAGATGAGCTAGAGCATGAAATGGTAAATTGTTCCAGTATCTTTGCCAAGCCAACCACAAATGGGTCCAAGAAGAGACAGAAAATTTTGAAATGACTTAACAACAGCAACCAAAATACACAAGAAATTCAAATATGTCCTTTGTACAAAATTCTTCCATTTAAACAATGGGTATAATTTTCATAAACATCTAAATTGAAAAAGCACATTTTGCACCTAATGTAAAGTCTCATGGCTTAGTTCAACAGAGATAAAAAGGCATGGTTAACACCTAGTTTGCCTCTGATTGACTTAATTGAGTAATTTATTCTTTTAGTCCTCACTCCTCATACATACTTAGATAAAAGGGTTTGTGGACCCTTGCCTCAGGCCTACATTTATATACAAAGGCTGCTTATTCAGTCTTCAAATATTTATCTAGGATATTCTATGTGTAAATTCTCAAAATTATTATGCAGTGATAAGCAAATGATGGAATAGATTTATAACTTCCTTTCTTTTTTTTTTCAGGTTTTTGCAAGGCAAACAGGGGTATGCGGCTTACTGAAGGCCACACAGGTAGGTAATTATTAGGTGTCTGAGACCAGATTTGAACCCAGCTACTCAGGACTCCAAGGCAGGTGCTTTATCTACTATGCCACCTAGCCGCCCCACTTCCTTTCTTTTCATAAAAACAAGGTCTGAATTTTTTTTCAAGATAATAACATTCCCATTTTCAAAATATCTTAAACATCAGTTTTCTTTTCATTCAAAATGAAATGATTTTATTTAGAACAAAATACTTAAATATGCCTGTGAGACCATTGTATGTCTACCAAACTTAAAGTTTTTTTAAAAAAATAAATGTTAAAATTTAATATTCTTGAGGTTCCTATGTCTTGTTTGGTAACATTGATGTGGTCTACCTGTTTGATGAAAATTGTTGGGTTTTGCCCTTTTTTTACTGAAGAGAACCAAAATACTATCACTATGTTGAGATAGGTTAGAGACAATATGTCAGACTCTGACTGGAAAATCTTCAGACCTTTGTCTACCAGCCAGAACTTGGGTACGCTTATTGTCACAAATATGATGTACAATATGGATGAACTTCTCTTGGCAACCAAATTTGGACACCATGTTCTGTAAGCCCTCATGACTGACATCATCAAAGGTCATGGATAGAACTGTAAGCATCGTATACACATGTCTGTTCTGCTCCTGATAGTAATCATAGATAAGATTTATAAAATACTTACGTTTTCCTGACCCTGTGAAGACAGTTAACTAATTTAAAGTTTTGACCACTTTTGATTGATACAACCCTTAGAGGGAGATGTTATTTTTATCCTCATTTTACAGATGAGTAAACTAAGGCAAACGTAGTTTAAATCTATAGTGCAGAATCATACAGCTAATACATGTCTGAAGTCAGGTTTTAAGTCAATCTTCCTGTCTCTATCTTTTGCAGTAGTTACTGTACCACTAACTTGACAGGATCTAGGAACCATCCTTGTGTCTAAAAGGAAATTATATTGGAGAGTACTTCAGTAGCATTAACTTATTGCTTTCAAAACAGAGGAAACTTCCAATGTGTTTTGTTTGACCACTTTTCACAAATTTACCTTTTTGAGTTTCATTTAAAATGGACATTTCTTCTGATTTGAATATGTTCTTTGTAAAAGTCATAGGACTGGGAAGGCAGCCCGCTTAGAAATGAAAGCTCACTGATAACCAGTCTCTTTACCTCATTTAAATTTTATTCATTTTCATATTGTTTTGGTGATTATATTTGGTATCGACTATATCTCACTTCTATCAATTATTTTCTCAATAAAAGTATTCAGGACAAATAAACATAGTGCTTTGATGAAGACAATAAGCTTTTGAGCTTTGAATGTTCTTCATTCATAAACTACATTTTTCCAATGCATTAACCTACTTTTGTACTGAATAGGCTGAGGATAAAGTAAACAATATTTTATATTAAGCTATTTACATCTGGTCTTACAAATTAGGTGTCATTCTCAGTCTCTAAGTCCATTACACCAATTTGTTACCAAAACCCCTCATTTTTATCTCCCTAGCATCTGTTGGATATGCCCCTTTTTAATACTGCTACTGACATCATCATCTATTGCCTGAAAGCATTATCAATGCCAGCAATAAGCTCTGGTGGTACAGTGGATAAAGCACTAGCCTTGGAGACTGAAGGACAGGAGTTCAACCCTAATTTCAAACAACCAGCTGTGTGAATTTAGGCAAATCACTTAATCTAGATTATCTTGCATCCAAAGCATGTCCAGTCATTCTCATCTATGCATCACCACTGCACTGGAGGAGAAAGCACAGCTGGTGACTTTGCAATGCATTCCTTAACTAAAAGGAAATTCATATGCATGTCATAGCACCATCTCCTTCATGGCATGATCTTTATTAAGAATGCAGAAGAAAAAACAAAGAATGCAGAAGAAACAACAATCACAGTTTCCTACATATTCTGTTAATGGATTGCTTGTACATTGTTATTTGCTTGTTAAATTTTAAACTCCTTTAGAGTCAGCATTATCTTTCACCCCATTGCAAATTCCAAAGTCCCTGTTACATAGCGGGTGCTTAATAAAAGTTTCTTGATGGATTGATTTGAAAATTGCATTGATCATGGTTCTTAAATTTTTCAAAGTTGCTGTTCTTTACAATGCTGTGGTCATTGTATAATATTAAACACGTTTAAGAGAGATAGGTGTGTAGATAAATCATTAAATCAATAGATAGATAGATGTAGATAGATGAATGGATGGATGGAACACAGAGAGAGAGAGAGAGAGAGAGAGAGATCTCAGGCCCACTAAACTATTTGACACAAAAATGTCAACTATTACAACTGATAAATTGTTGTAAAACAATTTAGTAGGAATGAATTATTATTTTCAGTAAGTAATATCTGAAATAGTTTGCATCCAGAATAACTTTGATACATCATCCATATATTCATAATCATTAACTCTGAATCATGGAAACATGATCTCACAATACAATCTTCTTGGAATGGGCATCAGGGATTTTGTATTTGCCAACACATAAAAGCACAAACACATATACACACAGAAATGCGCAAATACGTACATACATAACAAAAGAGTAGAAAGTGGGGTTAGCTAGATATAATGAGGAAAGAGATTTGTCTAGTTTATTTTATAGATTGGGTTGGGAGCTATTGTTAATTGATTACTTTATGAGGGATATTTTAATCTAAGTTGTTTATAATAAAATATTACATATTCATTAATTTCCTTATAACTAGGCATGATAATGAATAAGAAAATGAGTGTAAGTAAAGGGATGATATCTATAGAGTGCATTGACAAAATGCTCCACTGTGCTGGCCAATTATCTTTACAATATTCACTTGATCAGCTTTACAAACCTCCCCACAAATATAATAATGAAATGAAACCAAAATGCTGTCCTTATTCATTTTTTATGGAGACATTCTCATTCTTTGTCATCATTGCATCCCTTTCTGGATATCCAATTAGGATTCCATGTATATACACATACATGCTGTCTTTTATGTAAGCATGAATGTATTACAAAGTTTCTCCTGGTACTAAAGTTCATGCTCCTGTAGGTTATAGGTACTATTCTCTTCCTCTTTTTAAAAGATGTCCAGCATTTGACTTTTTCCAGTCCCCTGGCATTTATGCCATTGAACACATTATTTCAAATGTCAGTACAATTTCTCAACCATCACATCATCTTGTTCTTTCTGTAGCTGAGCATTACATCATTGGATAGGCACAAGAGAAGAGTGGATATACTGTCTCAAATCTCTATGAATTTCCAGGTATTTGACATTGATGAAATCATCAAATCTGTCAGAATTTACCAAAAATTGGGGAAAATTATACCTCCCAGAGTTGGGATGAGCAATCAAAATAGTTAAAGAAAAGCATTTTGCAATCCCTAAATAGCTATAACAATATATAAATATATATATAAATATATATATAAATATATATATATATATATATATATATATATATATATATATATATATATATATATATATATATATATATATAGTATTTTGAAAGGCAATGGAATAATGTGACTTACCCAACATCACATAGCTAGGCAATTTGCAATTTGTAAGTCTGAGGCCAGGTTTGAACACAGGCACTCCTGACTCCAGAGCTGGTATTCTATCCACTGTGCCACCTAGCTTCCCTTATGCCACCTAATCATCCCCCACTTATTATATCATAAAGTTTGCTGAACTACATGCAAATTGATTCCATGCCACTTTCTATCTATCTCAGTCTCTATTAATCACTTTTCTTTTTGATCTTTACCACCATTGGGTACTTTTCCAGAGACCCTTCTCATCATGCTGCTAAAATATTTATGCATCAATGTCAAAATTTGACATTCTAGTGAATTGCTTGAATTTAATTTCTTTAAGTTTTGACTGCTTCACTTTCATGCTATTCTAGAGTCTCTTAAGGGTTTTCTCTCACACAATTTAAACATGCCAGTTGGGCAACACTTCATTTTCCTTATAGTCCATCTCTCATAGCCATGCAATGAAGTTGGAAAAACTAGAGGTTTCAGACAGATCTTTGTCTATTGTAGAAGAAAATATTAACTATTTGTCAAGAAAAAGAAAAACCCATGGACAGTATTAAAATGACATCAAACTTAATTTATGTTTATTTTTGGCAACTCAATTGAATTCATGAAAGGTTATCTCTGACTATGCTATTTACTCATTAACTCTGGCTAATAAAATTTTAGTATTCCTTTTGCTTATGTTCATTCCAGCCCTGAATGATGAATCATTATGCTTGGCAAGAAAAAAGAAAGTCAAATATGAACTGAACAGATCTCATTTCTCTCCAGTATTAGTGATTATCATCTCAGCTATGTTGAGCAATGGTCTTTCTCTTTCCTTGATCTTCTACCCCCTAATAGCTAAAAGAAAATTCTCTTAATTGTTTTTCTCACCAGCATCAGCTCATTGTTGCCCTTAGAAACACAACAAATTTATGATCATTTCTTACACAAATTGCACAAAGTTCCTTGGAGAGTGTCTTTCAATAAATACCACTGGGATTAAAAAAAAAGAAAACTCTGATTTTAAAAGCTCCTATTTCTTACCAATGTTTAGCAAAACTCAACAGCTAGTAATATTTACTTTCAGGGTGAATGAACTCCTAATACTATCCTGTGTTTTCCTACACTTAGTCCTATGATAGAAGTTTCTCCTTTAACTGGATTCTTAGGATACATTCTTCTCTTATATCTTATTAAAATCTGCTTTCAGGGGAGAACTGCTAAGCCATTCATGAAAATGAATTATATAACTTCAAGAAATTATGAGAAAGTAGAGATTGTATTTCACCAAAGGAATCAGCTTGCAGGTTGGATTTTCTAGAATATACTGTTCTGAGAGATACTGAAATGAACTGCATTTCATTTGAATTGTCAAGTTATCTTTTAAAATAATTGTCATAGAACTGAGAGAGCATTGGATTTTGAATCAGGAAGAAGTAGATTTAATTCCTTTGTCAACCCCTTATTAGCTGTGTGACTCTGGGGAAATAAAAATAAAATAATAAAAGAAAACATTTCACACTGCTACAACTCAGTTGTAAATTTAAGGTATAAAACATATTTGAATTTAAGCTACACTAATAAAATTAAGGCATATGAAGGAAAGATTTCTCATAACCACATTGTGACAGAAGTTTATCTTTCCTTAGTGAATACAAGACATGTTATGGGTCAGCTTGCTCCCTAGTTATAATTTACAATGCCAAATATCTGACCCCATCTGTTAGCCATAAACCTAGGACAATGAGCAGGAAGAAAAGCTTTCTCACAGGATGAAACAACCAGAATTCAGATAATAATTTTTCAAAGATGATAACATTTGTAGATCAGTTTCAGGTAAAGATGAAATTCATTTTCTACGAACAGGGCACTAAGGTGCTTAATTATTTTCTCTATTGCTTGTTTTTCCTTAGAATAACAATTTCTTCCCTATTTCTGGATAATCATCTTGGATGGACTCAAAATATTGTTTTTTTGGTAAATTTCAGAGAATAATACTTCCTGTCTAATCTATATCTTTCTGTTATATTATTTTAACCCTATATTCTTAAGTTTTGTACACTGTTATGGTTCACAGGCATTAGACTCACTTGTTTCTAATGTTCTTCCAAGTTTTAATTCTATGAGCTTATCTTGAGAAAATCCATCAGAGTCGCCATTCGAATAAATACAATTGTGCATTTGAATTTAGCAAAGTAACAGTTATTTGACTTAACTGACTGTATTAGGAGGTTGTTAAGGTTCTATATTTTAAGGGTTATGAGGAAATGGCTACATAGTTCAAGCAGTCTGATTTAAAGTAGATCGCCCTAGTACCAACAATTACAAAAATAATTCCTGCGTTCTAAATATCTTTTGGGTTAAAAAAGACAGAATCTGATTAAAATGCCTATTCGCTCAGTCCACTTGCCTGTCTGACATAACAATATCTTCTCCTTATTCAATTTGTCAAATCCATTTCTGGCAGTTCCCATTACCTTAGAATAGATCTAGAGAATTCTAAATTGCCTATGGAATTAATCTTTTGATGTAAATAAAAAAATAACATTTCTTGGGTTAGAGCTTCAACAGATTCAAACAATGGATTCTCTCCTGCTAAGAAGATAAAACAAAACCTTCTTAACCTTACTTTCAGTACCCTGACCATATAGTTCTAATCTCTCCAGAGAGCTCCATTTCATGCTACTCCCCTTATTGCCATTTACCTTGTCATGATGTTCATTTCATTAAGTATTGCTAAAAGGACTGAAATATAAAACAGACTGAAATTTCAGTGGGAGATAAAAGACAAAGGAAGTACTAGCCTTGCCCTAGGCCACCTGGAGAGATCAAGGAGCCTCTCATTCCTCTTTCTGTGTCTATGACTTCACAGATCTTGCCTTGTCAGGGATGAAGATTGTCTTCTCTGCCAGGTGGAAAGTCTTCCCCTCCTTCAAGTATCAAATCAACTATTAGTACTGACATGCCATCTTCCCTCTCTACAGGATGACTGTGAACTGCTCTTTCTCATATTTGCTTATGGCTTTCTAAGAACAACTCATGTGAATGACTCTGTTGCTCTACCACATTCTACTCAATTGATTGTTTGATGTTTTCCCCTTACTTAACTGTAAGTGCATTTCTAAGAAGTTACAATTAAAAAGTATGCAAACCTAATAATCAAAATCTTTAGGGCAGGTAGGTGTTAGAGTCGACAGAGCACCAGCTAGGGAGTCAGGACGACCTTAGTTCAAATCCAGCCTCAGACAATTAATAATTACCTAGCTTTGGGAACTTGGCAAATATCTAAACTCCATTGGCCTGCAAAAACCAAAAAAAAAAGGTTTAGCAACTATGTGTAGTAAGTACTGTGTATATGAAGAAAAGCAAATGAAAGTCTGCCCTCATCTGTGAGGACTTAGCCTCCCCTAGAGCATGCACTTAATAAATGTATATGGAATTACATTATTCCATGAAAATTGTCTTTGAATCAGTTTTTCTAGGTAGGCAGAGCACAGCCTGGGTCCAGCTGATCACCAGAGAATAATAACAATATTTCCTAAACCATTCCTTTCACGATTTTCCTTCATTCACAATATCCTATTACCTGAGTCAAGAAAAAGTAGTATTTTTTATGCCTTTAACAGAAATTAGACATCACCATTGTCTCAGTGATGGTTCCTGGGCTAAAAGGAAGGATATCAATTACTACTAAACCTTACATTTTTGCCAGGATGGAAATTGGATCTATCCTCTTGTATAGAGACAACAGTCCTCCTCCCTTTTACAAATTCAGTAAATTCATTGAAAGGGAAAAAAAAAATTCTATTTGGTTCATATGGAATAATTAAAGTCTGACTAAAAGTTCATACATTCTGCTGTTATCTGACCCAGATTCTATCAGAAAATATGAAATAAATCATACACTTGCCCATTATTGAACACTTCTCCGGACCTATCTGTTCTTACCTATCTCTCCTTCTGCACAGTTATCCCTGATTCTTCTGGAAGCTAGATTCTAATAGGTGCAAACATATTAACCATGCAAAATATTACTTTTAGGGATGTAGTTCCTCCCAATTGCTGCAGTACGGGTCCTTAAAGATAGTTAATTAATATCTTGCTAGATTATTGCATAATTATTTTAGAAGAATTACTTTTAGTTTAAAAGAAGGAAGACATTTTAAAAAAAGGACTACTTGAAATAATGGAAAGGGCTAACTTGAATTAGTGAGTTTCTGATAGGAGAGACATTCAAGAAGAGAGTAGGTAACCACTACCCCTTCTGTAATGGATAGAATAAAAACAGCTGGTCTCATAGCTGTCTCTCAATTTCTGAATTGAGGATTGTGGACAGTAACATTGTGTACTGAAATGTGAATCATGAAGACCCACGTTCAAGTCAGGCTACACACACTCATCAATAATGTGATTCTCAACTATTCACTTAACCTATTTGAGTTTCTGTGATTTCACCTAAAATGTGGGATAATAGCAATGATTTCATATTTTCTGTGAAGATGGAGAGATAAAGATGTAAAGAATAAAGAAACAGTTTTTTTAAATCATTACAATAAACCTGGTAATGCAAGGCTTATAAATTAAAAAGCATTTTAAAACAAATGTTATTTTTGCTGCTATGGTGATTCTTGCCTTGCTATCAGATTTTTTGTGAAGATGCTGAACAGAAGTAAAAAGAAACTGACCCAGTATGCTAGTTACAGGATTCCCCCACTCCTTTCATGTATCCAAAGAGCACACACTGCAGCACACTAGGGGTTCTCTATTCAATATAGAAAATTGTCCATCAAATAACATTAACTAAACTAAGAAAACAGTGACATAATTTAAAACATTTATGTCCTCATTTTGCCTTTTCTTTTACTTGCCTGATCACTGCAGTCAAAATGATCTGGTAAAGAATAGAGAAAATATAAAGTGAATGGTGGTGCTGCTTCTTTTCCACTTTCCACTGAAACTAAAAAACCCAAAGATGCAGGAGACATAAGTGACTGCTGTTGGAATAGCAGCATATTTGTAGCTCTGAAACAGAACTAAATTCCCTTTTGAGATTTCTAATGGGTCTTCAGAGAACTTATTTATACATGTAAAACCTTCTGGTTTTACAGAGTAATTAAATGTTTTTAGCATGTCCAAAAATGTTTCCCCAAATAGATTTGTAGAGAGTGATTAGAATAGGGTAAATGTGATGGATAAAGACATTCTGTTCATGGCAAGTGAGGATTGGCTAATGTAATGCAAGGAAATCTGAAAGTTCATTTCTATTAAACACATCAATTTTAAAAGACTTTAACATTAACAAAAATGATCACATTTGGTTCTCCTGAGCACTCTGGGTTGTTTTGGTTGTTCAATATTTTTGAGGTGACATTGACTCTTTTGTGAGCATGCCTTGGGGTTTTATTATCAAGGTCACTGGATCTTATCTTTCCCCAGCTCATCTTATAATTGAGGTATCAAAAGGAAACTCTTTGTAAATTATTTACCCAGGATCACACATCTAGTAAGTATCTGACGTCAATTTTGAATTCCTGAAGTTGTGTCTTCTTGATTCCAAGACCAGTGTTCACTCCACTAGGCCAATTAGATAACAAACACTTAGATTGATCAAAGCAGTGTGCTTGCAGTATGGATTTTGAGTTCCACACCAACTATGGCAGAAAACATTGTAAAAATCCCCTTTTTCACAGGGAAAAATGAGGAGTTCCAAACCTTGTTATGGAATTTGGAACTGGTGTGTCTAAATGATTGCATAGTTGAATATTTTTTTCTTTATAAGAAAATTTATGCCCAACAAGATTAAAGCTCTATATTTTAAGGGGAAAAAAGGGGGCAGGGGCAGGGAAAAATTCAATGTTGATCATTTCTGTATTTAATGGTGGCTTTTTGAAAAAAATCTTTTACAAAGTCATTATTACTAAGAAGATTCAAAAAGGCCTGAAATACAATGTTTTCTACAATGTCTTGGAGGAATGCTTTCCCCAAGAACACCTTGCTCATTGACCGAAAACTTTGGGTTGTTTCTACATAGCATTTGGTTAATATTGACCTTTACAAAGCAGAGGAATTTCTGAGGACTAATTGAAGTTATGGATTTCAATTCAAATTGACAGACATTTCGTCAGGGTGTCCTGTCTGGTAAAAAAGAACTAGACATTTAATATGTAAATATCACCAGAAATGCAATATTCCTTGAAGCAAATGTCATGGTGGAGGATGGAGAACATGGACAGTGCCTGTATGTCAAGAGTATGTCAAGTGATGCCAATCAGTTTCTGAAGGGAGTTATATAAGCAATTAAATGTCTAGTGTAGGAAGGAGCCACAGGACTAACTTGAAGTAATTGATGTTATCTCCCAGGCAGAAGCTAGAACAAGCAGCCTGCAGCCTGTCTTTCCAGGATTAGTATACTTCTATTTGGTTTTTTTTAGGTTTTTTCAAGGCAAATGGGATTAAGTGGCTTGCCCAAGGCCACACAGCTAGGTAATTATAAAGTGTCTGAGACTGGCTTTGAACCCAGGTACTACTGACTCCAAGGCCGGTGCTTTATCCACTATGCCACCTAGCTGCCCCCTCTTTTTTTAGGCTCTTATAGACTTCTCATCACTAACACTGTCTTCCATTTACCAATGCAATTCATTTTCATGGATACACCTTGATAGCAAACACTGGTATCTAAAATTCAATGTGATGGTAAGGAGAATAGACAACCAGGATGTGAAAGTGATAAAGACATTTTGTAAGACAGAGTGTTGGACTGATCACAGACTTGTCCTTTCTAATCTACATATTCATATTTACACGAATCAGTAGCCCCAATGGAAAATGATTACTAGAAGAATTAACATCAAGAGATTTAAGTGTCTCTCTGAACAATAAAAGTTTTTTGCTAATTTGGAGGGAAACAATTGACAACAGTGGAAGAGAAAACCAGTGGCCAGTTTTCAGAGATCTGGTAAACAGCAATGCTTTGCTCTTCTGCATTAGAGCACACACTTCAAAACTTGTTTGATGAAAACGCTGGGAAAATACAGGCCACTAATTGAAAATTGAAAACTCCACAGTACTTACCAGAAAGATAGATCATCCATTTCTAAGAAAATTTATTTTAAATTCCATCAAAATTTTTTCATAAAAATTAAAGTTCAAATGAAACTTAGAGAGATGCAGAACTCTTGACTGCATTCACGAAGTTTATGAGGATAGAAAAAATCAAATTGCTTTGATGATGTTCTGAAGGCCATTGGACCAAAGGCTTATGGAAGCATTTCAACTACTCAGTGCTGATGGAGCCATAGTAAATAGTGATAGAGGAATGATGTTAGGGAGAGTGGGCTAAACACTTCCATATAGTTCACAGTCATTTATTCATTCATTCATTCATTCATTCATTCATGCATTCATTTATTTATTTATTTTCATTTTATCCACTTGTACATGCACATTTCCAATATACAAAATTTTCCTCCACTTTTCCTTCCCACCCACCTTCCCCTCAGGAAGGAATAGTCAGGTTAGCATTTTACATACATGTTTTGTTAAACATATATAAAAGTTAATAATATGTGGAATGAGGAATTAGGGTTAAGGGAAAAGATACATAAGAGAAAATTATTTTATAAAGTGCTCATCAGATTTAGTAGAAGAGGTTATCTTTTTTTCCTGGGTTTTCAATTTTATTTTGTTTTCCTTCCTCTGCTTGGGGCTAATAATAGACTATTACCAGTTTAATACACTTGTCCTGGCTTTCTGGACTGTCAAGAGGAATTGCTTCTGTCAAGGTTGTTTATCTCCTAATGTTGTTGATGTGTACATTGTTTTCTTGATTCTTCTCCCTTCCCTCAGCATCAGATTCTGCAAGTCTTTCCATGCTCATCTAGACTCTGACCATTTATGTTTTCTTATAGAATAATAATAATAATAATAATAATAATAATCCATCATACTCCTGTATCATAATTTCTTGATCGATCTCCAATCAATGAACAAGTAATTATTTTCCCATTCTTTGATGCTACCAAAAAGAGCTGCTATGAATACTTAGAAACATGGAGAACTTTCTCCATTTTCTTCTAGTTTCTTCCAAATATAGTTTTAGAAGTGGAAATTCTGGGTCAAAGGGTATGAACAATTTAGTGCAATTTGTGCATAGTTCCACATTGCTCTTCAGAAAGGTTGGATCCCTTCACAACTCCACCAGCAATGCATTAATGTCACAATCCTTTGAAAATCTCTCCAAGATTGATTATTTTCATTTTTTCTCATCTTGGCCAATCAGGTATGAGATGATACCTCGTGGCTGTTTTAATTTTTACTTCTCGATCCAATAATGACTTAGAACACTTTTTCATACGATTATAGTGAGTTTTAATTTCTTCTTTTGAAAACTGACTATTCAAAACCTGTGACAATTTATCATTTGGGAAATGACTTGTAACCCTATAAATTCTCTATATATTTTATAGATGAGACCTTTATCAGGACTCCTGGTTTTGAAAATTGTTTCCCAGCATTCTGCTTTTCTTGTAATTTTGGTGACATTGATTTTGTTTGTGCAAAATCTTTTTAATTTAATATAGTCAAAATCATTCATTTTGCAATTTATATTGTGGTCTAACTCTTCTTTGGTCACAAATTTATCACTTTTCCATAGGTAAGATCGATAGAGTATTTTTTGATCTATTAATTTATCTATGGTAATGCTCTTTTATATCTAAATCCTATACTCATTTTTACCTTATTTTGCTATACAGTGTGAGATATGGATGTATGCCTAGTTTTTGCTATATTATTTTCCAGTTTTCCCAACGATTTTCATTAAATAGTAAGTTCTCATCCCAGAGGTTGTTGCCCTTGGGTTTGTCAAATAGTAGATTGCTGTGGTCATTTATTACACTCTCTTTTGAACCTCTCCTAATCCACTGATCTATTACTCTTTTTCTTAACCACTACCAGGCTGTTTGGATCATTGCTGCTTTGTAGTATAGTTTGAGATCTTGTAGAGCTAGGTCACTTTCCTTTACATTTTTTTCCATCTGTTTCCTTTGTATTCCTGGTCTTTTGTTGCTCCAGATGAATTTAATTACTATTTTCTCTAGAATAGTAAAATTTGTTAGTTTAATTGGAATGGCACTGAATAAGTAACTTAATTTGGGTCGAATTGTCATTTTTTATTGTATTAGCTCCACCGAACCATGAGTATTTGACTTTTTCTAATTATTAACCTATGACTTTCTTTGGGTGAGGAGAGATTTTAATTGTGTTTGTACATTTCTGGATTTATTCTGGGAAGTAAATTCCCAAACATTTAATGGTGTCTATGGGTATTTAAATGGTTTTTCTCTTTCTAACTATTATTCTTGGGATTTGTTTTCATATATAGAAATACTGATATTTACGTGAGTTTATTTTATATTCTGATTCTTTGCTGAATTTATTAATTGTTTCAAAGATTTTTTGACAATTTTCTCAGGTTCTCCAGATATACCATCATATCATCTGCAAAAAGTGAAAGTTTTGCTTCCTAACTGTCAATTCTGATTCTTTCAATTTCTTTTTCTTCTCTTATTGCTACTGCTAGCATTTCCAATACTATATTGAATAATAATGGTGATAATGGGCATCCTTGTTTCACCCTGAATTTGTTGGAAATGCTCTGATTTTATTTCCTTTATATGTAATATCTGTTGATGGTGTGTGTGTGGGGGGGTACAATGGAGTGGATGGGATGCAATGGAATACAAGTGAATATACTTTGTGCAAAACAGCAGTTCTCAACTTGTGGTTTGATGATGTTTCATTACTACCAAGACTGTTTCAGGGATTCTAGGAGTGGTAGCTATTTTTGCATTAATATCAAGATGTTTTAAATACTGAGATGACACAAATCAATGGTTAAAACTTGTAAAAAGCATAAATGGGAACACAAGATTCAAGGATTTTTTGAAAGTGTAAAGGAGGCTTGAGGTAAAAAATTTTGAGTTTCTCTATTTTAAAGGAAAACTATAAAGAAATTATGGTGTTTGAATTGCACTGCATACTCACATGAAGAAATTTGGACCTCAGATTGGGGAACACAGCAAAGAGCATTTAGGAGAGAATAATAGGAGGCAAAATTGAAGAAGTTTTCACAATGAATTATAACCCAGGATACCTGGAAAGAATGAAGATTTAGGGAAGGACTTTGGCGATGAGAATGCAAACCTGTCACGCATGTAAGATATATTGTTGAGGAAGAATTTAAATTATTCAAATATCTGTTGCAGTGCACATATTAAAAAGCAGGGTCACTTATATTCTTTGACTATTCTTCATGAACATTCTTTGGAGAAACCAAAGAAAAAACTTCTTTGAAAGCCATAATCTTAAGAAAATATGGCTTCATCATAAAGAGTTTTTGAGTGAAGACCAAAGGAGGGAGAAACATATAAAGATGGACTTACTGGGGTATACTGTTGATCACTTGGACAAGAATAAGATATTGACAAGGAGTTTCAGATACCAGGTTATTTCAAATAGCTTTTAATTGGGATCTTTTATATTTTTTTGTAAAATTAAGCTGTATCTTCTTTCTCCCAACTCCTCAATTAAAAGAAAATACCTGCAATAAATATTCATAATCAGAAAAAAAATACCCACATGCTCATTGCCCAAAAATGTATGGGTTATATTGCATCATGAATCTAGCATCTTTCTCATAGGCATTGCTAGTTCATAACATTTTCCTCTCTTTGGAATCCTAATTGATCACATGATTTACCAGAAGTTTCAGTGGTACAAAGCTGTTGGTTTTTGTGAAGCTGCTTTTGTAAATATATTTCTATCAGTTCTGCTCACTTTTCAATTTCAGTTTATATATCTTCATTGGAGCCTCTGAAATTCCTTCACTTCATTTTTTACAGAAGAGTATTCCATTGTATCCATACACAATGATTTGTCCAGCCATTCCTTAACTGACATGTAGCTTTTTTCAGTTTCCTATGCTCACAGATGGGTTTCATATTTTTGTACAAATGCATACTTTTCGCCAAAGCTATGGAGTTAAGTGACTTGCCCAAGGCCACACAGGTAATTATTAAGTGACTGAGACCATATTTCAACTCAGATCTTCCTTACTATAGGGCCGGTACTTTATCCAGTGTGCCACCTAGTAGCATCACACCTATGTCAATCCACTTTTATTTCCTGATACTTTATATTACCTGAATTTCCCCTTACTTTTCTATTAGTCCCAAAAGAGTCACACTTTCCATTATATGTCTTTAATCAATCACCTTTGTTGATAAAATTACTTTATACTAAACATTCAAAAACAATTCAAACTTCTGCATTACAATAAAAAATTGGTATACGCTAAAAACTTTCCACAAAATAAAAGTATGTTAAAATATTAAAATTAAATATGAGAAAAAACATATTTGTTATGGCCAAGGAAAGATCTTAGATCACAACTTTCCATTAAAAATACTCATCAATGGAGTAAAATGAGCCAAACCAGATTATTATATTCCCTAACAACATGGGTTGATGGTCAGATAGGATGGACTTTTTCATTTCAACAGTATACTAACTAAAGCTAATTTTAAAAGATTTGTGATGGAAAATACAATAAATTTGGGGAGGGAATTGTGCAGTTTAAAATGAAGACCATAGCTTCAATTTTTAAATTGTCTTATATACTTTCTTTATCTGAAATTCTTTCTATCTTTTGTTTGAATATCATTCTTCTCTCACAACATGATAAATATGAATCTATTGTTTATCATGGTTATAAATGTAGCACCTTTAAAGATGGCTTTCATTCAAGGGGAGGGAGGAGGAAAGGGAAGGAGAGAGAAAAATGAAAAATTCAAAATTCTGCCAAAATATATTCATAAAAACTGCCATGGCTTATAGTTGAAGAAAAATATAACATTAAGAAATAAAGTACTCTCTAAATAGGAAAAAACATTCATCAAGCAATTTTTCACTCATTGCCTGAAGACAACCAAATCTTAAATCTTAACATATACTTTATTTTATTTCATTAAATAAATTGGGATTGAAAACTAAATTATTTGGGAAAATGTGGCACCATATCAAATACTGCTTCTAACTTGAAATAAGATATGATAGTAGTCAATAATTTTTAAGAAAAATATTTATTTTATATTGTTAATACATGATAAGGACTCTAAAATAAAGAGGAGGAAGGTGAGTGGAAGTGAGTGAACATTAACTCTCATCAGAAGTGTCTCAGAAAGGAAATAATTTACACATTCAATTGGGTATAGAAATCTATCTTACCATAGAAGAACATAGGAGATAAAAGGAAAGGGAGAAAGGAGAATGGGGGATGTACAGATGAAAGAAGAGAAGGGAGATCTCAGGAGAGAGCATTCAGATACAAGACACATTAGACGAAGGACAGGTAGAAAGGAGAGGGATAATAAAATTAAAGGTGATAGAGGAATTGAATGGAGGAAAATAGAGCCAGCAATAGCAATCATGGGGAACAAAAACATTGAAATACTTTATCTGATGGACATATGATTAAGAATTTTATCATACCTAAGAAAAATCTGATGGTATCTGAATACAGACTGAAGCACACTTCTTTTTTCAACTTCATTTTTATTGAGATTTGTGTTTCTTTGTGTAGGGGGAGGATGAATAATGATTACTTCTACAACATGGATATTTTAGTAGCCTAAATCATTTTTAACCTACACCAAGCAACTTGTTTTCTCAAAGGGGATGGGGAGAAGGGGGGAGGAAGGGAGAAAATTTGAAGCTCATCATTTTGGAAGTAAATATTGAAACTTGCTTCCTCATGTAACTGGGATAAGAAAAAATTTAAAATTATGTATATATACATATATGTATATATTTGCATATCTCTTTTTTCTGATATGCTTACACATCATACTCTACACATCATCCGTTCTCTGGAGATGATTACTGAATTGTATATTCAACAAGACCTGACCAAGAGGGTAGGTAGTGCTACTAAATCACTGAAAAAAATTATAAAGAGATTTTCTTAGCTGGCAATAGCTTATAGAAGTTATTTCATTCAAGTTCCATAATGTTAAATTTACAAGACTACTTTTCCAGATATAAGAAGATATTTGCTTAGTTTGACATTGAAGGCCTTGATAGTAAGAGAAGGTTATCTACATATTTTACCATGAGTACAATTTTAGAATTGTATATTTGGAAGCGTTTATGGAACAGAACCACTTGAAAATAAATCACCAGAATTGATCATTAAATTATTGGTGTAAGCATTTAAACACTGAAAATAAGCAAATTGCTACAAATCAATAAGGGCATGGTTTACTACATTGTTGATTATCTATGTGCAAAGTTAGAAAAATGCTAATATTTCAGATTTAAACAAAAATTAAACAAAAAACTAATTTTCAAAAAATTATTTATTTCACAATTATACATAAATATTCAACTATTTCAATAAATATAGAGTATTCAACATTTATTTTCTAAACTTTTCTCCTTCCCACTTTTCCCTCCCCTCACAAATAATCTGATATAGAATATATATGTACCATCTTGATACACATATTCTCATTTTGGTAATGCTGTGAAAGAAGAATGAGAACAAATATAAAAAACAAAAAAGAAAGGGGAGGAAAAAGCAAATGTTAGAAAGTAAAAATAGTTTACTTTCATCTACTTTCAGATACCATGGTTCTTTCTCTGATTGTGGCTGGCATTTTTCTCTCACAAGTCTTTTAGAATTGTCTTTTATCACTGCATTGCTGAAAAGACCTATGTGTGTCATAATCGATTATAATAAATGTTGCTGTTCATGTGTACAAAGTTCTCCTGGTTTCTCTGCCCCCTTCAGTTACCATTAGATCATGTTAGTGTTTCCAGATTTTTCTGAAATCTGTTTAACCATTCTAAGATTCATAGGTATTCCCTAATTTTCTAATCCTTTCCCACCACAAAAAAGCTACTACGATATTATTCTCGTAAATGTGAGTCTTTCTCCTTTTGCTGAACTCTTTGAGATACAGACTTAATAATGTAATGCTGGATCAAAGAGTATGAAGTTTTAAACCCGATGTGGGTATAATTCCACATTGCTTTTCAGAATGATTTTATCAGTTCACAACGCCTCCAACAATGTATTAGTGTCCCTGTTTTTTCAAATTCACTACAACATTGATCATTTCCTTTTTCTGTCATATAAGCCAAGCTGATATAGATGTGTTTTCATTTGCATTTCTCTGAGATATGTTAAGAGCATTTTATATGAGTAGATGAAGTTTTAATTTCTTTATCTGAAATAAAAACACTTTTATTTTGGAGAGGCAGTTGTTAGAAATTCAATAGCAAGTTTGGATTGCAAGATTATTTTCTTTTCATTTCAGGAGAGACAGCTTACCCCAATGACAGAAGCAGCAAGACCAGAGGAAAGAGACTTGAATCCTAGCTCAGACAGCAATTTGTCCAGCCTTGTAAAATTATCACCAGTTCACATGACACTCACTGTTCCAGTGATCCAATCTTGATATTGGGTTTGTATTCTTGATGGTTAGAGCTACTTGGAGAAAATTGGGAATCTCCCTACTTTCATTAAGCATTGAGTCTATTGCTCAATCAAGTATATTGGGCAGACAAATCTAGACAATGAAATCCACTTACTTATGTCACTATTTGAAGGTCTAGTGAAATCAAGAAAGTGAAAATTATGAGTTCCAGAAGCAGAGCAGTTTAGAAGATAGAACATAGAACCTTGGGTTCTACTCCAAGAATTAAAGATGAACCCATTTTCCCACATATATTCTCACAAATTCACATATCTATCCATGCCTAAACCTACACATATAAAAATGCATTTTGAAGCTCAGAATTTCTTGAAGGTTTGCAGTACTTTTGTCCCATGTAGAGCTGTTTACTTGAGCATTTCCTTTTCCCCGGCTTTTCCCAACACTCACATGGAAAAGAATCATCTTTCTGTCTCTTTGGAATCATGGATTCCAGTCTCAGACACAGGTTGTAAAACATAACCTCCTCTCTGCACCAAGGAGGTACCATGCCTGCTCTATCTTTCTCAAAGAAGGATCTGCTCAGGGCAGCTAGGTGGCACAGTGGATAAGAGCACTGGCCTTGGAGTCAGGAGTACATGAGTTCAAATCCAACATCAGACACTTAATAATTACCTAGCCATGTGGCCTTGGGCAAGCCACTTAACCCCATTGCCTTGAAAAATCTACAAAAAGGATCTGCTCTTCTTAAGAGAAAATTGAAGGCTCCTGTGCATATATGATCTTTCATATTTATATAGGTGGGTCATTCTCTTTTTTTCAATTAAAATTTCAAGGAGAGCAGGATGGAATCTTGAAGAGACTTGAAATAGTAATAAAAGTACAATTTTAGTTACATCTCTGATAATTAATGGAAAATGAATACCAATAATGGATCTGTATCGATCAATGCACATTTGAGAGAAAATTCCTCTGCAAATTGGAAGGTGCTAGCCAGTGCAGTTGATAGGATTTTAGAGTCATCTAGAATCAGAAACAGTGGAATTAAAATCCTGCTTGAGGTATTTCCAGCCCAGTGATCCTTGGTAAATACTTAACGTCTTCAGCCTGTTTTCTCATTCTTAAATGATATTCATACAACATATCACATAGTGCTTTGTGAAAACCAAGTGAAATAATTGAAGTAAAGATCCTGCGCAATAATGGAGGACTTCAAAATGTCTACCTGGTTAAACTGATGTAAGCTGAATTTAGCTATTGCAGTATCATCTGTGGTTGGTTGAATCCTCAATGAAAATATAGAATGTTTTTGTACATGTTCTTCTACATGATCCCCTGCAAATAGAATATGTGGACCTGGGAAGACCTAAATTTGAATCAAGTCTCTGACACTTCTTATGTGGTATTGGGTATATCACATATCTGCCTAAGTTTCCTCACCTTTAAAATGAGCAGAGTGGAATTGGTTATTTCAAATGTTTGTTTCAACTCTAAAGATCTGATCCTCTGATGTCATGATATTGATGAGCAGAATCACTGAATACCATTGCCTAGGCTCAGCTATTTGTCAAATCTAGTTTCAGGAGCGAAAGACATCTTTGAAATTCTATAAATGTTCATTCACGTTATCAAGTTTGGTTGATTTGTTGTTTTGTGTGGTCACTGTCCTGCCCAAATGATCAACGATCACTTCTGACATCCTGCCCCCAAACTGCAATTGAATTTGTTTTAGTAATTTTTATCCTGGACTTACAGATATATCATCACCCATTTACCCTCTAAATGTGAGAGCTAGCACAGAACTTATCACTCTTTTCAGTCTCAACAAGCCAAAAAAAAAAAGATTTTCACATTTAGATATTATTGTATCCAGTTCATTTAAATATAGATATAGATATAGATATGTATGTATGTATAGACTCACCAAATTGAAACAATTGCCATTTATATTCATTCAGGACCCAAAGAAAGATCAAATATAACTTGTTATGGGATCTATTATTGATCATTCATTGCAAGATAGAGTGATTTGAGGGCTGTAAACCACAAGATATCATCCCAGGTTTTCTTGCTCAAAATTTACATTTTTAATGACAGAGCACTTGCAAGTAAATTTGTGTTGTGCAGAGACCAGAGGAGAATAGAGGACTTTTTTTTTTTACTATATTAAAGAGAACAGTCTCTGCCTAATTTCCTTCTTAACTAAACTTAATTACTGATTAAGTATTACCTCAGACAAACTAAGAGCTGTTAAAGAACCTAGTTTGAAAATACACCAAGATCTCCCACTTCATCTATGGTTGTCTCCAGTCATCTTGATACATATCTGAACACTGGACTCAGAAGAAGCAAAAAGGATAAAAAAGTTAGTTTGTGACACAAGACAACCGTTCCACAATTAAATTGAATTCACCTTTAAGTCATGACATTACATCCCTGTTGTCATAGTATTTTATACAAAGGCCAGAAAGCAATAGAGATTTCAAGCTATGAGAAAGAATTTCTTTAACTTGAAATAGAGAGATCAAGGATGATCTAGAAGTACAAGCTTAATGTCTGACAGGCCATTTTCTAGCCTTTCCAGTACAGGGAAACCAAGAAATTTAGAAATGGAAGAGACCTTCCCGTTCTATTCAGGATGGAAATCTTGGATCCTGTTGATTTCTTTAGGACCAAGCTCTGAAAGCTGGGGACAAAAGCTATGTAATTTTTAATATATTTACGGATATAGCTTCAAATATCATTCCAGACATGCTCAACAAGTTCAAAACCACCACCAAATGAATTAAAATACCGTCTTTCCAAAACTGTTCTAGAATTCATCAATTTCCAATTCATTAAATATTGCAACTCTTATGAATATGATTTAATGCCTCATAGTTTCAATGTTCATCACTCAAATTTGATTCACTTTAAAATGGCAATTGATTAACTTGACGTTTTTTCTCTGAAACATGTACATTCCTATCTTTGCCCTATTATAAACAGGGAAAAGCCTCTCATTCTTATTAATTTGTTACGTATTTAGGAACTGGGTCATTTCTTTATCAGAAAAATTTGCCATGAAAACTAACTCTATTTAACTAAGATCAAGACAAAACTTATCCTGAGTTTCCAAAGCTATGTGGCTTATTTTTAGTTTTTGATGACTTAGAATAAATGTAATTATCAACTGTTTTCAGCGTGTTCATCCTATTCCAGCTGGGATTTCTAAGGTGGAAGGTATATTGCTGATCCAAAAGCTAACACTAATTTTATATAGCTTGAGATAGTGATACCCAAAGAGTTTAGAGTTGATTCTACTATTAGAATCTGTAAAGATAAAGGGACAAAGATTGCTCTGTGACAATGACAAGGATGTTTCCCTCTTAATCACTAGGCAAGATTCTCCCATAGTCTTCCTTAATAGGCTGATCCTCTTCCTGGAAGATGGTCACTTGAAACCACCTTTCAAAAAAGATCAAGGTATATTAGGCATGGTGTTTGTGGTTCAATAAATCTAGGAGAAATTTCAGGAGGAGAAAAGAGGCAAATTGAACTAAAGCCTTTGATATTGACATTTATGAGGAATTCATGGAAAATTATGGCATAAGTTGGTTGCTCAAAAGTTCATTAGCATTGTACATCAGTTCTTTGACAGCATGCTTTCCCAGGATCTGGATAATGGATGATACTCTTGTGATATGCAAGTCCTCAGTGAAGTAAAGCATGACTGCATGTTTGCTCCCAAGCTTTTGTGCATTAAATTTTCAGTCATGTTCTCAAACAGCTTCATCTAGATCAGTTACTATCCCAATGATACATTCTTCCATTTGAAAAGGCTACAAATATGGACCAAAATAGAGGGAGTATTGGTGCATTATTTTCTGTTTTCAAATGATTTTGGATTTGATGCAACCTTTGAAGCAGAGATGCAGCACAGTATTAATCAATTCTCTGTTGTTTATGCTAATTTTGGTCTAAAAGTTAACACCAAGAAAATACCGATATTCTGCTGGTCATCACCAAACTACCCATATGTGGAACTCTTGGTTATAATAAATGGAGAAATTTTGAATGCTTTGGATGAGTTCACTTACCTTGGCAGTATACTTACCAAATATTTACACATTAATAATGAGGTTGACAAACACATTGCCAGAGCTAGCTGAGTGTTTGGGAGGCTCTGAGTGAGTGTCGGGAGAGAAATATTGCTATCAAACTGAATTGTTGTATAACTGCAAAATCTTGACAGTCTACAAGTACCATGCCAGGAAATTGAATCACTTCCACTTTAATTATATTAGGAAGAATCTGTATATCACATGGCAGGATAAGCTACTAGACACTGCGGTGTTTTCTCAAACTAAAGAGCCAAACATTTAAATTTTGCTATGGAGAGCACAACTTCAATGGAATGGTCATTTTGTTCTAATCTCAAATGTACAATTGACAAAAATATTATTTTATGGAGAACTCTGTAATGGAAAATGGGTGTCATTAGAAAAAGTGATAGAAGGACATTCGCTAGTTTTCTCTTAAAAATTTTGCAATTAGCTGTGCAACATAGGAGATAATGACCCAGGACTGCCCAATTTGGTATGCCCTCAATCATCTCCAGAAGATAAGATGAATTGAAGTAGTTCAAAGGCAATATAATATACCAGATATTCATATGGCTTAATTGTGACCAATCTGTGCTTGAGTCCATATTGGTCTGATCATAGACATGCGGGAAGACCCTAACATTGTGATGTCTTTATGGTCTTAGGTGATAATAAAGGACAAGAACCAACCATGTAATTAAAGTATATTCTGACACTTTCCTTTCTTTGTGACTCTAGCATGCCAATATAATATAACTGTAATTCATTGAAACATATTCTACTAGGGAAGGTAACAATATGATCATAAATTTCTGAATTCATTTAGCAAAGCTATAATATTTTTCATCACTTTTTCATGAAGTTTCTAATTAAAAGGAAGCAACCCTCATCTCCATTTCTTTATTTATCTCCATTTTCTCAATGCTTGATAGTCTGGCTTCTATCCCAATATCTGTGTTAAATTATTCCTTGTATAATAATCGCATCATATCGAAATAATACAGATGCCTTAACTCAATTATTTTCTTATTGTTCTTCAAAGACTCTATTTTGGTCACTTTCTTTTCTGAACTTTTCTTTTATTTTTTTGCAAGTATACTCTCATGGTCTCCTATGTCTTTGTACATTTTTACTAGATCTTTTTATTCTGAAAACAACAATTAAAAAAAAAACAATTAATGAATCTGCAGAGCAAAAACAATGTCACAAGGAAAATTACATATGAAGGAAAATTACACATAAAGGGTGCACTCTCTTACAGGTTACCATACCATTAGCATGGGAAGAGATGAATACAGAGAATAGGTTAGGTTCTTTTTCTTATGCCTATTTTGTGATATATATTTTTGTGATAATATTTCTTCCCACTAATTCAATGATTACTATAATAAAGTGAACTGTGTAATTTAAATTTCTAGGTTGTTCTGGAAAATAGAACCAAGGGCTAATTCCTTCTAATAAAGTGTCATATTGTTAAACCATTCAACTGTTAAACAATGGTGATTTATTTGAGTCAGGGTGAGGGGGGACAAGTAAAAGAGGATACTGTGAGTTGCCTCTGAGTTTCTCATTAAGGATAACCCAGGTGCCTCCTAAATTTTCAGTCTTCTTATACCTTATTTCTCAACATAACCTTGCCCCATTTATTTCCAATTTACTTTCAAGTCAAGATGTCGCCATTCTGATATCATGGGTCCTCATTGAGGATGAAAGAGAAACAACAATCTATATGTAGTAGTAGCTCTACTATTTCCTTTTCCCACAATCAATTAGTTAGTTTCTGTTGGACAATATTACTATTTCTTCTGACTACTTTTCCTCCTCCCTTTCTTCTGTTTCTGTGAACATGGGGAGTTATATTCTTACCTGTGGGTGATTTCTCCAAAGGAATATAAATTTTGATTTTGAAGATTTCTTGATTTTGGAAGCTAGATTTGTCCCCAACTTCTTAATACTATCATTGTTGACTGGGATTGTCAATTCTGTTATATTGTGTAGTTTTCATTCATGATTTTGTGAAATGTAGTTCTGAAAGAATATACACTGATAAATTCCACTGGAATAAAAATGGAGCTATTGCCTATTGCTGTAAAGACAAATCACTCTGACTCTCACTGATTGACCAGTAATAGGTTTTACTCCGAGTCAGGCATGGATTTTGGGGTTTTGATGGCTTAGAATACAAGTGAATAGAAATTGTTTCTCTTCTAACCAGAAACTCTTAGGGTCTTCTGCTCCCAGACTGAGTCATGTGAGGTGGAATGATAGAGCAGAGAAAGGATACTAGGAAAGACAGAGGGATCATATGAGATAAGGAAAAAGAGAGGAAAATAGCTTCTTGTCCAATTGTTTTCTGTAAAATATGAGCTAAATATCTCAGCTTACACGGCTTTCTGTGTAGGGAGAGTCAAGTGATGTTACAGGATGAAAAAGTCCAAAATAGCAACTCTGGGGAGTCTGATCGTGAGCCGATAAATCAGAAGTAATAGGATATTCTAGAAGAGTAAGGACTGAGTTGAGCTTGTAAGTCATCGATGTGTAGTTGCTCTTTTCAGAATAATTATATGATTTTCTTCATTTTGGTTAAGCTCTCTCTCTCTCTCTCTCTCTCTCTCTCTCTCTATATATATATATATATATATATATATATATATATATATATATATATATATATATATATTAGTAAGGTAGTAAGTAGTAAGGTAGTAAAAGTTGGCAATGATTCTAGACTGAATACACAATGAAATGAAGGAATCAAGAGAAGCATGACATAGTTACTGGGTACAAAGCTCATTATAATCACAAAGAATAACTCTTGAAAGGGTAGACAGTCCAGGCTCCCTAGCACTTCATGTTCTATTATATAGATAACAGAAAAGAAGATACTATAGAAATATAATTGGTAACATAGGAAAATTAGAGAAATGAGTTGCAGAAGTTGGAGAGGTGGAAAGAAAAATTGATAACATCAAGATACAGAAATGTATATACATATGACATATGCTTTTTATATATGTGTATGTATGTTTGTGTCTACTATATAAAATGATTTTGTATACAAAGTACATTGGATATATTATGAAATATTTATGATACAGTATAAATAAAAAAATCCTAGGATGAAAAGTTTGAGAAGGGTTACATATTATATGAATAGAGAGGTGTATTCACATATCAACCAATAATCCAAAATTCTAGCTAATTGTATTCAGTGGCTCAAAGAGAAAAGTCAAGGTCTTTTGCAACCAGACCATCACAAGTGATATTTCTATACGGTCAGATAAAGATTTTTTTTTTTTTTGTCAATGGAATAGAAAAGTATGCGCACGTGCGCGCATATGTGTGTGTAGTCAGTTTGGGGGAAATTTGAGTGTGAACACTATATAGAACTCTAGATAGATGGCCAGTTGAACAATGATATCGAAAACAATGGAGTTTGCTAGCACCTTTGAACCAGTAAAGATGATGGAAAATTATGACATGAATCATAGACCTTTTAAATCTTATTGTACCATCTGGTTGTTATTTACAACATAGGAGATTACTGTGTAGTATAGGAAGTGAGAGATGAATCACAGGATTATTCTTGACATAAATTTTACAAGAATTCTTGAAATAGATTCAAAAAGTAAATATATTTTCCTTGGAGTAGCATATAACTTAGTTGGTTGAGTTACCTTTGTCATATATTTAAGGAGGGGAATAAGCAAACATTTTCATTTGAATCCCAAAAGTTCATGAATACTATTTGAAATATTTCCACACATTTCTAATGAGCATTCAATCTAATTTTTAAAAAATATTCATTTCTGTGTCTAAGTGCTTTATCTAAAACCTTCTTTAGGGCTCCTAAGACATCTTTATTTCTGAGGCTGTAAATGACAGGGTTGAGCATGGGAGCAAGAATAGTATATGAGATGGCAAGGACCTTGTCCTGACCTGGAGTATGATAGGACTTTGGCGTCAGGTAAGTAAAGATACATGAACCATAGTACATGGCAACCACAGCCAGGTGGGAGGAACAAGTGGAGAAAGCTTTTTTCTGGGCTTCCAGAGATTTCATATGGAGCACAGTGCGGAGAATCTGACCATAAGAGCCAAGGATGATGCAGACAGGAATTAGGAGGAAGAATACAGCAGTCACAGACACTCCTCTTTCATATTGTGAAGTATCAATGCAAGAAAGTTTCAACATGGCTGGGATTTCACAGAAAAAGTGGTCAATGACCCTTGTTCCACAAAATGGGAGGAGCAGTACATAAATTGTATGAATTATAGAGTTGATGATTCCCCCAAGCCAGCAGCCAGCAGCCAAAATGACACTGATTTGATGGTTCATGAGGATTAGATAGCGGAGTGGGTGGCAGATGGCTACATAGCGATCATAAGACATGGCTGTAAGAATAAGGCATTCAGTACCCACGAAGCTGGAATAGAGGAAGACTTGGAATCCACAACCTGCAAATGTGATGGACTTCCTTCCAGATATGTAGTTAATGGCCATCTTGGGAACAATATTGGTGATATTCAAGATATCTGTGAAGGAGAGATGCTTGAGAAGGATGTACATTGGAGTGTGGAGTCGGATGTCAAGGTGAATAAGAAGAATCAAGACTGTATTACCCATAATTGCAACCATAAACATGATGAGAATAATTGTTAAGAATAGCAATCCATATTGGTTTGTATCCAATAATCCTAGCAGGATGAAATTGCTATCAAAAGTCCGGTTCTTTTCCTCCCTCATCAGTATTATTTCCCTTTTACACCTATAGTCCAAAAGACAAGTATTCAAAAGGGGAGAATATTGGATAAAAACAAAATTCAGGACTGAGCCTATGACTACAAAATAATGGTTGTCTATAAGTTATTTCACTCATTTAATTCAGGAAATTGCAAATTCAAAGAAATTAATCAAATGAATTACTTGAACTAACAGTACTTGAGATCAACAATTCATTTATAGAAGTTGTGGAAAAAAACAAAGTGGCTTATCTGGGCAGTTTTTTGCATTCATATTCCTTTCCTATTTGATTTCTTAGTTTGATAGATATTCCAGAAGCTGATTCAGCCTCTCAATGCTGAATCTTTCTTCCTAGGTGAATAGAACATTTTTCAATGCAATGAAGTGATTATACAGTAATGTAACTTTGAAGAAGAATTATTTCTTTGTGAAATGTGCAAACATACCAGATTCAGTAGTAAAAATTCCCTGGGCCAACCAAGGACTGTTTTGTTCATCATCATGATTATCATGACCACTGTCATAATTATCTTTTAAAATTAATTTTATTTTTAATTTCTGAAATAAAACAAGCATTTCTGTAGAAGAGTATAATAAAAAACACGATTTTGCATGAAACTTCAATTTCAACTTTCTATTTCTTTGAAATATATAATAAAATTATCAATTTCCTTTTCCCTTTTTGATCTTCCAGTTTGATTTACAAAAGGTTCCTAATAGACTCAAATAGGTATATGCATGTATAAGTTTATGTTTGTGTGTATATAAAATTATTTGTATGCACTTTGATTTATTATTTCTTTCTTTAGATGCAGCTAGGGTCTTTCTACCTAAGTACTTCTCTTTTTTTTAAATTTATGTATTTGTAACAGTTGAAATGAACTAGTCACTCAAAATCATTCTTAAAGCAACATTGCTACTTAGAATATATAATGATCTCTAGCCTCTATTCACTTCATCTTTTAATATTTTGTGCAAGTTTTTCCATGTTTGAGCTCAGCATGTTTAATAGTGTAGAATTATCCCATCATAACCAAATGCCACAATCTTTACCCAGTTGATGAGAATGCCTGCCATTGCCAGTTCTTTGCTAATGCAAATAGAGCTACTATAAACTATTAATGCATTTCCCTCCATCTTATTTTGACTATTTTTTCCACAATCTCTAAGCTACCTTATCTTTCCTCCCCATCTTCCACTTCCCTTCTCATCTACTCTCCAAGAATTTGAATTCTACCCTTTCCCCTACCCTCCCTCTGTGAATCCACACACTCCTCTGGTAGCCCTACCTTCCCATATCCTAATCGATAAAGACCTCTAAGTGTTCTTTCCTATACTCGTCTCAGTTTTCTTAGCTCTCTACAAGTTCAGAAGATTTATACCATTCCAGATGTTTATATTATCTATTGTTCAACTGAGATAAGAGTAAACTTTCAATATTCCAGTCCTCCATCCCTACCAACTACCTCTGAAATTATTCCTTTTTTCCATATGCCATTTAATAATAAAACTTCTCCCTTTTATTTTTCTTACTCAATATTCTTTTTAGAACCATCCCATTATAAACAACTCAGATCCAATCTAACTTTCAAACTATGTTAGTAATGATTTCAGTTTTAAGAGTACTGATATTTTCAAACATAAAATTTTATATATTCAGACATAAGTATACATGTTTATGTGATATTTGTCATTTTTCTTGAAGAAGGCTATGATATCAAGAAGAAGGTGGCAACACAAGCCAATCAATTGGATTTGAGTGAGGGGTAGTCCTAAGTCATCATCATAAGCACCACCTCACATATCAATTTGTATACATAAATACATACATATATAGATTATATATAAAATGCACATACATATGAATTAGTGGACTAGTATGAATACCTTAAATTAGTCTACTTTATTCTTTATATTTCATCTATATTTTTGTATGTCAAATTGTACATTGAATTCACATTTCTGGGTATTTTTTGTTTCTATTTTTTTACAAATACCTACAATACTTTCAGTTCATCCAATACCCATTTCCTTTTTTTTCATCCAGGATTATACTCAACTTTTCTGGATAAATTATTCTTGGGTGCACCCCTGATTTTGTCAACATACAACATCTTTTTTCAAAATCTTATTATTCAGTTTTTTTTTCTTTTGCAAAATAAAAGGATTGAATGAAGCACAAATCGTTTGATGATGTCAATGTGAACATAGTATCTTGATATGTTTTCCTAGTTTATTTATTTTTTTACTTTTTATATGTTAACAATTTGGTATTTCTACATTTACTTAATGGAACTTTTACATTCTTTAAGCTGCTTTGGCTTTTTTGATAAACTTTCTGTTGCCAACCTGTTTGGTAATAATGAGTTTTTGTCCTTTGTTATTAAAGAGGACCAAATGGCATCACTATATTCGATACAAATTAGAGACAATATGTCTGACTATGACTGTTCAGACAAGTTTGAGCTCAGGATGCCCTACCACCAGTTAAGCACTAACAGTCCCCATGAACCCATAGAGATTCATGTGAATTGCTTCCATTTTGCTTACTCATAGAGGGCAACCGACTCTCTGATGAGGGCATGCCATGATGGGTAGTCCTATGCCAGTGTTTCCCATGATACTCAATCAATTCCAATGTTCTTCACAGAGATATGGAGAATGCTCTTGTATCATATTTTTGTCTCCCTATGTGAACACTTTCCCTCATTTGAGTTCTTTATAAAATAATCTTTTTGTCAAACATATATTTGGAATTTTAATGCCATGCCCAGCCCATCAGAATTTGATTCTATTTGTATCATTTGAAAGTTTGGCAGTTTAGTTCAAGAAGAGATATCAGTTAAAAACATCACTTGTATAAAAATATTCATAGTGGCCCTTTTTCTTTTAGCAAAGAATTGGAAATTGAGTGAATGTCCATCAATTGGGAAATGGCTGAAGAAATTATGATATAAATATATATATATATGTATATATACAAATATATATGCATATGTATATGTTATGGAACACTATTTTTTATATTAGAAAACAAGAGGGATGTAAAGACTTGCATGAACTGATATTGGGTGAGAAACATTGTACACCCTGACAGCTACATGAGGGTGATCATCAACCTTAATAGACCTGCTCATTTCATCAATGCAATAATCAGGGACAAGGTTAGAGTACCTGTGATGAGAATACTATCTGTAACCAGAGAAAACTGTGGAGTTCTAACAAAGACCTTCAATTTTTTTTAAAGTGTCTTATGTAATATATTATTTTGCTAACTTATATTTTATTTTTTCCTTAAGAATATGATTTCTCTCTCAACACATTCAATTTTGATCAATGTATAACATGGAAACAATGTAAAGATTACCAGACTGCCTTCTGTGGGGGGGATGCGGGAAAAAGTATAAAATACAAAACTTACAAAAATGATGGGTAGAAACTAATATTGTATTTAATTGGAAAACAACTAAAATATTTTTTTAAAACAGAAAGGATCTCAGTATATTGTATCTTGTCCTGCCAGGTGATCTTCAGAATCTTCCTAAGACAATTTAAATAAGTTATTCAGTTTCTTAGCATGGAATTGGTAGATTGTTCAGGTTTCACAGGCATACAGCAAAGAGGTCAGCACAATGGTCCTACAGACGTTTAAATTGGTAGGTAGTCCAATACCTCTTCTTTCTCACACTTTCTTTTGTAACTCCTGAAATACTAAACTGTGTAAATGCATATGTCAACCAAATTATCAATTTGAATCTCTCTGGAAAGGACAATTCCAAGGTAAATCAATTTAGCCTTAATATTCAAGACTTCACCATTTCTTGTAATTCTACTTACGGATGGTGTGTGTCTGACTGATTGAACTTTTGTGTTTCTCAGTGTTAATTGTTAGACCAAAATGAGGACAAGCAACAGAAAATCAAACCATACATTGTTGCATCTCAGTTTCAGAGGTTGCATTGAGTGGACAATCATCTGCAAACAGAAGATCATATATCCATGCTCCCTGCACCTTGGTCTTGGCTTGTAGCCTTTTCAGGTTAAAGAATTTAATATCATCATGACAGTTGAGTTTGTTTCTGTGCTAATCCTAAGTGAAGACATTTGATAATATGGCTGAAAATATCTTGTGAAAAGGTTTGGAAGCAAGGATACAGCCTTGTTTCACTCCACTGGGCCCAGGAAAGCTCAAGGGCATCATCGATTCTCCCGAACCCAGCAATGGCACCATTATGAAACTGACATATAGTACTGATGCAGAGACACCTGGGAATGGGACTGATGAGATCAGTTGGACACAAACTTTGTAAATCTTTTGTTTGCATTGTAAAGGGAATCTTGCTTCCTCCTTTATCATATAATTTAGGCTACACCTGAGGGCCAGACTTTCAACCTGAATTGTATTGCACTGTTTTCTTGTGGGGCAGCAAGGGAACACAGGCTCTGGAAACACCGAAGATCACCCAAAAGAGACCCCTCCCCAAAAGGAAAAATCTCCAGTGAGGGACTTGGGTCAATCCCAGGTCACCACCCCATCGCATTGACTCAGAGAGAAGATTTAAGGAGATTGATGAACAGAAATGGGTTTGCTCTCTTTTACCTCCCAGCCTCCGGCTGAACCCTGGCCAGCTGGCCTGGCCAATTCAATCAGCTATCCACATGGTCTTCTCTTTAAATAAACTCTTTTAAACTATTCAATTATTTTCTTAATATGTTATAACTTCTTTTAATAAATTTCTATTTTCTTTGCAAAACCTGCAATCCCAAGTCTGACATCATTTGGAGGAACCAAACCAAAGAAACAAATCAGCAACCACAGTATTGATGAACTTCTCTGGATAACCAAATTTTGACCTGATTTTTCATAGTCCTTATGATGGAGAGTATCAAAGACCTTGGTTATAGCTACAAGGATCTGTTCTGTTCCGAATCTTTATTTAGGGCTTATTATGTTCCAGTCTCTGTATTGAATGATTTATATTTATGATCACTTTTGATCTTCACAACGTTTATAGGAAGGTATTGTTATGCTTATTTTACAAGTGAGGAAACAAAGGCAAATATAGCTTAAATGAAAAGTCAAGAATCACAGAGCTAACATATACTTAAAGTTGGATTTTAATTAAAATCTTCCAAATTCTAACTTTTGCAGTATCTACTGTACTACTAAACTGCCCTCTTCAAAGAAACCCTTAAGGTATATAATGGAAATTAAATTGTTGATCGCTTGAGTGCTATGAACTTAGTGCTATCAAAACAGGGATGCTCCTAATATGTCTCCTCTGGTCATTCTTTCCAAAATCATCTTTTTGAGTTACATTTATAATGGATACTTCTTTTCACTTGAATTTTTTCTTCTAACCAGTCACAGAACTGACTGTTGGTAGACATCCCACTTGGAAATGAGTCCTGCAGAGATAATCAATCACTTTACCTGAATTAAATGGAGATTATTTTCATTCTTTATTGGTGAGTCTATTTCGTATTTACCATGATTCTCATCTATCAGTTCTCTTCTCAATATAAGTATTTAGGATGTTGAAATAGTGTTTGGACAAAGACAATAAGCTTTTGACCATTTTTAATTTTTTTCTCATAAGCTACATTTTCTCAACACATACATATGAGCCTACTTTTGTATTGAATAGGCTGAGTATAAAGTATATATTAGTTTATTTGAAATTACTGACATTTGATCTTGTAAACTTGGCATCATCCTCACTCTTTTAATCCATCCCATCAATCTGTTACTAAAACCTCTCAATTTTATCTCCATGGAATCTCTAGGATGTGTCCCATCTTAATTCTGCCACTGCCATTATCTTGGGTAAGCTCATTTTCACCTAATGCCTAGGTCATTACAATTTTGGTCTCCCATCCATCTTGCTTCAAAGCTTCTTTCTAAACCCCAGGCCACTCTCTGTTCAGTTACAAATTGATTTTTCTAAAATACAGGATTTACTAATGCCACCAATAAACTCAGATGGTACATCGGATAGATCACTGGACTTGGAGTCAGGAAGAGGAGTTCAAATACAACCTCAGAAACTCAAAACTACCTAGTTGTCTGACTCTGAGTGAATCACTTAATCCTGATTGCCATCCTGATCCATATTTGACCAACAGACCAGATGGCTCTGGAGGAGAAAGTGACACTGGTTACTTTGTTCTGCACGCCCTCTCAAACCAAATTCGCATGCATGTCATGGCATCACCTATCCTTGTATCATGGTCTTCTTTGAGAAGGACGAAGAACAACAGCAATTTCCTATATATATTCTGTCACTAGTTTGCTTGTAAATAGTCAATTGCTTGGTGGTCTGTAAGGTCCTTGAGGGTCAGCACTGATTCTTCCTCTAATTCATATACTGAGCACTGTTATCTTGTAGGTGCTTAATAAATTGTGTATTGAATGATTGTTTTATATTTGCTTTGATTGTGATTCTTACGTTTTTTAATGGTTTTTTCATTACTATGTTGTAGCTATTGTATAAATTATTCTCTTGGTTAAACTCATTTCTCTCTATTTTCATGCATGCAAATCTTCCAACATGTCTTTGAATGCACTCCTGTTATTTTTATGATGAAATAATATTGTTAAATTCTACCTATATACATATACATACATACATATATACATATATACATATATATATGTATATATATATATATATACATATATATGTATATATACATATATACATGTATATTAGATTGATAGATATCCCAGGCTCACTAAACCATTTGGCTTAAATAAATACCAAAGTTATTTACACTACACTACACAAAACAAAGAAGAAGACATAAATTATTATTTTCTACAAATAAGTGCTGAAGTAGATTGCATCCAGAATTCCCTAACATCTATCATCCATATATACATAACTCGTAAATTTTCAGTTCTGAAAATATGATCTCACTATATAATCTTCTCGAAAGGGGCTCCAGACATCTCAAGAGTAGGAAGTAAGGTGAGTTAGATATAAGGATTTTTTTCTAGTTTATTCTATAATTATTTTATAAATGGTTTGTTAGCTCATGTTAATTAATAAGGGAGAGTTTCTTCTAAATGATTTATAATGAAATTTTATATATTTATTAGTCACCTTAGAGCTAGAGATAATAATGAATAATATAATGAGCATAAGGAAAGGGGGGGAACTCCAGAGTGAGTATTGACAAAATGCTCAGTTGCACTGGCATATTATATTAACATTTTTCATATGATCAGATTTTAATTCTCTCAACAAAGTCCAAAACGTAATGATATAAAAATATTGGCCTAACCTATTCTTAATTGAGCCATAGTCTTTCTTTGTTTTCATTTCTTCCATTTCTAGATATTCATTTAGGATTTCATATATGTATACATGAATACACACATGCATATATTATGCAAGTGTTTTTTTTCTAAAATTTCCTAAAATAAAGTTCATTATCTTGTAATATATAGACTATTCTCTTCCATTGTTTTTGAAATTTGCACAATATTTGCCTTTCTCCAATCATCTGGTACTTATCCAATTTACCACAATATGTCATATGTTATTGCCATTTTCTCAGCAATGACATCTTCATTCTTTCTGTAGTTGAACATGTAAGTCATTGGATAAGCACCAAAGCAGAGTGAAAGTACTGTATCATATAATTTTTTATGATTTTCAAGATTTGAGTCTTTGAAGAAATCACTAATCCACCCTGATATTATTTTCTTTACCATAAATTGGGAGAAATTGTCCCTCACAGCACTGTGATAAACCATGAAAACAGTTAAATAAAAGTGCTTTGTAATTCTTAAAGAACTATATCAATATATTGTTGTGGTGATTGTTCAGTTATTCTGTCAAGTTAGACACTGAGTGATTCAGGACCAGAAACAAGCCAGAACCTATTTTTACCTATTATTTCTTAAAGTTTGTCCCATTCATGTCTATTCCTTTCATGCCACTTTTGATCCATCTCACTCTCTATTATCCCCCTTTCCTTTTGCCTTTAATCTTTCTCAACATCAGGGACTTGTTCAATGAGTCCCATTTTCTCTTATAGCAAAAGTATTTCAACTTCAACTTCAGTATTTGACTTGTGAATTGTCTGAATTTAATTTCTTTAAGCATTAACTTATTTGATCTCCTTGCTATCCTAGAATCTTTTATAAGTCTTCTCAAGCAACACAATATACAAGCCTCAGTTGGGCAGTGCTTGGTTTCCCTTTTAGTCCAAATCGTACAGCCATGCATGCTGGTGGAAAAAATAATAAAAAAAAAACTATAACTTTGATCATGCAACTCTTTTTATACTGTAGAACAACCCTTTGAGAATATTAAAATGATATCAATGATTTCAATCTTATGGTTATTTAAGTCAACTTATTTGATTTCATGAGGGGTTATCTCTTACTATACTGTCTGCTCCTTAACTCTGACTAATAAAATTCTAATATACACCTTTCTTATGTTATTTTCAGCACTGAAGTCATTATCCTTGAAGAGAAAAAGGAAAACCAAAAACAGAAAACCAATAAATTGAACAGATCTCATTTCCTTCCATTGTTAATAATTAGCATCTCATTCATGTTGGAAAGTGGTCTTTCCCTTTCTTTGATCTTGTTCTTCCTTCCAGAATTAACTAAAAAAACCTCTTTTAATTGCTTTTCTTACTAGCTGCAGATTATTGTTAATTTTACAAACACAATAAAATCTGTATCCTGTCTTACAAAAATTCCACAAAGATCCTTGGAGAGTGTCTTTCCATAAAATAACCCTGGGATTAAAACAAGCAATCTCCAACTGTAGAACTTTACATTTCTTTGTCAATGTTTAGCAGAACTGAAAAGTCATTCAAATTTATTTCAGTGTATAGCCCCCTAATACTATACTCTTTTCCCCTATAATTAATGCTACAGTGATACCATGTTCTCATGCAAATGGATTCTTAGGATACAGCCATTTATGATACTTTATTACAATCTGCTTTCAGGGGAATACCACCAAGTCATTCATGAAAAAAGAATATATAGCTGTAAGAAATTATTAGAAAACAGAAAATATATTCCACTGGTGGAATCAACTTTCATGTTGGATTTTCGAGAACATATCGTTCTGAGACATATTGAAATGAATTATTTTTTAAATTAAAATAGTATCCTAGGAAAAGAATTTTAGAATAGTTGAGAGAATATTGGATTTTGAGTCAGAAAGAAGTGAATTTAAAGCAGTTATCAAACCCATATTAGCGATGTGATTCTGGAAAACAAAAACAAAAAATGAAAATCTAAACCATTTCATTGCACTACAACTCAGTTGTAAATTTAAGTTGTAAATCTTAGTTGCAAAAATAAGTAAAATTAATAAAATTGAGTCCTTTGAAAGAATGGTACTTATAAATATATTGTGATAGAAAAGGTATTCCCTTTAGAGAATACAAGACTTGACATGGGTCACCTTTCTTTTTAGTTAAAAATTAAGACTCCAAAAGTATCTCCTCTTATGCTAATCACAAACCTAGAAGGACAGTGAGCAGGATGTATGAAGACCATCCTCCCAGGAAAACAGAATCAGATAATTATTCAGAAATGATAATATTTGTAGATTAGTTTCCAGTAAATTACTACAGGTGAACTACTAAGGAGATTAATTGTTTTCTCTATGCTTTGTATTTACTTATAAGACCAATTTCTTTCCTATTTCTGGGTGACCATCATAGATGGTATGCACATATGTTTATTAGTAAATCCCAGTGAATAAAATTTCATCTAAACTATATATTTCTGTTATATCATTTTAACTCTTTACTTTTAAGGATCTTACTTTTTTTTTTTTCATTTTAAAGTATAACTTTATTTCATTTTCTCATCATGGTGATCCCCAAGGTCCCTTTAGTTTTCGGAATTCTATGATTCTGAGTTACTTGAATTGAGTTTGCTCCTGTCCTCCAACAAAAGTCCTTCTCTGCTGGCTTGTGAACTATTATACTTTAGGTACTTACAATTTTAGAATTCACAGGCATTACGATCACTTTGTCTCTACAGTTCCTCCACTTCAAAGCCTTTGAGCCTATCTTGATCAAATTTATCAGAAACTTCATCCCATTAACTACAACTGTATATTTGAACTTTGCAAAGGAATAATTATTTGACTTGACTGACTAAATTAGGAGGTTGTTTAGGTTCAATGTTTTAACTGCTCTGAGGAAATGGCTACACAATTCAATCAACCTGCTTTGAAATAGATTATAATAGTCCTACGTAGTAACAAAATATATTCCTGGGATCTAAATATTTCCATGCAGATCAGCTAGAAGTTCTGCTTTTAGGCTCAACTATGTCTTCTCCTTATTCAGCCTGTCAAGTCCATGTCTGGTTGTTTCCATAACCTTAGAATAGATCTAAAGAATTCTAAAATAGTTAGTGGATTTCAAAATTGATTAAGTTAAAAAAGTACCTTGTTTCTAGAGCTGGGTTTCCAGCAAATTCAAACTCTAAGATTCCTCACTGTTGACAAAATAAAACCGACACTTTTTAACCAGACCTTCAAGGTCCCTCACCATTTCTTACTACTCCCCTTAATGCCTTCTACATTGTATTGAAGATGAAATCATTACATATTCCTGAAGAGGCTGAAGTATGTATTAGCTGAACTTTGAAAAGGTGCTACACAAACAAAGGAAGAACTGGACCTACCCCAGCCCACTTGGAGGGATCCAGGACTTCTTTCCCCTTTCTGTGTTTCCGGCTAAGAGAGACTTTCAAGAAGAAACTAAATAACCACTTGTCTTCCTCATGTATGGGACAGAGTTGAACCAACTGACATCAATAATCTTTTTCAGTTCTTTAATTGAGGTTTAACAAGAAAGAATCATTCAAACAGCAAGGCAGCTGATTTGGTTGCTAGATTGAATTCTCAATTTCCTTTCCTTCCAAATAGTTTTACACATTAGATGCATGCATATACTACTCACGTAAACACTGTCTTTCACTAAAAAATAACACTGTAATGAGACAGTTTAAATGGAAAGATTACTGGATTTGGCATTTGAGATTCTCCCTTCTAATTCTCCTGGTAGTTACTATTTCAATGATGAGCAGCAACACAATTCACTTTGTAAGGCTTCAATTTTCTTATATATAAAAATAAAGATTAAGGGGAAGGATGGAGTAGGTGACCTCTAAGATCCATCCCAACTCTAAATCCATGAGCCTAGGATTCTCTGGGAGGCAACATTGTATATGAGATTGAGAATCATGAAGTCCTAGGTTCCAGTCAAGCCACAGTCACTCAGCACAAATGTGATTCTAGACTATTCTCTTATCTTCTTTTTTCATTTATAAAAAGGAATGTGTGGCCTTGGGCAAGCCACTTAACCCTACTTGCCTTGAAAAAAATCTTTCAAAAAAAGGAATGGCAGCTACCCTACATTTGGTGTGAATATCATGAGAGACAAAGATGTAAAGCATCAGTAAATAAAATTTTGCTTAAAAGTCATTATAATGTAGCTGGTACTGCAAACATTTTGATTACAAAACACTACTTTTTAGAAAGCAACATTAAAATAGATCTTATTATTGCTGCTATGATTATTTCTTCCCTCTAATCTGATTTTGGGGAAGATACTGAACAGAACCAGAAACCAACTGAATTGGTATCCTAACAACCTGGTTCCTCCCTGTATCCTCTCTGTATACTTAGATCACATACTATAGCACACAAAGGGGTTCTCTATTCAATCTAGAAAATTCTCAATGACTTGATATTAACTAAATGAGACACGACATAATTTAAAACATTTAGGTTCCCAACCTGTTTTATTTAGTAACTTACCTGAGAATGAAGAAAGTGAATGGTCTTGTTGGCTTTTTCACACTTTACACTAAAATTATAAAGTCAAGGATAGAAGAGACATGATGCTGTTGGAGTAGGAGCATATTTGTTGCTCTGAAGCAGAACTAAAGTCCCCTTTGAGATTTATAATGGGACTTCAGAGAATCCATTTACACAGGTAAAACCTTCTGGTTTTACGCAGTAATTGAATGTTTTATGCAAGCCCATAAATGTTTAAAAAAAGAACTTTGAAGAGAGTGATTAGATGAGGGCAAATAGGATGAACAAAGACCTTTTCTTAACAAATGAAGACTGGCTAAAGTAACTGGGAATCCAAGGAAACCTGAAAGTTCACTTCAATTAATTATAACAATCATAAAAGACATTAAGATTTACAACTATGATCTCATTTGGTTCTTCTAACTACTCTGGGTGGTTTTTGTTGCTCAGTTGTTTAAAATGAGTTTGATTCCTTTGTGGCCCAATTTGGGGTTTTCTTGGCAAGGTCAAGGGAAGAATTTGCCATTTCTTTCACCAGCTGATTTTATAACTTACAGAACTTAAAGCAAACAATTACACATTATTTGCCCAGAGTCACATAGCTAGTGAGTTTCTAAGAACATATTTGAAATCATGAAGATGTGTCTATTTGATTCCAAGACTGATTCTCTCTCACCTATGTCAATTAGCTAAGAAACACTTATTTTGCTTAGTGATACAAAAAACGCTAAGCTTGCAGTATAGATTTTGAACTCTGCAAAAACCCTGGCAGTAAACATTGGAAAAATCACTTTCTTCATGGAACACAAGAGGAATCCCAAGCCCGGGGGCAATTGTGTGATTCTTAGGCAGAATGTCTAAATGATTGCTTGAATGAATGATTTTTTTGTCCTTTGTAATTAATCCCAAAGATGTCAGAACTATAATTAAACAGGAAATAATACTCTGGGACAGGAAAGAAGCACAATGTTCATCATACCTGTGTTTAAAGGTGGGTATTTTGTTAAAATCTTTTACAGAGTTATTTTTACTAAGAAGATTCAATAGCGATAGAAGTACAAGGTTTCTGCCAATCACTTGGAGACATACTTTCCACAAGTTCACCTTCATTTTTGGACTAAAATTTTGGACAGTTTCTCCATAGCCTATGACTAATAATGACTTTCCTGAGACATAATCATTTCTCAGAGATGATTGAAATGTTGAATTTCAATTCAAATTGATACGTCTGCCAAATATTGAGTTAGGCATGGATGCAAAAACAAAACCTGTAATAGAGCTTTCCCTGAAGAATTTATATTGTAGCGGAAGAAGTACACAGGCTATGCCCATGTAACAAAATTCAAGGAACATGCCCAATGATACAAACGGGCTTCTTGAGTGGAGGTATGTAAAGAACTGATGGCCTCAGAAAATGTCTCATGACAGATAGAACCCCAGAGTTATGACTTGAAGCAAGTGAGATTTTCTCCCAGGCAGAACTGAGGAGGACATGCAGCCCCTACCAAGTTTGAGACAAGAAAATATCTTTCCAGAATTATTATCTAAATACCTCCTAATAATCTTGGCTTTACCTTAAGCATTGCTGTTCAGTCATTTGTCACTTATGTCCACTTTCTAAAGATCATTTGGGCTTTTCCTGACAAAGATCCTGGCATAGTTTTTCATTTTCTTCTTCAGCCTATTTTACAGTTCAGAAAACTGTGGTAAACAGGGGAAAGTGATTTTCCAAGAGTCACAAAGAAAGTAAGTGCATCAGGCCAGATGTGAACTCTGGAAAAGATTCTTCCTGCCTTCAGGCCCAGAATTCCATCCATTGCACTACCTACTTACCCAGTTGAAGCTTAGAGTCAATATAATGACTCTTAATCTCCACGTTGTTGCTTTCTCTTTTGATATAGGCAGTATATTGTAAATGAAAAGTTATGAGTAAAATCAATTAAGGATATCAGCAGGATTTAGGCCAAGGTTTACAACTCTGGTATAATTTTCATATATGCAAAAATAGACCTTTAAACATTTGCATCTATATTTATATCGATGTTCTCACAAACGTGTCTATATTTGATTAGTCTGGCGATCCTGGCAATTAACTAGCAACAGTGTTTTTCTTTGTACTGACATTTTTCTTGGAAAAAAGTTATAAGAGTGAAGAGGAGAATCCCTTCCTCAGTTTGCCAGAAAATGGGGACTACAGGAAAATTACTTTGATAAGGCGCAGCAAAAACACTAATTCAATCAACTGCTTCAGATATTGATTTTCTGAACTCTAAATCCATTAATGGATTCTAACAATCAAAAAAAAAAAAGATTTTCAATGAAATAGAGGACTTTCAAAATTTCCTGATAAAACGGCCAGACCTGAATAGAGAATTTGGTCTTAGAATACAGGACTCAAGAGATGCATAAAAAGGGAAGGGGGGGATAAATAATTGTTAGTTAAGAACATAAAATTGCATACAACCCCGTAAGGGAAGATAACACTTGTAACTCTTGAGAATTATATTTCTTTAAGGATAGATGAAGGGTTGTAAATAGTTGAAGAGATTGTACTAAGTGGATATGGGAATGGCTGATTCTTGTCCATTCTGACTTAAGAGGAAATCATTGTTTGAGACAAATTATAGTTCACAAACTTATCACTGTATGAGCTCCAAATGTTCTAGGAAAGTTCAGACACACTAGTCCAAGTGAATACCTGGGGTGTTTACTCTAATCTTGTGTATCTCATGCTTCCTTTGAGCTACTTGAATTTTTCCTTGTTCATATGGTTCAGTACATTTTCTAAAGAGGGAACCCTATGCTGAGTGATCCTGTGTCAGTGCCTCCCATACCTTAGAATCAATACTAACTTTCTTGAGAGAGATTTATCAGGATGTCCAAGTACTTAGAAGACTTAGAGGTTCTATACATAATGAAATAAAAAATGACTTTACTTGAATAAATATTTAGAGTACAAGTTAGGGAAGGATGACATTGAGGGAAATAAAGATTTAGTAACCTTAACTGCAAATGTGAATGGGATGAACTCTCCCAAAAAACAGAAGTGGATAGCAGAATGAATTAAAAATTACAATCCTACATGATGTTTTTAAAAGAGATATATACAAGTTAAAGGTATAGAGTATTATAGGAAACCATGAATGGTTGGAATCTGGAGAAGCATGGAGAGAATTACAGGAATTCATGGTGAATAAAGGGAGCAGAACCAAGAGAACATTGTACACATTGACAGCAACATTGTGAGTTGAGCAGTTTTGTTGGATGGAGCTCTTCTCAGCAGTTCAGAGAGCTGGCACAACTCTGGGAGACATGTTCTGATAATGTTATCCACATCCAGATGTAGAAAAATGAAACAAAGAAAAGAAAAAAAAATCTGTAGTATCTAAATGAACATTTTGTTTACTTTAAATTTTTTTTTCTTATTTTTTTTCTTTCCCATCACATGGTTTTCTTTCTTTTCCCATTGATTCTATTTCCTCATGCATAAAACGAATAGTGTGTGAACATGCTGAACACATATGCAATGTTCACTGGACTGTTAAAAAAGAAGGGTTTAAGCGAAATTATGTAACTTAAAAATATGCATATGGATGAATGTTGAAAAACTTTAATAATATGTAATTTTCAAAAATAAAAGAAAATAAGGGGTGGCTAGGTTGCACAGTGGATAGAGCACTGACTCTGGAGTCAGGACTACCTGAGTTCAAATCTAGTATCAGGCACTTAATAATAACCTAGCTATGTGGCCTTGTTCAAGTCACTTACCATTACTGCCTTGCAAAAGAAAACCCCTAAAAAGGAAAGGAAAGAAAAGAAAATATGAATTGAAAAATACAAAACACATATTCTAATAAGAACTGTTTAATGTTTTATTTGTGTTTTGTTAATATTTACTTGTGAGTGTCTCCTGCAAAGCATAGCTTATATCAATTGATATTTTTTAGTTAAGTATTTTTTCCCATCGAGCAAGGAAAAAAAATAAAAACAATTTTTTTTGTATTCTCTCCAGCATGGGTTTCACATTCCCTCAGTAGCAGCAATTCTCCTGAACTTTATTTGGCCATTGCATAATTGGTGTACTTCAGTTTTTCCAAGTTGTTTTGTTTATCTTTATGATGTTGTTACTGATTTTTTTTTCAAGTTCTTTTTACTTTTCTCTGACATTTTTCTTTTGTCTGGAGGACATAGCTGAGACATATTTGCCTTTTACAGGATATTCTTTCTCTACTCTTCTTTTTACCTTGGCAAACTCCCAATGACTGTTTCTCCTCTTACTACAGACATCATTTGATTCCTTCAAGCCCCAACCCACATCCAACCTTCTATGATAAAACTTCTCCAACCCCTCTTAATCCTACTGCCTTTCTCCTGTTATATATTCTCTGTTTATTCTTTATATCTTTACCTATTTATAATTGCAGTTACATGATATGTCCCCATTCCATTGTAAACTCCTTGAGGCAGAAATGCACTTTTATCTCTTTTTGCATCTTAGCACCTTTCCTAGCACATAGTAAACTCTTTAAAATGTTTAATAATTTTTGAGTAGATTAAGGGATACCAATGGCATTATTTAATTTTTTTATTTTCTAAGATTTTCCCCTGTGACTCTGGGATGCTAATTTAATGCTAATTTAAAAACTATCTCAATCCTTCTTTATAACCCAGGCTCTTCCATGACTGAACTACATCTGAGAGCTTGAATTCAGATAGAGGAGTTTCCTATGCTGTAAAGTGGGAGATTTTAGAGATTGTGGAATGAATTTGAGTTACTTGAACTCAAATCCAAAAACTGTGGATACAACTCTAGGGATCTGATAATAGCTAAGTCATTTAATTTTTCTGACTCCATTGTAACCTAAAATATGAGGATATTACTTAGAATATGTGACTTAAAGAATTCCTCTGAGGAAAAGGGAGTGAGACAGGACAATGAACTTTTTCTTTTTAGGATTTTGCAAGGCAAATGGGATTAAGTGGCTTGTCCAAGGCCACACAGCTACGTAATTATTAAAGGTCTGAGCCCCAGACTTGAACCCAGGTACTCCTGACTCCAGCCCCGTTGCTTTATCCACTGCGCCACCCAGCTGCCCCGATAATGAACTTCTTAAGGAATTTGTGAGGTATGGTTTAGCTGTTAAAACTACAGACTTTTGCTGATATGGGAAGGGACACACAATGGACCGAAGAGGGAGTACAGCAGAAAGATATTTTGAATGGGAGAAAATTCTTCTGTAGGAAACATTTTTACTCTTACACATCCGTTCAGATTTATAAGATTTATGTTAATTTATAAGTCAATGAAATCAATCTTAGATTCTTCATTACACTGATAACTTTTCCATTTTAAAGAGCAGTAATTTTTTTTCATTAATAGATCCTAACCACCCCACCTGAAATGGGGCAGCTAGGTGCCACAATGCTTAGAGCATGTGCCCTGGAATCAGGAAGACCTGAGTTCAAATCTGGCCTTAGATACGTAATAATTACAAAATGACCCAACTGTGTGACCTTGGTCAAGTCACTCATTGCCTTGCAAAACCAAAAGTAAACAATAAACTCTAGTGCAGGAGCTACAATTTGTCTATTTATCAGAATGGAATGAAGAAGAAAATAACAAAGTCAGTATCTTCCAGGATTCCTGCATCTTGTGTCAGCCTACCTGATCTCTGAATAAATATTAAATAAGTTAGTCCAAGATTACAATGAAAATAATTATAGAAGTAGTTGTTGGGAGTCATAACCAGAGGAAAGCTCACAGGTATGATGTTCAGTCCCAACACAGATTAAAAATATAAATATTAACAGAGTTAAAATAAGAAGTATCAACATCTATTATTCTTAAGTAAAAATTAGAGGATGGCATTTGTAAACACTGTCAATCATCAGTACAAAGCAAGCTTAAATAAATATAATAATAAATTGAACATAGACTAGAAAATAATTTCAATACTAAACATATATACAAAAATGGCATGGAATCCAAATATTTATAGGCTTCTTAATTTAATATTGGGCAAAATATTAAATAAAATTTTAATATTGGGGAGTACCCCATTTTACTCCTTTCAGAATTTGATAAATCCAACCAAAAATTAAACTCACCTTAAAGTCCTACATATGGCAAATGAAATATTAGAGATCTTTGGAGATATGAGAATAAGACTTAGTAAAACAATTTTCCAGCCCAAGACAACTTGGAAGATTTTTAGGTTAGAAAAGACCCTCAGTGTAGCTCAGTCCCACTGGAGAAAACTGGCTTCAGCGATCATCTTGGCTATTGCTGTGGGCAATTGGGAAGGTCAGCAGGAAAATCTTGGTTCATCACAGTGAGACAGAGTCCTGTCCAGCCCAAGCCTTGGTAGAGACCCTGTCTGGGAACCAGGAGCTGACCTGACAAGCCATCTAGCAGCTGCTTCCAGAGAACTGAACCTACACAGAATAAGGGGCTTGGGTGAGATTGTAGAGGACTCTCTGGTATCCCTGAGGCTGGATTCATTAACAGACCAAAGCACAGGCCAGGTGAGTTGTCAGACCCTCACAATAAGACCTTGGAGGAATTGCTGTCCCTGGAGGAGTATCCCTCAAAAAAGCTGCAAAACCCCTTAAATACTTGGAGCAGTGCATCCTCCTCCCTGGAACCTGAGACCCAACTTAATAGAAAGTTAAATTCAAGTCATAGGCTGAGGAGATGATCAAACAACAGAAGAGAATAAGTCCTATTATAGACAATTACTTTGGTCCTATGGAGTATCAATGTATACACTGAGAAGATAACAATGTCAAAGGTCCTGTATCCAAAACTCCAAGAAAAATATGAATTGATCTCAGGCTGTGGAAAAGATCAAAAATGATCTTGAAAATCAATTAAGGGATGTAGAGGAAAATTGAGAAAGAAATGAGAGCGATGCAGGAAAATCATGAAAATCAAGTCAGCAGCTTGGTGAAAAAAATACCAAAAAATATTTAAGAAAATAAAATCTTAAAAAATCAGTTTAGATCAAATGTTAACAAAATACAATACAAAAGGTCAATGTAGAAATGAATGCATTAAAAGTAGAATTGTTTAGAAGGAAAAGGAAGTACCAAAGCTCTCTGAAGAAAAATGTTTTATCAAATGTAGAATGGAGCTAAGGGAAAATTATGACTCTGTGAAAAGCCGGAAAACAGTAAAGCAAAACAAAAGAAGGAAAAATTGAAGAAAATATGAAATATCTCATTGGAAACACAATTGACATGGAAAACAGTTCCAAGAGAGAAAATTTAAAAATTATTGAACTATCTGAAAATCATGACCCACCCCACCAAAAAAAACATACTTTCTTTTTCAAGAAATTAAGCAGGAAAATTGCCTCAATATCCTAGAGCATGAGGATAAAATAAAAATTGAAAAAATCCACCAATCTCTTCCTGAAAGGGATCCCAAAATGAAAATGATCAGCAGTATTATAACCTAATTCTAGAACTTCTAAGTCAAGGAGAAAATATTATAGATAGACAAAATTAAAATTGAAATCTTGGAGCTACAGTCCGGATAATACAACATTTAACAACTTCTACATTAAGAAGTTGTAACACTTAAAATATGACATTCCAGAAGTCAAAAGAACTGATATTACAACCACTCTTTAACTACCAGCAAAACTGAACATTCTCTTTCAGGGGAAAAGATGAACATTCATTGAAATAGCATATTTTCAAACTTTCCTAATAAAATGACCAGAGCTAATACAAAGTTTGATCTCCAAGTACAGCACTCAGGTGAAGCATAGAGAGAGTGGATGGGATGGACACAGTATGGAGGGTTTTGATGTTGAATCCTGTGTATTTCTGTATCGGAAAATGATACGGATAACACATATGAACCTTCTCATCTATTAGGACAGGTAGAAGGAGCTTATGACATGGGAAGTTGAATTTATAGGTATAATATATTAAAAAGATGGAGTCAATGTACTTTCTCAAAAATGTATTGTGAGATAACATAAGGAGAGGTAGAGTCACATAAAAAAGGCAAGAAAAAGCTTTTTCCAGAGGAGTGGTAAGGGGGAAGGTAGGGGAATTAGTGTTACTTTACTCTCATGGATCAGAGAAGAAATAACATACACACTCAATCGCACGTGGAAAACTATGTAATCCTCATAGAAAACAGGAAAGGAAAGGAATGGGAGAAGTGGGACAGAGGAAGGGAAAAGGGGATGCAGTTGATAGAAGAGAAGAAAGATCATGGGAAAAGGGTAATTTTGAGGCGGGGCAGAATGAAAGGAGAAAGAAAAGAGTAAATGAGGGTGGGGATAGGATGGAGGGAAATATATCTAGCAATAGCAACTGTGGAAAAAATATTGAAGTAATTTCAGGGTTTAATTTTGCAATATGATAATTTAAGAAAGGTATTTTTAACCTACCCCAATTAACTGACTTGATCAATGTTGGAAATGGGGTGGGAGTTATGGTTTTGGCTTGCATGATGCTGGGATAAAAAATGTGAAGGGCAAAAAAAGAAAAATCACTTGGCAAAAAAAAAGAAATGCGGGTATGAATTGTTTTCCCTTGAGTAATTTGATTAATTTTGTTAAATTTGCTGAACATTCATTCCTTTAGTTCCTTATACTGATTGTAATTTGTATAAAAGCAAGAGGAATGCAATTGAAGAGCAATTTTGGCACTGGAACAAGGGAGCCAACCTTTTCCAGTATTCATTTCCAATAGTGAAAAGAAACCCAACTAAATTCTCAAAGGCCACCAGTCTTAGTGGCAGAAGACCTGGACTGGCATCCCGGCTCTTCAACATCTTACCTTGGTCATGTCAGAGAGGGCCTTTCATCATTCTCATTATGAAAGCTTTTTCAATCTTTATTTATAGAGTTTATAATTTATAATTTATACAGACAAAATAATTCAAAGTACTTGAAAATTATTAATAACAATGAGAACAACTATTCGTATGATAATGGAAGATGGTACAGTAGATATTATGGCTCATCTGAAGGCAGAAAAACTCCTGTATTCAAGTCAGGTGTCACATACTTTCCAGCTCTTTGATCATGGAAAAGTCATTTAATCTTGTTCGCCTCAAATCCCAATCTCTAAAAGTAGCTGGACAAGGAAATGGCAAATAACTGTAATATATTTGCCAATAAAAGTCAAAATGGGGTCACAAAGAATCTGAAACGAGTAAGCAACTGAAATAATAATTATTATCGATAAAATTAGCTAACCAAGAAAACCTCAAATAGGGCTATAAAGAGTTGGACAAAGCTAAAATCAACCGAATAATAACAGAAGTTATATAATGTTTACTCTGTGATAGATATAATCTTAAGTACTTTAAACTTGACATATTGCTCCATTTTCTTTTTTTGGCATATAATTTAAAATAATTTATTTTAATTATTTGACTTTAAACTTAATTTATGCATGATTATATTTATTATGATCTTCCATTGATTTATTCATTTTGCAATTCCTAAAACTAATGAATATCCTTTTGATATTTCCACTCTCCTCTTTTGAAAAGTCCAAATCACTAAATTGTGACATATACAAAAGCTATACTCTCTATACTTGGTCAGTCTCTTTCATATCTCTGGAAATTATCACAAAATGATCATGTCCAGATTATATGAGTCTGAATCCACTGCTTCAAAGATTGCATAGATTCATTAATACAGTGCAGTGCAATAATCCAATATTTCATGAAAAGGACCAGCAGAGGGTTCTTGGTTCAGGTTTCATCTCTGAATAGTTAATTATTCTGACAACAAATAAGTTAAGTTACAATTTATCAGTTCTCCAAAATGTAGTATAATGTTGAAATTGTTGATCTGAATTGGTGGAGTGACTTTCCACATCTATGTAAGCACAAGCCTGACAATAACCCTCTAAATTAGTATTATTATTATTAGTATGATTACTTTAGCTCTAATAGCAAAACATCTTAGATCAGATTCCGTCTGCTATTTCCATTCTAGCTATATTTGGAAGGGCAAAACCTCATTGAAACACTGTGACCCTAATAATAAAATGAGGGTATTGGAATTGCAAAATGAAATGGTCTCTGTGTCCTCTTTTTTCCTTAAATATTCATATCCTTCTCATATTAGACTGAACATTTACCATCTGGTTTAGATCTTGATACATGTAATGCCAAAACACCTAATTTTTTGATCATTCAGGCTCTGGCTGCTTGGTGGTACCACAGTGCTTACACCACTGGTCCTTGAGTCAGGAATATTCATGAACTGAGTTTAAATCTGGTCTCAGATACTAGCTGTGTGATATTGGGTAAGTCTCCGGATTTTTATCTGGAAAATGATCTGGAGTAGGAAGTGACAATCTACACCAGTATATTTGTCAAAAAAAACCAACACTCAATGGGGTACCAGAGAGTCAAACAGAGTTGAAATGATTAAACTATAATCAGACACTGCTAGTCAAAGAACAGCCAGAAGCATATGTTGATTGATAACCCCACTGAAGGAAGAGATGAGCCTGATACGTGAATGCTGGTTCATGGAGACACCATTTGGATTAACACAACCAAACCAGCTGATTCCAATGGGGATAAGTAGATGTGACCACTGAAAGGTCGAGAGATGACCCTGGCAGTAAAAAGGAAGACAGTGCTATGAGGGGAAGTTAATATAAAGCTGTTAATTGAAGGAGATAAAAGCTTCTAGGTCTGGGCAGAGTCCAGGTCTAGGTAGTGGGGAGACCAAGTCTTTATAAATTATGGGATATGGGAGGCAGGGTAGTGTGGTTTCTCTGGGTCTGGGAGCTGTTTGAGGTCTCCATGGACTTTGTGTTTTGTTTGAGGGTCTTCAAGGTGGTTAAGAGTTTCTAATGGAGATTCCCCTTTGGATCCTTAGTAAAGGATAATAAATAGGACTTCACTGGGCAAGAATGAAGTTCAGGTCAGAATCCAACATGCAAAGGTAGTTGGTTGCATACATTTCTAAGCAACTTGACCCAATGGCTGGGTGCTGGACAACCTGCTTGGGTGCCCTGGCAACTGATGTTCTTTTGGCAAAAGAAGCCCCCAAATTAAGATTCTCTCAGCACGTGACTTTATATTTCTCCCATTCTTTAGCTGACCTTATTAATAACCCAACTGAATGCTATCTTCACCCCTCCCACCTACACCTCATCCACCTGGCCCTCCTACAAAGTAATTCTGCTCTATGGCTAGAAGTAGAGCTCTTAATCCTGCCCCTCTTCTCCCACTAACCTCCCATTCCTGCCCCTATTATTCCTTTCCTGAACTCCTCTTTGATCTCCTTATGCCCCCTCATATTCCAATATCCTTTTCCCAGAACCTGATGATGATTGGTTCATTGATGGGAGTTAATCAGTGGTCAATGTAAACGAAATAATCTGATATGCCATTGTGTCCTATGGTTTCTTATTGAGTCAAGCCCTTTCCTTCCATAGATCTCCTCCCAGTGAACAGAACTCATTGCCTTAATTTGAGCACTCACTCTATCAAAAGTGAATTAAATTACCATCTTCATAGATTCTCATTATGCTTTTTTATATTTCATATTCTCATGCCTCTGTTTATAAGGATAGGGGGTTTCCTTACTTCTCAATCTCCAAGGACTAATGCTGACCTAATTCTTAAACTTCTCTCTATTTTATCCTCTTCCACTCCTTTGGCAGCAATTCACTGTAAGGGCTAATAAGGCATGTCTACCTCTGAGGCAACTGGTCATGAGAATGCCAACTAGGCAGCTGAATGAGCTTCATGCCAACCCTATACATACCTTCAATTTGCTATCTTGCCCTCCTTGAACCCAGTATATTCACTGCATGAAAAACAAACACACCTCCCTCACACTTCCATTACCAAGGAGTTAACATCACTCTTCCCAATCCAGGAGAAATCACCAGCTGTTCTGCTGAGCTCCAAGATCATCTTTCTTTCTCAGTCCATAACTGGGAAGAACATAAAAATACTGCAGTTTTTTTATACATTAAATAAGGGTTTGAAAGTGTGATGAGATGAATCTTATGGCTTCAATATTAACTTTGAAGCGAGAGGTTGTGCAGAGAAGTATATTTGAGAATCATTATCTTAGATAATTCAGTAAATACACTGGAGCCAATGGGACCATTTTGGAAGTCATGTAAAGGGTTAAGAGAAGACCCAGCATAGAACTCCATGGTACACAACTTTGATTATAGAACATGATCACCAGTAGCATCCAGCAAAAGAGATGGAAAAAGAATGGTCAGATGAATAGGAAGAGAACCAGGAGATAGGAGTATGTTAAAAACTTAAAAAGAACAGATCTTCAAGGGGGCAAAAGTAAATAGTATTGTCAAAGCCTTGAGAGAGGTCAAAGAGAAAAAAAATTCTTTGGTTTTGCCAACAAAGATAACATTAAAAAGGCTTGGAAAGCATATTGTTCTTGAAATCATAATATTGAATTCTGCATTGTAAAATATTAAGAAGAGAGTAGGAGGAGAGAAGTGTACCCGAGCATTGCTGCTAAACTTTTTAAGTAATTTAGTAATAAAAGGCTGAGGAGATTTATCATTATGAACACAGATGAAAGGATCAAATGAGGGTCTTGGGTGACTTTTTGTTGTGGTTTTCAGGATGTAGAGAGTAGGAAATAAGGAGGCAGACTTGGAGATAAAGAAAATAAATGAGATGTTAGAAATATTAACTAGAAACAGGAAACAGGAAAGAACAGTTAAAGGGCAAAATTTTATAAAGAATAAAGCTACTTCAACATGTGTGATAGAGTAATGAAGAAGATAGTTGGAAATGGCTTATTACTGAAGTCAGATGAAGAAGATATGTGAAAAGAAACTTTTTGAATCATTTTTTTCTGACAAAAATTGAGAAAAATATTTCAGTTGACAGAGTGTGGTGGGGAGAGATCCATGTCAGAATTAAAAAATGATGAAAAGGTAGAGTGAAGCTATAGTTGAAATTCTTAATCATCGATGTTTAGTGGCCCCATTGAGAATGATTATATTATTTTCTTTATTTTTGTTCAGTAAAATATAGTAGTGAAGCTTTTCGAAGATGGGAATGACTCGGGACTGAATACAAACTGTGAAATGATAAGGGTTAGAAGGACTCAAGAAAAGAGTGTGTTTAAAAATCACATTGTTATTCACTAAGATTAAATACAGAAAATTAGAGAGTTCAGATTCCCAAGGACTATAACTTCTATAGACAGAAAACAGAAGGAAAACATCTTGGTAAGATAAAAAAATGAGAAGTCAAGCTTTTCACATGTATATATACCAATGTACATGTGTGAAACCTTAAATTAAAAGGGTTTTAGATTATTAGATTATGAACCATTTATGATGTGTGCAAGAAATTCTTAACATTAAAAGTTATAGACAGATTATATAATATATATATATATATATATATATACTATATATATGATACTAATAGTGTATGGCATACTATGCTATAATACATATGTATACTATATATCTATATCACTAGAGAGATGAAATTCACATGTCAACCAATAATCCAGAATGAAAGTTGATTTGATGTGCAAAGAGCCCTATTCAAATTCTAATTAGGTTCAATTGATCTGATATGATTATAGAGCTCTGAAATGTAAGTGATGATAACACAAGCACAATCATAGGAAGCTAGTTCAATGTCATTTTTCCTTCTCTTGTTGATCAAATTCCTCAAATACATGAAAAGTTTCAATGTATTTTTGTACTTCTAAACCCAGCAAGTGTCTATCTTATGTCCACTTAGTCAGGATGTATAACACGTGCCATCTCCTCCTGCCTAAACTAAGAAGTAGCCTGTCTGTTGTAAGACTATTTCATGACCATTTAGTCAGTGGGAATGCCTGATGATTGACCCAATATATAATCCTTTACTAATATATCATTTATGGTCCTCAGGATCAAGGTCTATAAACCAATGAGATCCTTTACTTCACCATGCTTTTTCTGTATATATGGTCAAATTATATTACAATATGATCCCAGCAAAGGGGGAGATCTCAGAGTGTGGAAAATGATGGATGTCCAACTCATTAAGATGGATCATGGACACTTTAATAAATTTACATTGGCTCAAATTCCTGCCTGTGTCTCTTTTATGGTAAGCAGGGCAATTTTAATTCCCCACACATTGTAATTCATTGAATTCTGTATTTCTAATGGGAAAGTCAAGATCATCTGCAACCATATCATCTCCAAAGACATTTATCTTTTTCAAGTGGAGAAGAGAAATGGTTGAATGAATATGTCTGTGTGTGTGTTTTTTTATGTATGTGTGTGTGTGTGTGTGTGTGTGTGTGTGTGTGTGTCTGTGTGTGTGTGTCTTTGTAAAACTGTGTGGAATAATATGGAGAAGTAGAATTCCTTAAAGTCAGACAGTGAGGAATACATGGACAATATCAATGTATGATACAAAAAACAATAGATATTCAGTACTTTTGATACAGTAATGACAGTTTGACGTAGCTGTGAATCACAATTTTTGAATGATATATAAAACTTTAACATTTGGCTGATACCATGTGCATATGAGATTGTTATATAATAGAGGAATCGAAACGTCAATGAATACCATTACCCTTGCAATAAACTAAACAGAACTCATGAAAAAGTTCAAAAAACATAAAAAGGATCAAAATAGAATTTCCATGGAGAGACAAATATTAGAATAGGTTCTGTTTATTTCATTGTATATTTAATGGCAGTCAAAAGCATCATAATACTTGAATGATACTTATGATGATTTCCATACATTTCTAATAGCCCTCCAAAAGACATTGAATCTAATTATAAATAAATATTAAATTCTTTGCATAACTCTCTTTCCTAAAACCTTCTTCAGAGCACATAAGACATCTTTATTTCTGAGACTGTAGATGAAAGGGTTGAGCATAGGAGTGAGAATGGTATATGAAATTGCTAAGACCTTGTCCTGACCTGGTGTATGATATGATCTTGGTCTTGTGTATGTAAAAGTAAATGGACCATAGTACATGAACACTACAAGCAGGTGGGAGGAACAAGTGGAGAAGGCTTTTTTTCTGGGCTTCCATAGATTTAATATGAAGCACAGTACGAAAAACTTGTCCATAAGATGCAAGGATGATGGACAATGGAATTAGGAGGAAGAACACAGCACTCGCATTAATTCCTACTGTTTGATACCATGATGTGTCAGCACAGATTTTCAACATGGGTGGAATTTCACAGAAAAAGTGATCAATGGTCCTTGATGCACAATATGGGAAAAACATTACATAAGTTGTATGCATAGTGGAGTTGATGATTCCCCAAAACCAGCTTCCAGAAGCCATTAGGACACTAATCCGATGGTTCATGAAGATGGGGTAACACAGTGGGTGACAGATGGCTACATAGCGATCATAGGACATGGCTGCAAGAAGAAGGCATTCAACACCCAAAAACATGAGAGAAAAAAAAGATTTGAAACCCACAACCTGCTAATGCGATAGAATTCCTGCCAGATATGAAGTTACTGGTCATCATTGGAACAATGTTGGAAATGTGCAAGATATCTGTAAAAGAGAGATAACTGAGAAGGAAATATATTGGAGTGTGGAGCCGGACATCAAGGTAGAGAAGAAGAATCAAGACTTTGTTTTCCATAATTGCCAACATAAAAATGATAAGAATAAGCATTAAGAACAGTAATCCATAATGGTTTGGATCCAATAATCCTAATAAGAGGAAATCTCCATCAAAAGTCTGATCCTTTTCATTCCACATCATGATTCTTTTACTTCATCCCCTAAAGTCCAAAAGAAAAGTTTTAGAAAAGGAAGAATATTAGATTAATGCAAAGACCAGGACTAAATCTGTGGTTTAAAATGTTGATTGTCATAAAAGTGATTTCAATAGAAATAAATCAATTGAATGAATTACTTCAATTAACTGAGTCCTTGGGATGAACAATTCATTGGCTGAACTTCTTAAAAAAATCAGCCTGTTTCATATGAGTAGTTCTGTATTCATAATCCTTTCCTTATTGATTTCTTACCATGATAGGGAATCAGGAAACTGAGTCGACCTCTTATTAGCTGGCCTTTCTTTCTATTTGAATTTCAAGAAAAATTTTCCAGTGCCAGGAAGAGATGAGAAATAATACAATTTTGGGAGAGAACTGTTTGTTAAGTTTGAAAGTAGATGAGACTCAAAATTCAAAATTTCCCTGAGCTATCATGGATTGGTTTGTTGCATATTTCATCACTGGCAGCCCCATAATTATTATTTTTTAAAAAATTATTTTGATTTCATTTTATAGGATGAAGCTATCCTTTCCATAACATCATTATGATAAAAACCTTATTAATATGAAATTGCAAAGTTAGTCTTGCTACCCCTTTTAATTATATAATAAAATTATGTAAATTTCTTTTATCCCATTTTTCTTATTTTCTTCCCCATCTGTCCTAAATAGACACCAATATAAATGTATATATGTAAATTATTTACATTTGCTTCTTTTTATGAGTTTGTTCTTTGAATACAAATAAGAGTCTTTTTCATTTTTCATTTATTCTAAAATTTCTATTAATAATCACAATAGGTTGCTCAAGAAAGACATTCTTAACATGATATTGATGATACTGTATATAATGTTATCTTGCTTCTGCACTTTTTCCTCTTCACCTTTTTGTGCTTGTCTTTACATGACTTTCTAAAATCATTGAGCCCAAGATGTCTTTTAGTAATAGAAGTATTTCATCACAACCATACACCACAACTATTTCAGTTATGTTCCCATTGATGGAAATCCCTGTAATTTATAGTTCTTTCCAGATGAAAGAACCTACTCACTTTCTTTCTTCTTTTTTTTTTCCAGTCAATGAACATTTAGTGTTAATTTTTCCTGTAGGAGAGTCTACAAACATATAATTACATACAAACCACCTGTAAACAGTGGAAGTAGAAAATAATTACTAGGGAGAGGGCACTAGAATTGAGGACAAAGGCTTCCTACTATAGGTCAAATTTTAGTTGACGAGGACCTATTCTTCCTCATATTTTCTTATGCCTTCCTAAGAATACTATGCCTAAGTAGTTCTGTTCAGAGGACTCTTTGTTGTTTATCCCTTATTTATTTGTAAGCTCCTTGTAAGCAATTTACAACTTTTAAATTTTTTTGTAAAAACCATGAAGATCTTAGTCATTAATGTGGCAGAATTATTCTCTACTGTCCTCAACTAGGAATAGTCATGATCTTTTCATTCTGGAACTGTTCTAGGCTAAAAACTGAAGATATTCATTACAACTTAGTCTAATCTTTTTCCCAAACAATGTTGGATCTTCCCTCTTCTGTATGGAAAGCAACCTCTCCCTCACACCACACCAAATAAGTGAATTCTATGAAAGGAACAGGAAAAAAGGGGAACGTTCAATTTGATGAAAACACAAATTTAATATCTACCAACAGGACCATGTACTCTGTTATCTCCTCACCTAGAAGGCAGGAGGACTTACCACAATACTGTCCAATTTCCCCAATCTTGTCTCATCTCCTGACCTATTTGTCCTTCAGCACACTTACCTGGTACTTTTAGAAGCTACAGTCTAATGGGTGGAAACAACAAAAAATGAAAATATTACCTTCATGGACTCTAATATTCCTCCCACAGCCTGCAATCCTGGGATTCTAGAAGACAACTTGCTAAAGTGATGCATAAACATTTTGTGAAAACATTTTAGTATAAAAGAAAACAGACAAGTCAACCAATGTTTACTATGGAAAAATAGAATGGACTGACCTGAATGAGGGATTTCCTGGTAGGAGAGACATTCAAAACTAGATAATTTTTTGTCCAGCATGCTGCAAAGTGACCGACTCCTATATTGGGCAAAGAAGTAGTTGAGCAAGGCGGCTAGATGGTGCAGTGGATAAAGCACCGGCCCTGGAGCCAGGAGTACCTGGGTTCAGATCTGGTCTCAGAAACTTAATAATTACCTAGATGTGTCACCTTGGGCAAGCTACTTAACCCCATTTGCCTTGCCAAAAAAATCCTAAAAAAAAGTAGTTGATCTCAAAGGTCTCTCTCAATTCTTCATTTGAGGATTTCAGATGTAGTGAAAAGAAACATTCAGCTATCAAGGAGGCTGATTTAATTATTTCATTAAAACCCTGATCATGTTTGTTGTTTGAAACACACTTCATTTAGACACTGCTCATGTAAATATTGTCCTTCCAATAAAAAATATTAAAAATTTCACACAATTTGAAATCAGAAGATTAAGTGAATATTGCATTTTTGAATTAAAAGTCCTGAATTCAAATCCTGTTATTTGCTGCTTTCATGATCATCAGCAACTCAATGTACATTAGAGAGAATTAGTTTTCTGATATAAAAAATAGAGGATAGTGGGGGAGGGGAAAAGTGAATTCTTAGATTCTCCCCAATTCTAAATCAATGATCTAAGTTTTCTATAGGAAGCAAGATGCAATAAAGGAATGAGAATCACAAAGACCTAGGTTGAAGTCAGATAACAGGTAATACACCACGTGTGAGAGCCCCCCACTATTCTGTTAACATCTCAGAGTTTCAGTGCTTTCAGCTATAAAATGTTGATAATATTAATAATAACTACCTCACATTTGCTGTGAAAATCAATTGAGGTAAGGAGTCAAAGAACTATTAAATAAATATTTTTGTAAGGCATTGCAACGTACCTGGAACAGCAAGCATTTCAATTGGAAAAACACTATTGAAATATCTTTTATTGCTGTTGCTATGGTTATTCTTACTCTGTAGTTCACTTCTTGTGAAAAATTCAAGAATGAAACACAGAAATCCCCCAAACAATATCCCAAGTCCTGTGCATGCCCTCACCCTTACATGTATTCTGTGAGACTCCAATGCAGCTAGCAGATCCCTGTGCCATCTACAAATATTCAATCACTAGACATGAACTAAATTAAGAAAACACTGAAGCAAATTAAGTTATATTTCCAACCTGGTTTTATAGTAATTTTACTGTTCACTGTAGTCAAAATGATCTGGTGGGAAAACAGCCGAAGAATGGAGAAACTGAATGTTGATGATTCTTGTTGATTTCTACTAAACTATAAAGCCCAAGAATACATGGGATTTGTAATTCTGCTACATAAGTGACTGCTGTTGGAATAGCAGCGTATTTGTTGCTCTGAAATATAACTAAAGTCCCTTTTTGAGATTTCTAATGGGCCTTCAGAGAACCTACTTATACATGTAAAACCTTCTGGTTTTACAGAGTAATTAAATGTTTTTAGCATGTCCAAAAATATTTCCCCAAATAGATTTGTAGAGAGGGATTAGAATAGGGTAAATGGGATGGATAAAGAAATTCTGTTCATGGCAAGTGAGGATTGGCTAATGTAATCCAAGGAAATCTGAAAGTTCATTTCTATTAAACACATCAATTATAAAAGACTTTAACATTAACAAAAATGATCACATTTGGTTTTCCTGAGCACTCTGGGTTGTTTTGGTCTTTCAGTATTTTTGAGGTGACATTGGCTCTTTTGTGAGCATGCCTTGGGGTTTTATTATCAAGGTCACCGGACCTTATCTTTCCCCACCTCATCTTATAATTGAGGTATCAAAAGGAAACTTTTTGTAAATTATTTACCCAGGATCACAAATCTAGTAAGTATCTGAGGCCAATTTTGAATTCCTGAAGTTGTGTCTTCTTGATTCCAAGACCAGTGTTCACTCCACTAGGCCAATTAGGTAACAAACACTTAGATTGATCAAAGCAGTGTGCTTGCAGTATGGATTTTGAGTTCCACACCAACTATGGCAGAAAACATTGTAAAAATCCCCTTTTTCACAGGGAAAAATGAGGAGTTCCAAATCTTGTTGTGGAATATGGAACTGGTGTGTCTAAATGATTGCATAGTTGAATATTTTTTTCTTTATAAGAAAATTTATACCTAACAAGATTAAAGCTCTATATTTTAAGGGGAAAAAAGGGGGCAGGGGCAGGGAAAAATTCAATGTTCATGATTTCTATATTTAATGGTGGCTTTTTGAAAAATCTTTTACAAAGCCATTATTACTAAGAAGATTCAAAAGGGCCTCAAATACACTGTTTTCTACAATGTCTTGGAGGAATGCTTTCCCCAAGAACACCTTGTTCATTGACCGAAAACTTTGGGTTGTTTCTACATAGCATTTGGTTAATATTGACCTTTACAAAGCAGAGGAATTTTTGAGGACTAATTGAAGTTATGGATTTCAATTCAAATTGACAGACATTTCGTCAGGGTGTCCTGTCTGGTAAAAAAGAACTAGACATTTAATATGTAAATATCACCAGAAATGCAATATTCCTTGAAGCAAATGTCATGGTGGAGGATGGGGAACATGGACAGTGCCTGTATAGGAAAATTCCAAAAGTATGTCAAGTGATGCCAATGGGTTTCTGAAGGGAGTTATAGAAGCAATTGAATGTCTAGTGTAGGAAGGAGCCACAGAAGTAACTGGAAGTAATTGATGTTATCTCCCAGGCAGAAGAGAGAACAAGCAGCCTGCAGCCTGTCTTTCAAGGATTAGTATACTTCTATTTGTTTTTTTTTAGGTTTTTGCAAGGCAAATGGGGTTAAGTGGCTTGCCCAAGGCCACACAGCTAGGTCATTATTAAGTGTCTGTTACCAGATTTGAACCCAGGTCCTGCTGACTCCAAGGCCGGTGCTTTATCCACTATGCCACCTAGCTGCCCCCTCTTTTTTTAGGCTCTTATAGACTTCTCATCACTAACACTGTCTTCCATTTACCAATGTAATTCATTTTCATGGATACACATTGATAGCAAACACTGATATCTAAAAGACAATGTGATTGTAAGGGGAATAGACAACCAGGATGGGAGAGTGATAAAGGCATTGTGTAAGACAGAGTTTTGGACTGATCCTAGACCTGTCCTTTCTAATCTACGTATTCATATTTACACGAATCAGTAGCCCCAATGGAAAATGATTACTAGAAGAATTAACATCAAGAGCTTTAAGTGTCTCTCTGAACAGGAAAAGTTTGTTGCTAATTTGGAGGGAAAAGTGAGTCAACAAACAACTGACAACAGTGGAAGAGAAAACCAGTGGCCAGTTTTCAGAGATCTGGTAAACAGCAATGCTTTGCTCTTCTGCATTAGAGCACACACTTCAAAACTTATTTGATGAAAACGCTGGGATAATACAGGCCACTAATTGAAAAATGAAAACTCCACAGTACTTACCAGAAAGATAGCTCATCCATTTCTAAGAAAATTTATTTTAAATTCCACCAAAAGTATTTAATTTCATAAAAATTAAAGTTCAATTGAAACTTAGAGAGATGCAGAACTCTTGACTCCGTTCACAAAGTTTATGATGATAGTAAAAAATCAAATTGCTTTGATGATGTTCTGAAGGCCATTTATGGACCAAAGGCTTATGAAGCCTTTCAACTACTCAGTGCTGATGGAGCCATAGTAAATAGTGATAGGAGGATGATTTTAGGCACAGTGGGCTAAACACTTCCATATAGTTCACAGCCATTTATTCATTTATTTATACATTTATTTATTCATTCATTCATTCATCTAATTATTTAATTATTTATTTTTATTTTATCCACTTGTACATGCACATTTCCAAGATACAAAATTTTCCTCCACTTTTCCTTCCCACCCACCTTCCACTCAGGAAGGAATAGTCAGTTTAGCATTTTACATACATGTCTTGGTAAACATATATAAAAGTTAATAATATGTGGAATGAGGAAATAGGATTAAGGGAAAAGATACATAAGAGATAATTTTTTATAAAGTGCTCATCAGATTTAGTAGAAGAGGTTATCTTTTTTCCTGGGTTTTCAATTTTATTTTGTTTTCCTTCCTCTGCTTGGGGCTAATAATAGACTATTACCAGTTTAATACACTTGTCCCGGCTTTCTGGACTGTCAAGAGGAATTGCTTCCGTCAAGGTTGTTTATCTCGTAATGTTGTTGATGTGTACATTGTTTTCTTGATTCTTCTCCCTTCCCTCAGCATCAGATTCTGCAAGTCTTTCCATGCTTCTCTAGACTCTGACCATTTATGGTTTCTTATAGAATAATAATAATAATAATAATAATAATAATTATCCATAATACTCCTGTATCATAATTTCTATATCGATCTCCAATCAATGAACAAGTAATCCATTTCCCATTCTTTGATGCTACAAAAAAGAGCTGCTATGAATATTTAGAAACATGGAGAACTTTCCCCATTTTCTTCTAATTTCTTCCAAATATAGTTTTAGATGTGGAATTTCTGGGTGAAAGGGTATGAACAATTTACTGCAATTTGTGCATAGTTCCACATTGCTCTTCAGAAAGGTTGGATCCCTTCACAACTCCACCAACAATGCATTAATGTCCCAATCCTTTGAAAATCTCTCCAAGATTGATTATTTTCATTTTTTCTCACCTTGGCCAATCAGGTATGAGAGATACCACATTGCTGTTTTAATTTGTACTTCTTGATCCAATAATGACTTAGAACACTTTTTCATATGATTATAGTGAGTTTTAATTTCTTCTTTTGAAAATTGACTATTCACAACCTATGACAATTTATCAATTGGGAAATGACTTGTAACCCTATAAATTCTCCATATATTTTATAGATGAGACCTTTATCCAGACTCCTGGTTGTGAAAATTGTTTGCCAGCATTCTGCTCTTCTTGTAATTTTGGTGATATTGATTTTGTTTGTGCAAAATCTTTTTAATTTAATATAGTCAAAATCATTCATTTTGCAATTTATGCTGTGTTCTAACTCTTCTTTGGTCACACATTTATCACTTTTCCATAGGTACGATCAATAGAGTATTTTTTGATCTATTAATTTATCTATGGTAATGCTCTTTTATATCTAAATCCTATACCCATTTTGACCTTTTTTTCTATATGGTGTAAGATATGCATGTATGCCTAGTTTTTGCTATATTATTTTCCAGTTTTCACAACAATTTTCATTAAATAGTAAGTTCTCATCCCAGAGGTTGATGACCTTGGGTTTGTCAAACAGTAGATTGCTGTGGGCATTTATTACACTCTCTTTTGAACCTCTCCTAATGCACTGATCTATTACTCTATTTCTTAACCACTACCAGGCTGTTTTGATCACTGCTGCTTTGCAGTATAGTTTGAGATCTTGTAGAGCTAGGTCACTTTCCTTTACATTTTTTCTATCTGTTTCCTTTGTATTCCTGCTCTTTTGTTGCTCCAGATGAATTTAATTACTATTTTCTCTAGAATAGTAAAATTTGTTAGTTTAATTGAAATGGCACTGAATAATTAAGTTAATTTTAGTCGAATTGTCATTTTTTATTGTATTAGCTCCATCTAACCATGACTATTTGACTTTTTTCTAATTATTAACATATGACTTTATTTGCGCGAGGAGAGATTTTACTTGTGTTTGTACATTTCTGGATTTATTCTGGGAAGTAAATTCCCAAACATTTAATGGTGTCTATGGGTATTTTAAATGGTTTTTCTCTTTCTAACTATTATTCTTGGGCTTTGTTTTCATATATAGAAATACTGATATTTACATGAGTTTATTTTATATTCTGATACTTTACTGAATTTATTAATTGCTTCAAAGATTTTTTTGACAATTTTCTCAGGTTCTCCAGATATACCATCATATCATCTGAAAAATGTGAAAGTTTTGCTTCCTAATTGTCAATTCTGATTCTTTCAATTTCTTTTTCTTCTCTTATTGCTACTGCTAGCACTTCCAATACTATATTGAATAATAATGGTGATAATGGGCATCCTTATTTCACCCCTGAATTTGTTGGAAATGCTCTGATTTTATTTCCTTTATATGTAATATCTGTTGATGTTGTTTGTTTGTGTGTGAGTGTGTGTGTGTGTGTGTGTGTGTGGTACAATGGAGTGGATGGGATGCAATGGAATACAAGTGAATATACTTTGTGCAAAACAGCAGTTGTCAACTTGTGGTTTGATGATGTTTCATTATTACCAAGACTGTACTTTTGTCCCATGTAGAGTTGTTTACTTGTGCATTTCCTTTTCCCCCACTTTTCCCAACACTCACATGGAATAGAATCTTCAATTACCTTTCTGTCTCTTTGGAATCATGGATTCCAGTCTCAGACACAGGTTTTAAAAGATAACCTTCTCTCTGCACCAAGGAAGTACCATGACTTTTCTATCTTTCTCAAAGAAGGATCTGCTCAGGGCAGCTAGGTGGCACAGTGGATAAGAGCACTGGACTTGGAGTCAGGAGTACATGAGTTGAAATCCGACCTCAGACACTTAATAATTACCTAGCAGTGTGGCCTTGGGCAAGCCACTTTACCCCATTTCCTTGAAAAATCTAAAAAAAGGATCTGCTCTTCTTAAGAGAAAATTGAAGGCTCCTGTGCATATATGATCTTTCATTTTTATATAGGAGATTCATTCTCTTGTTTCAATTAAAATTTCAAGGAGAGCAGGATGGAATCTTGAAGAGACTTGAAATATTAATAAAAGTACAATTTTAGTTACATCTCTGATAATTAATGGAATCAATGCACATTTGAGAGAAAATTCCTCTGCATATTGGAAGGTGCTAGCCAGTGTAGTTGATAGGATGTTAGAGTCATCTGGAATTAGAAACAGTGGAATTAAAATCCTGCTTGAGGTATTTCCAGCCGAGTGATCCTAGGTAAATACTTAATGTCTTCAGCCTGGTTTCTCATTCTTAAAATGATATTCATACAACATATCACATAGTGCTTTGTGAGAACCAAGTGAAATAACTGAAGTAAAGATCCTGAGCAATAATGGAGGACTTCAAAATGTCTATCTGGTTAAACTGATGTAAGCTGAATTTAGCTACTGCATTATCATCTGTGGTTGGTTGAATCCTCAATGAAAATAAAGAATGTTTTTGTACATGTTCTTCTACATGATCCCTTGCAAATAGAACATGTGGACCTGGGAAGACCTAAATTTGAATCAAGTCTCTGACTCTACTGCCTAAGTTTCCTCACCTTTAAAATGAGCAGAGTGGAATTGGTTATTTCAAATGTTTGTTTCAACTCTAAAGATATGATCCTCTGATGTCATGATATTGATGAGCAGAATCACTGAATACCATTGCCTAGGCTCAGCTATTTGTCAAATCTAGTTTCAGGAGCGAAAGACATCTTTGAAATTCTATAAACGTTCATTCATGTTATCAAGTTTGGTTGATTTTTTGTTTTGTGTGGTCACTGTCCTGCCCAAATGATCAATGGTCACTTCTGACCTCCTGTCCCCCAAACTGCAATTGAATTTGTTGGAGTAAATTTTATCCTGGACTTACAGATATATCATCACCCATTTACCCACTAAATGTGAGAGCTAGCACAGAACTTATCACTCTCTACAGTCTCAACAAGCCAAAAAAAAAATTTTCACATTTAGATATTATTCTATCCAGTTCATTTAAATATAGATATAGATATAGATATGTATGTATGTATAGACTCACCAAATTGAAACAATTGCCATTTATATTCATTCAGGACCCAAAGAAATATCAAATATAACTTGTTATTGGATCTATTATTGATCTTTCATTGCAAGATAGAGTGATTTGAGGGCTGTAAACCACAAGATATCATCCCAGGTTTTCTTGATCAAAATTTACATTTTTAATGACAGAGCACTTGCAAGTAAATTTGTGTTGTGCAGAGACCAGAGGAAAATAGAGGACTTTTTTTTACTACATTAAAGAGACCAGTCTCTGCCTAATTTCCTTCTTAGCTAACCTTACTTACTGATTAAGTATTACCTCAGACAATCTAAGAGCTGTTAAAGAACATAGTTTGAAAATACACCAAGATCTCCCACTTCATCTATGGTTGTCTCCAGTCATCTTGATACATATCTGAACAGTGGACTCAGAAGAAGCAAAAAGGATAAAAAAGTTAGGTTGTGACACAAGACAACCCTCCCTCAATTAAATTGAATTGACTTTTAAGTCATGACATTACATCCCTGTTGTCATAGTCTTTTAAACAAAAGTCAGAAAGCAATAGAGATTTCAAGCTATGAGAAAGAACTTCTTTAACTTGAAATAGAGAGATCAAGGATGACCTAGAAGTACAAGCTTAATGTCTGACAGGCCATTTTCTAGCCTTTCCAGTACAGGGAAACCAAGAAATTTAGAAATGGAAGAGACCTTCCCGTTCTATTCAGGATGGAAATCTTGGATCCAGTTGATTTCTTTAGGAACAAGCTCTGAAAGCTGGGACAAAAGCTATGTAATTTTTAATATATTTATGGATATAGCTTTAAATTCCATTCCAGACAGGCTGGATAAGTTCAAAACCACCACCAAATGAATTAAAATACCATCTTTCCAAAACTGTTCTAGAATTCTTCAATTTCCAATTCATTAAATTTTGCAACTCTTATGAATATGATTTGATGCCTCGTAGTTTCAATGTTCATCACTCCAATTTGATTCACTTTAAAATGACAATTGATAAACTTGAAGTTTTTTCTCTGAAACATGTACATTCCTATCTTTACCCTATTGTAAACAGGGAAAAGCCTCTCATTCTTATTAATTTGTTCGGTATTTAGGGACTGGGTCATTTCTTTATCAGAAAAATTTGCCATGAAAACTAACTCTATTTAACTAATATCAAGACAAAACTTATCCTGAGTTTCCAAAGCTATGTGGCTTATTTTTAGTTTTTGATGACTTAGAATAAATGTAATTATCAACTCTTTTCAGGGTGTTCATCCTATTCCAGCTGGGATTTCTAAGGTGGAAGGTATATTGCTGATCCAAAAGCTAACACTAATTTTATACAGCTTGAGATAGTGATACCCAAAGAGTTTAGAGTTGATTCTACTATTAGAATCTGTAAAGATAAAGGGACAAAGATTGCTCTGTCACAATCACAAGGATGTTTCCCTCTTAATCACTAGGCAAGATTTTACCATAGTCTTCCTTAATAGGCTGATCTTCTCCCTGGAAGATGGTCACTTGAAACCACCTTTCAAAAAAGATCAAGGTACATTAGGCATGGTGTTTGTGGTTCAATAAATCCAGGAGAAATTTCAGGAGGAGAAAAGAGGAAATTGAACTAAAGCCTTTGATATTGACATTCATGAGGAATTCATGGAAAATTATGGCATAATTTGGTTGCTTAAAAGTTCATTAGCATCGTACATCAGTTCTTTGACAGCATGCTTTCCCAGGATCTGGATAATGGATGATACTCTTGTGATATGCAAGTCCTCAATGAAGTAAAGCATGACTGTGTGTTTGCTCCCAAGCTTTTGTCCATTAAATTTTCAGTCATGTTGTCAAACAGCTTCATCTAGATCAGTTACTATCCCAATGATACATTCTTCAACTTGAAAAGGCTACAAATATGGACCAAAATAGAGGGAGTATTGGTGCATTATTTTCTGTTTTCAAATGATTTTGGATTTGATGCAACCTTTGAAGCAGAGATGCAGCACAGTATTAATCAATTCTCTCTTGTTTATGCTAATTTTGGTCTAAAAGATAACACCAAGAAAATACAGATATTCTGCTGGTCAACACCAAACTACCCATATGTGGAACTATTGGTTACAATAAATGGAGAAGTTTTGAATGCTTTGGATGAGTTCACTTACCTTGGCAGTATACTTACCAAATATTTGCACATTAATAATGAGGTTGGCAAACACATTGCCAGAGCTAGCTGAGTGTTTGGGAGGCTCTGAGTGAGTGTCAGGGACAGAAATATTGCTATCAAACTGAATTGTTGTATAACTGCAAAATCTGTACAGTCTACTAGTACCATGCCAGGAATTTGAATCACTTCCATTTTAATTATATTAGGAAGAATCTGTATATCACATGGCAGGATAAGATACTCGACACTGAGGTGCTTTCTCAAACTAAACAGCCAAACATTCAAATTTTGCTATGGAGAGCACAACTTCAATGGAATGGTCATTTTGTTCAAATCTCAAATGTAAAATTGATAAAAATATTATTTTATGGAGAACTGTGTAATGGAAAATGGGTGTGGTTAGAAAAAGTGATAGAAGGACATTCTCTAGTTTTCTCTTAAAATGTTTGCAATTAGCTGTGCAACATAGGAGATAATGACCCAGTACTGCCCAATTTGGTTTGCCCTCATCTTCTCCAGAAGATAAGATGAATTGAAATAGTTCAAAGGAAATATAAGATACCAAATATTCATATGGCTTAATTGTGACCAATCTGTGCTTGAGGCCATATTGGTCTGATCAGTCATAGACATGCGGGAAGACCCTAACATTTTGATGTCTTTTTGGTCTTAGTTGATAATAAAGGACAAGAACCAACCATGTAATTAATGTATATTCTGACACTTTCCTTTCTGTGTGACTCTAGCATGCCAATATAATATAACTGGACTTCACTGAAACATATTCTACTAGGGAAGGTAACAATATGATCATAAATCTCTGAATTCATTTAGCAAAGCTATAATATTTTCATCTCTTTATCCTGAACTTTCTAATTAAAAGGAAGCAACCTTTATCCCCATTTCTTTATTGGTCTCCCTTTTCTCAATGCTTGATAATCTGGCTTCTATCCCATTTTCTCTGTTAAATTATTCCTTGTATAATAATTGCATCATATCGAAATTATACAGATGCCTTAACTCAATTATTTTCTTATTGTTCTTCAAAGACTCTATTTTGGTCACTTTCTTTTCTGAACTTTTCTTCTTTTATTTTTTTTTTTGTAAGTATACTCTAATGGTCTCCTATGTCTATGTACATTTTTACCAGATCTTTTTATTCACAAAACAATAAAAAAAGCAATTAATGAGACTGTAGAGCAAAAACAAAGTAATAAAGAAAATTACATATAAAGGAAAATTACTCCTAAAGGGTGCACTCCCTTACAGGTTACTATACCACTAGCATGAGAAGAGATGAATACAGAGAACAGGCTAGGTTCTTTTTCTTATGCCGTTTTTGTGATATATATATATATATATATATATATATATATATATATATATATGATAATATTTCTTCCCACTAATTTAATGATTAGTATAATAAAGTGAACTGTGTAATTTACATTTCTAGGTTGTTCTGGAAAATAGAACTAAGGGCTAATTCCTTCCAATAAAGTCTCATATTGTTAAACCATTCAACTGTAAAACACAGGCGATTTATTTGAGTCACGGTGAGGGGGGACATATAAAAGAGGATACTGTGAGTTGCCTCTGAGTTTCTCATTGAGGATAACCCAGGTGCCTCCTACATTTTCAGTCTTCTTACACCTTATTCCTCAACATAACCTTAGCTAGTTCCTGTTGGACAATACTGCTACTTCTGACTACTTTTCCTGCTCCCTTTCCTCTGTTTCTGTGAACATGGGGAGATATATTCTTACCTGTGGGTGATTTCTCCAAAGGAATATAAATTTTGATTTTCAAGACTTCTTCATTTTTGGAAGATAGATTTGTCCGCAACTTGTTAATACTATCATTGTTAACTGGGATTGTCAATTCTTTTACATTATTTAGTTTTCATTAATGATTTTGTGAAATGTAGTTCTGAAATAACATAAATTGATAAATTCCACTGCAATAAAAATGGAGCTACTGCCTGTTGCTGTAAAGACAAATCACTCTGACTCTCACTGACTGAGCAGTAATAAGTTTTATTCCAAGTCAGGTATGGATTTTGGGGTTTTGATGGTTTAGAATAAAAGTAAATAGCAATTGTTTCTTTTCAAACCAGAAGCTCTTAGTGTCTTCTGTTCCCAGACTGAATCATGTGAGGTGTAATGATAGAGTTCGGAATAGATACGTGGAAAGACAGAGGAATGATATGAGATAAGGAAAAAGAGTGGAAAAGAGCTTCTTGTCTAATTGTTTTGTGTAAAATATGAGCTAAATATCTCAGTTTACAGAGCTTTCAGTGTAGGGAGAGCCAAGTGATATTAAAGGATGAAAAAGTCCAATTTAGCAACTCTGGGGAGTCTGATAGTGAGCTGATAAATCAGAATTAATAGGATATTCTAGAAGAGTAAGGACTCAGTTGAGGTTGTAAGTCAGCAAAGTGTAGTTTCCCTTTTCAGAATAATTATATGATTTTCTTCATTTTTGTTCAGCAGACCACACACACACACACACACACACACACACACACACACACACATATATATATATATATATATATATATATATATATATTTCTCATATATATATATAGTAGTAAGGTGGTAAGTAGTAAGGTAGTAAAAGTTGGCAATTATTCAAGACTGAATACAATGAAATGAAGGAATCAAGAGAAGCATGACATAGTTACTGGTTACAAAGCTCATTGTAATCACAAAGAATAATTCTCAAAAGGGTAGACAGTACAGGCTCCCTGTGACTTCATGTTCTATTGTATAGATAACAGAAAAGAAGATAATATAGAAATATAATTGGTAACATAGGAAAATTAGAGAAATGAGATGCAGAAGTTGGAGAGGTGGAAAGAAAAATTGATAACATCAAGATACAGAAATGTATGTACATATGCATTTTTATATATGTGTATGTATGTTTGTGTCTACTACATATAAATGATTTTGTATACAAAGTCCATTGGATATATTATGAAATACTTATGATACAATATAAATTAAAAAAAAATCCTAGGAAGAAAAGTTTGAGAAGGATTACATTCTATATGAATAGAGAGGTGTATTCACATATCAACCAATAATTCCAAAATTCTAGTTAATTGTATTCAGTGATTCAAAGAAAAAACTCAAGGTCTTTTGCAACCAGACCATCACAAGTGATATTTCTATATGGTCAGATAAAGGTATTTTTCTTTTGTCAATGGAATAGTATAGTATGCGTTTGTGTGTACATTATATTTCTGTGTGTGTGTGTTTGTGTTTGTGTGTGTGTGTGTGTGTGTGTGTGTGTGTGATCAGTTTGGGGGATATTTGAGTATGAACACTATCAAGAACTCTAGATAGTTGTCCAGTTAAAGAATGATATGGAAAACAATGGAGGTTGATAACACCTTTGAACCAGTAAAGATGATGGAAAATTATGACATGAATCGTAGACCTTTTAAATCTTATTGTACCATCTGGTTGTTATTTATAACATAGGAGATTACTGTCTAATATAGAAAATGAGACACGAATCACAGTATCATTCTTGAAATAAATTATACAAGCATTCTTCAAATAGATACAAAAAGTAAATACATTTTCCTTAGAGTGGCATATAAGTGAGTTGGTTGAATTACCTTTGTCATACATTAAAAGAGGGGAAGAAGCAACATTTTGGTTTCAATCCCAGAAGTTCATGAATACTATTTGAAATATTTCCACAAATTTCTAATGAGCATTCAATCTAATTTTTAAAAAATATTCATTTCTGTGACTAAATGCTTTATCTAAAATCTTCTTTAGGGCTCCTAAGACATCTTTATTTCTAAGGCTGTAAATGACAGGGTTCAGCATGGGAGCAAGAATAGTATATGAGATGGCAAAGACCTTGTCCTGACCTGGAGTATGATAGGACTTTGGTCTCATGTATGTAAAGATAACTGAACCATAGTACATGGCAACCACAGCCAGGTGGGAGGAACAAGTGGAGAAAGCTTTTTTCTGGGCCTCCAGAGATTTCATATGAAGCACAGTGCGGAGAATCTGACCATAAGAGCCAAGGATGATGCAGACAGGAATTAGGAGGAAGAATACAGCAGTCACAGACACTCCTCTTTCATATTGTGAAGTATCAATGCAAGAAAGTTTCAACATGGCTGGGATTTCACAGAAAAAGTGGTCAATGACCCTTGTTCCACAAAATGGGAGGAGCAGTACATAAGTTGTATGAATTATAGAGTTGATGATTCCCCCAAACCAGCATCCAGCAGCCAAAATGACACTGATTCGATGGTTCATGAGGATTGGATAGCGGAGTGGGTGGCAGATGGCTACATAGCGATCATAGGACATGGCTGTGAGAATAAGGCACTCAGTACCCAGGAAGCCTGAATGGAGGAAGACCTGGAATCCACAACCTGCAAATGTGATGGACTTCCTTCCAGATATGTAGTTAATGGCCATCTTGGGAACAATATTGCTGATATTCAAGATATCTGTGAAGGAGAGATGCTTGAGAAGGACGTACATTGGAGTGTGGAGTCGGATGTCAAGGTGAATAAGAAGAATCAAGACTGTATTACCCATAATTGCCACCATAAACATGATGAGAATAATTGTTAGGAATAGCAATCCATATTGGTTTGTATCCAATAATCCTAGCAGGATGAAATTCGTATCAAAAGTCTGGTTCTTTTCCTCCCTCATCAGTATTATTTCTCTTTTATACCTATAGTCCAAAAGACAAGTATTCAAAAGTGGAGAATACTGGATAAAAAAAAAATCATGACTGATCCTGTGACTACAAAATAATGGTTGTCTATAAGTTACTTCACTCATTTAATTCAAGAAATTGCAATTCAAAGAAATTAATCAAATGAATTAAATGAACTAACAGTACTTGAGATCACCAATTCATTTATAGAAGTTGTGAAAAAAAAACAAAGTGGCTTATCTGGGCAGTTTTTTGCATTCATATTCCTTTCCTATTTGATTTCTTAGTTTGATAGATATTCAGGAAGCTGATTCAGCCTCTCAATGCTGAATCTTTCTTCCTAGGTGAATAGGACATTTTTCAGTGCAATGAAGTGTTTATACACTAATGTATCTTTGGAGAAGAATTATTTCTTTCTGAAATGTGCAAACATACCAGATTCAGTAGTAAAAATTCCCTGGGCCAACCAAGTACCGTTTTCTTCATCATCATGATTATCATGATCACTGTCATAACTATCTTTTAAAATTAATTTTATTTTTAATTTCTGAAATAAAAGAAGCATTTCTGTAGAAGAGTATATTAAATAAACATGATTTTGCGTGAAACTTCAATTTCAACTTTCTATTTCTTTGAAATATACAATAAAATTATCAATTTCCTTTTCCCTTTTTGATCTTCCAGTTTGATTTTTAAAAGGATCCTAATAGACACAAATAGGTATATGCATGTATAAGTATATGTTTGTGTGCATATAAAATTATTTGTATGCACTTTGATTTATTATTTCTTTCTTTAGATGCAGTTAGGGTCTTTCTACCTAAGTACTTCTCTTTTTTTAAATTTATATATTTGTAACAGTTGAAATGAACTAGTCACTCAAAATCATTCTTAAAGCAACATTGCTACTTAGAATATACAATTGTCTCTAGGTTCTTTTCACTTCATCTTTTATTATTTTGTGCAAGTCTTTCCATGTTTGAGCTCAGCATTTTTAATAGTGCAGAATTATTCCATCAAAACCAAATGCCGCAATCTTTACCCAGTTGATGGGAATGCCTGCCATGGCCAGCTCTTTGTTAATGCAAATAGAGCTAATATTAACATCCTATTCATATTTAAAGCTATAACTACTATTAATCCATTTCCCTCCATCTTATTTTGACTATTTTTTCCCCAATCTCTAAGCTACCTTATCTTTCTTCCCCATCCCCCACTTCCCTTCTCATCTACTCTACAAGAATTTGAATTCTACCCTTCCCCTACACTCCCTGTGTGAATCCACCCACTCCTCTGGTAGCCCTACCTTCCCAAATCCTAATCAATAAAGACCTCTAAGTGTTCCTCCCTATACTCATCTCAGTTTTATTACCTCTCTACAAGATCAGAAGGTTCATACCATTCCAGATGTTTATATTATCTATTCTTCTACTGAGATACGACTAAGCTTTCAACATTCCAGTCCTCCATCCCTACCAACTTCGTCTGAAATTATATCTTTTTTTATATGCCATTTAATAATAAAATTTCTCCCTTTTATTTTTCTTACTCGATTTTGTTTTTCGAACCATCCCATTATAAACAACTCAGATCCAATCTAACTTTCAAACTATGTTAGTAATGATTGCAGTTTTAAGATTACTGATATTTTCAAACATAAAATTTTATATATTCAGACATAAGTATACATGTTGATGTGATATTTGTCATTTTTCTTGAAGAAAGCTATGATATCCAGAAGAAGGTGGCAACACAAGCAAATCAGTTGGATTTGAGTGAGGGGTAGTCCTAAATCGTCATCATAAGCACCACCTCACATGTCAATTTATATACATAAATACATAAATATAGAGATTATATATAAAATGCACATACATATGAATGAGTGGAATAGTATGGATACCTTAAATTAGTCTACTTTATTCTTTATATTTCATCTATATTTTTGTATGTCAAATTTTACATTGAATTCACATTTCTGGGTCTTTTTTGTTTCTATTTTTTTTTACAAATACTTACAATACTTTCAGTTTATCAAATATCCATTTACTTTTTTTCATCCAGGATTATACTCAACTTTACTGGATAAATTATTCTTGGGTGCAACCCCCAGTCTTAAGCTTTTCAAACTATGATGTTCCAAGTCCTACTGTCTTTTAAGGTAGAACCGACTGGGTCTTGTGAAATCCTGAGTATATTTCCACACTATTTAAATTGTATTTTTTGCTGTTGTTGTTTGTAATGTTTTCTATTTAACCTGGTAGTTTGGGACCTTGACTATGGCATTCTTATAAGTTTTCCTCTGATTGACTTAATTCGGCTATAGGTAATCATCTCGCCTCATACACATTTATATGCTAGGGTTTGGGCTCCTGTCCTACACGCATACCAAATGTTGCTTATTCTCTTCTCAAATCTTTATCTAGGATACTCCCTATGTATATTATCACAAAGATTATGTAGAGATTTATAACTGCCTTTCTTTTCAGAAAAAAAAGACTGAAGATTTTGTCAACATACAACATCTATTTTCAAAATCTTAATATTCAGTTTTTTCTTTTTCAAAATAAAAGGATTGAATTAAGCATAAATCATTTGATGATGTCAATGTGTCCATAGTATCTTGATATGTCTTCCAAGTTTATTTCTTTTATTTTTTATATGTTAACAATTTGGTATTTCCACATTTACTTAATGGAACTTTTACATTCTTTAAGCTGCTTTGGATTTTTTGATAAACTTTCTGTTGCCAACCTGTTTGGTAATAACGAGTTTTTTTCCTTTGTTATTAAAGAGGACCAAATGGCATCACTATATTCGATACAAATTAGAGACAATATGTCTGACTGCGACTGTTCAGACAAGTTTGAGCTCAGGATGCCCTACCACCAGTTAAGCACTAATAGTCCCCATGAACCCATAGAGATTCATGTGAATTGCTACCATTTTGCTTACTCATAGAGGGCAACCCTCTCTCTGATGAGGGCATGCCATGATGGGTAGTCCTATGCCAGTGTTTCCCATGTTACTCAATGAATTCCAATGTTCTTCACAGAGATAATGAGAATGCTCTTGTATCATATTTTTGTCTCCCTATGTGAACACTTTCCCTCGTTTGAGTTCTTTATAAAATAATCTTTTTTGTCAAACATATATTTGGAATTTTAATACCATGCCCAGCCCATCAGAATTTCATTCTATGTGTATCATTTGAAAGTTTGGCAGGTTAGTTCAAGAAGAGATATCAGTTAAAAACATCACTTGTATAAAAATATTCATAGCGGCCCTTTTTCATTTTGCAAAGAATTGGAAATTGAATGAATGTCCATCAAATGGGAAATAGCAGAAGAAATTATGATATATATATATATATATATATATATATATATATATAATGGAACCCTATTGTGGTATTAGAAAACAAGAGGTATGTAAAGACTTGTATGAACTGATATTGGGTGAGAAACTTTGATCAAGAAGAACATTGTACACCCTGACAGCTATATGAGGATGATGATCAAACTTAATAGACTTGCTCATTTCATCAATGCAATAATCAGGGACAATTTTAGAGTACCTGTGATGAGAATACTATCTGTAACCAGAGAAAACTGTGGAGTTCTAACAAAGACCTTCATTTTTTTTAAAGAGTCTTATGTACTACATTATTTTGCTTTCTTATATTTTATTTTTTCTTAAGAATATAATTTCTCTCTCAACACATTTCATTTTGATCAATGTATAACATGGGAACAATGTGAAGATTATCAGTCTGCCTTTCGTTGGGGGTATGAGGGAAAAAGTATAAAATTCAAATCTTACAAAAATGTTAGGTAGAAACCACTATTATATTTAATTGGAAAACTACGAGAATATTATTTAAAATATAAAGGATCTCAGTATCTTTTCCAGCCAGGTGATCTTCAGAACCTTCCTAAGACAATTTAAATAAACTATTCAATTTCCTGGCATGGAATTGGTAGATTGTTCAGGTTTCACAGGCATACAGCAATGAGGTCAGCACAACGGTCCTACAGACCTTTAATTTGGTAGGTAGTCCAATACCTCTCCTTTCTCACACTTTTTTTGTAACTCCTGAAATACTAAACTGTGTAAATGCATATGTCAACCAAATTATCAATTTGAATCTCTCTGGAAAGGACAATTCCAAGGTAAATAAATTTAGCCTTAATATTCAAGACTTCACCATTTGTTGTAATTCTACTTATGGATGGTGTGTGTCTGACTGAATGAACTTTTGTGTTTCTCAGTGTTAATTGTTAGATGAAAATGAGGACAAGCAACAGAAAATCAATCCATACATTGTTGCATCTCAGTTTCAGAGGTTGCATTGAGTTGACAATCATCTGCAAACAAAAGATCATATATCCATGCTCCCTGCACCTTGGTCTTGGCTTGTAGCCTTTTCAGGTTAAAGAATTTACTATCATCATGACAGTTGAGTTTGTTTCTGTGCTAATCCTAAGTGAAGAAATTTGATAATATGGCTGAAAATATCTTGTGAAAAGGTTTGGAAGCAAGGATACAGCCTTGTTTCACTCCATTGGGCTAAGGAAAGCTCAAGGGCATCATCGATTCTCCAGAACCCAGCAATGGTACCATCATGAAACTTACATATAGTACTGATGCAGAGACACCTGGGAATGGGAGTGATGAGATCAGTTGGACACAAACTTTGTAAATCTTTTGTTTGCATTGTAAAGGGAATCTTCCTTCTTCCTTTATCATCTAATTTAGGCTACACCTGAGGGCCAGACCTTCAACCTGATTTGGATTGCACTGTTTTCTGGTGAGGCAGCAAGAGAACACAGGTTCTGGAAACACCCAAGATCACCCAAAAGAGACCCCTCCGGAAAAGGAAAAATCTCCAGTGAGGGACTTGGGTCACTCCCAGGTCACCACCCCATCCCATAGACTCATAGAGAAGATATAAGGAGCTTGATGAAAAGAAATGGGTTTGCTCTCTTTTACCTTTCAGCTTCCTGCTGAAGCCTGGCAAGCTGGCCTGGCCAATTCAATCAGCAATCCACATGGTCTTCTCTTTAAATAAACTCTTTTATATCTATTCAATTATTTTCTTAATATGTTATAACTTCTTTTAATAAATTTCTATTTTCTTTGCAAAAGCTGCAGTCCCAAGTCTGACATCATTTGGAAGAACCAAACCCAAGAAACAAATCAGCAACAACAGTATTGATGAACTTCTCTGGATAACCAAATTTTGACCTGATTTTTCAAAGTCCTCATGATGGAGAGTATCAAAGACCTTTGTTATAGCTACAAGGATCTGTTCTGTTCAGAATCTTTATTTAGGGCTTATTATGTTCCATACTGTGTACTAAATGAGTTATATTTATGATCACTTTTGATCTTCACAACGTTTATAGGAAGGTATTGTTATGCTTATTTTACAAGTGAGGAAACAAAGGCAAATATAGCTTAAATGAAAAGTCAAGAATCACACAGCTAACACATACTTAAAGTTCGATTTTAATTCAAATCTTCCATATTCTAACTTTTGCAGTATCTACTGTACTACTAAACTGCCCTCTTCAAAGAAACCCTTAAGGTATATAATGGAAATTATATTGTTGATCTCTTGAGTGCTATCAACTTAGTGCTATAAAAACAGGGATGCTCCTAATATGTCTCCTCTGGTCATTCTTTCCAAAGTCATCTTTTTGAGTTTCATTTATAATGGATAATTCTTTTCACTTGAATTTTTTCTTCTAACCAGTCACAGAACTGACTGTTGGTAGACATCCCACTTGGAAATGAATCCTGTAGAGATAATCAGTCACTTTACCAGAATTAAATGGAGATTATTTTCATTCTTCTTTGGTGAGTCTATTTGCTATTTACCATGATTTTCATCTATCAGTTCTCTTTTCAATATTAGTATTTAGGATGTTGAAATAGTGTTTGGACAAAGACTATAAGCTTTTGAACATTTTTAATTTTTTTCTCATAAGCTACATTTTCTCAACACATACATATGAGCCTACTTTTGTACTGAATAGGCTGAGTATAAAGTATGTATTAGTTTATTTGAAATTACTGACATTTGATCTTCTAACTTGGCATCATCCTCACTCTTTTAATTCATCCCATCAATCTGTTACTAAAACCTCTCAATTTTATCTCCATGGCATCTCTAGGATGTGTCCCATCTTAATTCTGCCACTGCCATTATCTTGGGTAAGCTCATTTTCACCTAATGCCTAGGTCATTACAATTTTGGTCTCCCATCCTCCTCGCTTCAAAGCTTCTTTCTAAACCCCAGGCCACTCTCTGTTCAGTTACAAATTGATTTTTCTAAAATACAGGATTAACTAATACCACCAGTATACTCAGATGGTACATCGGATAGATCACTGGACTTGGAGTCAGGAAGACAAGTTCAAATCCAACTTCAGATACTCAAAACTCCCTAGGTGTCTGACTCTGAGTGAATCACTTAATCCTGATTGCCATCCTGATCCATATTTGACCAACAGACCAGATGGCTCTGGAGGAGAAAGTGACACTGGTGACTTTGTTCTGCACTCCCTCTCAAATCAAATTCACATGTATGTCATGGCATCACCTATCCTTGTATCATGGTCTTCTTTGAGAAGGAGGAAGAACAACACCCATTTCCTATATATATATATTCTGTCACTAGTTTGCCTGTAAATAGTCAATTGCTTGGTGGTCTGTAAGGTCCTTGAGGGTCAGCACTGTCTCTTCCCTTAATTCATATACTGAACACTGTTATCTTGTCGGTGCTTAATAAATTGTGTATTGAATGATTGTTTTATATTTGCATTGCTTATGGTTCTGAAGTTTTTAATGGTTTTTTCATTACTATGTTGTAGCTATTGTATAAATTATTCTCTTGTTTAGACTCATTTCTCTATATTTTAATGCATGCAAATCTTCCAACATGTCTTTGAATGCACTCCTGTCATTTTTATGATGAAATAATATTGTTAAATTCTACCTATATGCATATATATATATATATATATATATATATATATATATTAGATAGATAGATAGATAGATATCCCAGGCTCACTAAACCATTTGGCTTAAATAAATACCAAAGTTATTTACACTACACTACACAAAACAAAGAAGAAGACATAAATTATTATTTTCTACAAATAAGTGCTGAAATAGTTTGCATCCAGAATTACCTAACATCTATCATCCATATATACATAACTCATAACTTTTCAGTTCTGAAAATATGATCTCACTATATAATATTCTTGAAAGGGGCTCCAGACATCTCAAGAGTAGGAATTGAGGTGAGTTAGATATAACGATTTTTTTCTAGTTTATTCTATAATTATTTTAGAAACGGTTTGGTAGCTAATGTTAATTAATAAGGGAATGTTTCATCTAAATGATTTATAATGAAATTTTATATATTTATTAGTCACCTTACAGCTAGAGATAATAATGAATAATATAATGAGCATAAGGAAAGGGGGGGCCTCCAGAGTGAGTATTGACAAAATGCTCAATTGCACTGGCATATTATATTAACATTATTCATATGATCAGATTTTAATTCACCCAACAAAGTCCATAATGTAATGATATAAAAATATTGGCCTAACATATTCTTAATTGAGCTATAGTCTTTCTTTGTTTTCATTTCTTCCATATCTAGATATTCCTTTAGGATTTCATATATGTATACATGCATACAACATGCATATATAATACATGTAGGTTTTCTAAAATTTCCTAAAATAAAGTTCATTATCTTGTAAGATATAGACCATTCTCTTCCATTGTTTTTGAAATTTGCCCAATATTTGCCTTTCTCCAATCATCTGGTACTTATCCAATTTACCACAATATGTCATATGTTATTGCCATTTTCTCAGCAATCACATCTTAATTCTTTCTGTAGTTGAACATGTAAGTCACTGGATAAGCACCAAAGCAGAGTGAAAATACTGTATCATATAATGTTTTATGATTTTCAAGGTATGAGACTTTGAATAAATCACTTATCCACCCTGATATTATTTTCTCTACCATAAATTGGGAGAAATTGTACCTCACAGCACTGTGATAAACCATGAAAATAGTTAAATAAAAGTGCTTTGTAATTCTTAAAGAACTATATCAATATATTGTTGTGGTGATTGTTCAATTATTCTGTCAATTTAGACTCTGAGTGACTCTGGACCAGAAACAAGCCAGAACCTATTTTCACCTATTATCTCTTAAAGTTTGTCCCATTCATGTCTATTGCTTTCATGCCACTTTTGATCCATCTCACTCTCTATTATCCCCCTTTCCTTTTGCCTTTAATCTTTCTCAACATCAGGGACTTGTTCAATGAGTCCCATTTTCCCTTATAGTAAAAGTATTTCAACTTCAACTTCAGTATTTGACCTTGTGAATTGTCTGAATTTAATTTCTTTAAGCATTAACTTATTTGATCTCCTTGCTATCCTAGAATCTCTTATAAGTCTTCTGAAGCAACACAATTTAAAATCCTCAGTTGGGCAATTCTTGGTTTCCCTTTTAGTCCAAATCGTACAGCCATGCATGCTGGTGGAAAAAATAATAAAAAAAACTACAACTTTGATCATGCAACTCTTTTTATACTATAGAACAACCCATGGAGAATATTAAAATGATATCAATGATATCAATCTTATGTTTATTTAAGTCAACTTATTTGATTTCACGAGGGGTTATCTCTTACTATACTGTCTGCTCTTTAACTCTGACTAATACAATTCTAATATGCACCTTTCTTATGTTATTTCTAGCACTAAAGTCATTATCCTTGAAGAGAAAAAGGAAAACAGAAAAAGAAAACCAATAAATTGAACAGATCTCATTTCCTTCCATTGTTAATAATTAGCATCTCATTCATGTTGGAAAGTGGTCTTTCCCTTTCTTTGATCTTGTTCTTCCTTCCAGAATTAACTAAAAAAACCTCTCTTAATTGCTTTTCTTACTAGCTATAGATAATTGTTAATTTTACAAACACAATAAAATCTGTACCCTGTATTACAAAAATTCCACAAAGATCCTTGGAGAGTGTCTTTCAATAAAATAACCCTGGGATTAAAAAAAAGAAAACTCCAACTCTAGAACTTTCCATTTTTTTGTCAATGTTTAGCATAACTGAAAAGTCATTCAAATTTATTTCAGTGTATAGCCCCCTAAAGTATACTCTTTTCCCCTATAATTAATGCTAGAGTGATACCATGTTCTCATGCAAATGGATTCTTAGGATACAGCCATTTATGATACTTTATTAAAATCTGCTTTCAGGGGAATACCACCAAGTCATTCATGAAAAAAGAATATATACCTGTAAGAAATTATTAGAAAACAGAAAATATATTACACTGGTGGAATCAACTTGAATATTGGATTTTCTAGAACATATTGTAATGAATTATTTTTTAACTTAAAATAGTATCCTAGGAAAATAATTTTAGAATAGTTGAGAGGGAATTGGATTCTGAGTCAGAAAGAAGTGAATTTAAAGCAGTTATCAAACCCATATTAGAGATGTGATTCTGGAAAACAAAAACAAAAAATGAAAATCTAAACCATTTCATTGCACTACAATTCAGTTGTAAATTTAAGTTGTAAATCTTAGTTGCAAAAATAAGTAAAATTAATAAAATTGAGGCCTTTGAAAGAATGGTGCTTATAAATATATTGTGATAGAAAAGGTATTCCCTTTAGAGAATACAAGACTTGACATGGGTCACCTTTCTTTTTAGTTAAAAATTAAGACTCCAAACGTATATTCTCTTATGCTAATCACAAACCTAGAAGGACAGTGAACAGGATGTATGAAGACCATCCTCCCAAGAAAAGAGAATCAGATAATTATTCAGAAATGATAATATTTGTAGATTAGTTTCTAGTAAATCACTACAGGTGAACTACTAAGGAGATTGATTGTTTTCTCTATGCTTTGTATTTACTTATAAAAGACCAATTTCTTTCCTATTTCTGGGTGATCATCATAGACTTTATGCACATATCTTTATTAGTAAATCCCAGTGAATAAAACTTCATCTAAACTATATATTTCTGTTATATCATTTTAAATCTTTACTTTTAAGGATCTTACAATTTTTTTTTCATTTTAAAGTATAACTTTATTTCATTTTCTGAACATGGTGATCCCCAAGGTCCCTTTAGTTTTCAGAATTCTATGATTCTGAGTTACTTGAATTGAGTTTGCTCCTGTCCTCCAACAAAAGTCCTTCTCTGTTGGCCTGTGAAATATTATACTTTAGATCCTTACAATGTTAGAATTCACAGGCATTAGGAACACTTTGTCTCTACAGTTCCTCCACTTCAAAGCCTTTGAGCCTATCTTGATCAAATTAATCAGAAACTTCATCCCATTAACTACAACTGTATATTTGAACTTAGCAAAGGAATAATTATTTGACTTGACTGACTAAATTAGGAGGTTGTTTAGGTTCAATGTTTTAACTGCTCTGAGGAAATGGCTACACAATTCAATCAACCTGCTTTGAAATAGATTATAATAGTCCTAAATAGTAACAAAATATATTCCTTGGATCTCAATATTTCCATGCAGATCAGCTAGAAGTTCTGCTTTTAGGTTCAACTATGTCTTCTCCTTATTCACCCTGTCAAGTCCATGTCTGGTTGTTTCCATAACCTTAGAATAGATATAAAAAATTCTAAAATAGTTAGTGGATTTGAACATTGATTAAGTTAAAAAAGAACCTTGTTTCTAGAGCTTGGTTTCCAGCAAATTCAAACTCTAAGATTCCTCACTGTTGCCAAAATAAAACCAACACTTTTTAACCAGACCTTCAAGGTCCCTCACCATTTCTTACTATTCCCTTTAATGCCTTCTACATTGTCTTGAAGATGAAATCATTACATATTCCTGAAGAGGCTGAAGTATGTATTAGCTGAACTTTGAAAAGGTGCTACACAAACAATGGAAGAACTGGACCTACCCCAGCCCACTTGTAGGGAACCAGGACTTCTTTCTCTTTTCTGTGTTTCTGGGTAAGAGAGACTTTCAAGAAGAAACTAAATAACCACTTGTCTTCCTCATGTATGGGACAGCATTGAACCAAATGACATCAATAATCTTTTTCAGTTATTTAATTGAGGTTTAACAGGAAAGAATCATTCAAACAGCAAGGCAGCTGATTGGGTTGCTAGATTGAATTCTCAATTTCCTTTCCTTCCAAATAGTTTTACACACTAGATGCATGCATATACTACTCATGTAAACACTGTCTTTCACTAAAAAATAACAGTGTAATGAGACAGTTTTAATGAAAAGATTACTGGATTTGGCATTTGAGATTCTCCCTTCTAATTCTCCTGCTTGTTACTATTTCAATGATGAACAGCAACACAATTCACTTTGTAAGGCTTCAATTTTCTTATATATAAAAATAAAGATTAAGGTGAAGGAGGGAGTAGGTGACCTCTAAGATTGTATATTAGATTGAGATTCATGAAGTCCTAGGTTCCAGTCAAGCCAGAGGAACTCACCACTAATGTGACTCTAGACTATTCTCTTATCTTCTTTTTTCATTTATAAAAAGGAATGTGTGGCGTTGGGCAAGCCACTTAACCCTACTTGCCTTGAAAAAAATCTTTTAAAAAAAGAAATGGCAGCTACCATACATTTGGTGTGAATATCATGAGAGACAAAGATGTAAAGCATCAGTAACTAAAATTTTGCTTAAAAGTCATTATAATGTACCTGGTACTGCAAACATTTTGATTACAAAACACTAATTTTTAGAAAGCAACATTAAAATAGATCTTATTATTGCTGCTATAATTATTTCTTCCCTCTAATCTGATTTTGGGGAAGATACTGAACAGAACCAGAAACCAACTGAATTGGTATCCTAACAACAGGGTTCCTCCCTGTATCTTTCTCTGTATACTTAGACCACATACTAAAGGACGAAAAGGGGTTCTCTATTCAATCTAGAAAATTCTTAATGACTTGATATTAACTAAATGAGACAAGACATAATTTAAAACATTTAGGTTCCCAACCTGTTTTATTTATTAACTTACCTGAGAATGAAGAAAGTGAATGGTCTTGTTGGCTTTTTCACACTTTACACTAAAACTATAAAGTCAAGGATAGAAGAGACATGATGCTGTTGGAGTAGGAGCATATTTGTTGCTCTGAAGCAGAACTAAAGTCCCCTTTGAGATTTATAATGGGACTTCAGAGAATCCATTTACACAGGTAAAACCTTCTAGTTTTACACAGTAATTGAACGTTTTATGCAAGCCCATAAATGTTTAAAAAAAGAACTTTGAAGAGAGTGATTAGATGAGGGCAAATAGGATGAACAAAGACCTTCTTTTCTTAACAAATGAAGACTGGCTAAAGTAACTGGGAATCCAAGGAAACTTGAAAGTTCACTTCAATTAATTATAACAATTATAAAAGACATTAAGATTTACAACTATGATCTCATTTTGTTCTTCTTACTACTCTGGGTTGTTTTTGTTGCTCAGTTGTTTAAAATGAGTTTGATTCCTTTGTGGCCCAATTTGGGGTTTTCTTGGCAAGGTCAAGGGAAGAATTTGCCCTTTCTTTCACCAGCTGATTTTATAACTTACAGAACTTAAACCAAACAATTACACATTATTTGCCCAGAGTCACATAGCTAGTGAGTGTGTAAGAACATATTTGAATTCATGAAAATGTGTCTATTTGATTCCAAGACTGATGTTCTCTCACCTATGTCAATTAGCTAACACTTATTTTGCTTAGTGATACACAAAACACTAAGCTTGCAGTATAGATTATGAACTCTGCAAAAACCATGGCAGTAAACATTGGAAAAATCACTTTCTTCATGGAACACAAGAGGAATCCCAACCCTGGGGGCAATTGTGTGATTCTTAGGCAGAATGTCTAAATGATTGCTTGAATGAATGATTTTTTTGTCCTTTGTAATTAATCCCAAAGATGTCAGAACTATAATTAAACAGGAACATAATACTCAGGGACAGGAAAGAAGCACAATGTTCATCATACTTGTGTTTAAAGGTGGGTATGTTGTTAAAATCTTTTACAGAGTTGTTTTTACTAAGAAGATTCAATAGTGATAGAAGTACAAGGTTTCTGCCAATCACTTGGAGACATACTTTCCACAAGTTCACCTTCATTTTTGGACTAAAATTTTGGACAGTTTCTCCATAGCCTATGACTAATAATGACTTTCCTGAGACAGAATCATTTCTCAGAGATGATTGAAATTTTGAATTTCAATTCAAATTGATATGTCTGCCAAATATTGAGTTAGGCATGGATGCAAAAACAAAACCTGTAATAGAGCTTTCCCTGAAGGAATTTATATTGTAGGGGAAGAAGTACACAGGCTATGCCCATCTAACAAAATTCAAGGAACATGCCAAATGATACAAATGGGCTTCTGGAGTGGAGGTATGTAAAGTACTGATGGTCTCAGAGAATATCTCATGACAGATAGAACCCCAGAGTTATGACTTGAAGCAAGTGAGATTTTCTCCCAGGCAGAACTGAGGAGGACTTGCAGCCCCTACCAAGTTTGAGACAAGAAAATATCTTTCCAGAATTACTATCTAAACACCTCCTAATAATATTGGCTTTACCTTAAGTGTAGCTGTTCAGTCATTTGTCACTTATGTCCACTTTCTAAATATCATTTGGGCTTTTCCTGACAAAGATCCTGGCATAGTTTTTCATTTTCTTCTTCAGCCTATTTTACAGTTGAGAAAACTGGGGTAAACAGGGGAAAGTGATTTTCCAAGAGTCACAAAGAAAGTAAGTGCATCAGGCCAGATGTGAACTCTGGAAAAGATTCTTCCTGCCTTCAGGCCCAGAATTCTATCCATTGTACTACCTACTTACCCAGTTGAAGCTTAGAGTCAATATAATGACTCTTAATCTCCACGTTGTTGCTTTCTCTTTTGATATAGGCAGTATATTGTAAATGAAAAGTTATGAGTAAAATCAATTAAGGATATCAGCAGGATTTAGGCCAAGGTTTACAACTCTGGTATAATTTTCATATATGCAAAAATAGACCTTTAAACATTTGCATCTATATTTATATCGATGTTCTCACAAACGTGTCTATATTTGATTAGTCTGGCGATCCTGGCAATTAACTAGCAACAGTGTTTTTCTTTGTACTGACATTTTTCTTGGAAAAAAAGTTACAAGAGTGAAGAGGAGAATCCCTTCCTCAGTTTGCCAGAAAATGGGGACTACAGGAAAATTACTTTGATAAGGCGCAGCAAAAACACTAATCCAATCAACTGCTTCAGATATTGATTTTCTGAACTCTAAATCCATTAATGGATTCTAACAATCAAAAAAAAAGATTTTCAATGAAATAGAGGACTTTCAAAATTTCCTGATAAAACGGCCAGACCTGAATAGAGAATTTGGTCTTAGAATACAGGACTCAAGAGATGCATAAAAAGGGAAGGGGGGGGATAAATAATTGTTAGTTAAGAACATAAAATTGCATACAACCCCGTAAGGGAAGATAACACTTGTAACTCTTGAGAATTATATTTCTTTAAGGATAGATGAAGGGTTGTAAATAGTTGAAGAGATTGTACTAAGAGGATATGGGAATGGCTGATTCTTGTCCATTCTGACTTAAGAGGAAATCATTGTTTGAGACAAATTATAGTTCACAAACTTATCACTGTATGAGCTCCAAATGTTCTAGGAAAGTTCAGACACAATAGTCCAAGTGAATACCTGGGGTGTTTACTCTAATCTTGTGTATCTCATGCTTCCTTTGAGCTACTTGAATTTTTCCTTGTTCATATGGTTCAGTATATTTTCTAAAGAGGGAACCCTATGCTGGGTGATCCTGTGTCAGTGCCTCCCGTACCTTAGAATCAATGCTAACTTTCTTCAGAGAGATTTATCAAGATGTCCAAGTACTTAGAAGACTTAGAGGTTCTATACATAATGAAATAAAAAAAAAATGACTTTACTCGAATAAATATTTAGAGTACAATTAGGGAAGGATAACATTGAGGGAAATAAAGATTTAGTAACCTTAACTGTAAATGTGAATGGGATGAACTCTCCCAAAAAACAGAAGTGGATAGCAGAATGAATTAAATATTACAATCCTACATGATGTTTTTAAAAGAGATATATACACATTAAAGGTATAGAGTATTATAGGAAACCATGAATGGTTGGAATGTGGAGAAGCATGGAGAGAATTACAGGAATTCATGGTGAATAAAGGGAGCAGAACCAAGAGAACATTGTACACATTGACAGCAACATTGTGAGTTGAGCAGTTTTGTTGGATGGAGCTCTTCTCAGCAGTTCAGAGAGCTGGCACAACTCTGGGAGACATGTTCTGATAATGTTATCCACATCCAGATGTAGAAAAATGAAACAAAGAAAAGAAAAAAAAAATCTGTAGTATCTAAATGAACATTTTGTTTACTTTAAAATTTTTTTTCTTATGTTTTTCTTTCCCATCACATGGTTTTCTTTCTTTTCCCATTGATTCTATTTCCTCATGCATAAAACGAATAGTGTGTGAACATGCTGAACACATATGAAATGTTCACTGGACTGTTAAAAAAGAAGGGTTTAAGGGAAATTATGTAACTTAAAAATATGCATATAGATGAATGTTGAAAAACTTTAATAATATGCAATTTCAAAAATAAAAGAAAATAAGGGGTGGCTAGGTGGCACAGTGGTTAGAGCACTGACCCTGGAGTCAGGACTACCTGAGTTCAAATCTAGTATCAGGCACTTAATAATAACCTAGCTGTGTGGCCTTGGTCAAGTCACTTAACTCTCCTGCCTTGCAAAAGAAAACCCCTAAAAAGGAAAGGAAAGAAAAGAAAATATGAATTGAAAAATACAAAACACATATTCTAATAAGAACTGTTTAATGTTTTATTTGTGTTTTGTTAATATTTACTTGTGAGTGTCTCCTGCAAAGCATAGCTTATATCAATTGTTTTTTTTAGTTAAGTATTTTTTCCCATCCAGCAAGCAAAAAAATAAAAACAATTTTCTTTTTTTTTTTGTATTCTCTCCAGCATGGGTTTCACATTCCCTCAGTAGCAGCAATTCTCCTGAACTTTATTTGGCCATTGCATAATTGGTGTACTTCAGTTTTTCCAAGTTGTTTTGTTTATCTTTATGATGTTGTTACTGATTTTTTTATTCAAGTTCTTTTTATTTTCTCTGACATTTTTCTTTTGTCTGGAGGACATAGCTGAGACATATTTGCCTTTTACAGGTTATTCTTTCTCTACTCTTCTTTTTACCTTGGCAAACTCCCAATGACTGTTTCTCCTCTTACTACAGATATCATTTGATTCCTTCAAGCCCCAACCCACATCCAACTTTCTATGATAAAACTTCCAAAACCCCTCTTAATCCCACTGCCTTTCTCCTGTTATATATTCTCTGTTAATTCTGTATATCTTTACCTATGTATAATTGCAGTTACATGATATCTCCCCATTCCATTTTAAACTCCTTGAGGCAGAAATGGAGTTTTATCTCTTTTTGAATCTTAGCACCTTTCCTAGCACATAGTAGGCTCTTTAAAACGTTTAATAATTTATGAGTAGATTAAGGGATACCAATGGCATTATTTAATTTTTTATTTTTGAAGATTTTCCCCTGTGACTCTGGGATGCTAATTTAATGCTAATTTTAAAACTATCTCAATCCTTCTTTATAACCCAGGCCCTTCCATGACTGAAGTACATCTGAGAGCTTGAATTCAGATAGATGAGTTTCCTGTGCTGTATAGCGGGAGTTTTTAGAGATTGTCGAATGAATTTGAGTTACTTGAACTCAAATTCAAAACTGTGGATACAACTCTAGGGATCTGATAATAGCTAAGTCATTTAATTTTTCTGACTCCATTGTATCCTAAAATATGAGGATATTACTTAGAATATGTGACTTAAAGAATTCCTCTGAGGAAAAGGGAGTGAGACAGGATAATGAACTTTTTTTTAGGATTTTGAAAGGCAAATGGGGTTAAGTGGCTTGCCCAAGGCCACACAGCTAGGTAATTATTAAATGTCTGAGCCCCAGACTTGAATCCAGGTACTCCTGACTCCAGGGCTGTTGCTTTATCCACTTTGCCACCCAGCTGCCCCTATAATGAACTTCTTAAGGAATTTGTGAGCTATGGTTTAGCAGTTAAAACTACAGACTTTTGCTGATATGGGGAGGGACACACAATGGACAGAAGAGCGAATGAGTACAGCAGAAAGATATTTTGAATGGGAGAAAAGGCTTCTGTAGGAAACATTTTTACTCTTCCACATCCATTCAGATTTATAAGATTTATATTTATTTATAAGTCAATGAAATTAATCTTAGATTCTTCATTACACTGATAACATTTTCATTTCCTAGAGCAGTAGTTTTGTTTTTTTTTTCATTAATAGATCCTAACCACCCCCCCCCCCGAAAGGGGGCAGCTAGGTGCCAAAATGCTTAGAGCATGAGCCCTGGAATCAGGAGGACTTGCGTTCAAATCTGGCCTTAGATACATAATAATTACATAAGGAACCAACTGTGTGACCTTGGTCAAGTCACTCATTGCCTTGCAAAACTAAATATAAACAATAAACTCTAGCCCAGGAGCTACACCTTGTCTAATTATGAGAATGGAATGAAGAAGAAAAAGACAAAGTCAGTATCTTCCAGGATTCCTGCATCCTGTGTCAGCCTACCTGATCTCTGAATAAATATTAAATAAGTTAGTCCATGATTACAATGCAAATAATTATAGAAGTAGTTGTTGGGAGTCATAACCAGAGGAAAGCTCACAGGTATTATGTTCAGTCCCAACACAGAGTAAAAATATAAATATTCAAAGAGTTAAAATAAAAAGTATCAACATCTATTATTCCTAACTATCAAATAGAGGATGGCATTTGTAAAAACTGTCAATCATCAGTACAAAGCAAGCTTAAATAAATATATAATAATAAAGTGAACATAGACTAGAAATTAATTTCAATACTAAACATATATACAAAAATGGTATGGAATGCAAATTCTTATAGGCTTCTTAAATGAATATTGGGCAAAAATATTAAATAAAATTATAATATTGGGGAGTACCTCATTTTACTCCTTTCAGAATTTGATAAATCCAACCAAAAAATAAACTCAAAGAACTTAAAGTCCTAAATATGGCAAATGAAATATTAGACATCTTTGGCGATATGAGAATAAGACTTAGTAAAACAATTTTCTAGCCCAAGACAACTTGGAAGATTTTTAGGTTAGAAAAGACCCTCAGTGTAGCTCAGTCCCACTGGAGAAAACTGGCTTCAGCGATCAGCCTGCCTATTGCCTTGGGCAATTGGGAAGGTCACCAGGAAAATCTTGGTTCATCAGAGAGAGACAGAGTCCTAGCTTGCCCAAGCCTTGGTAGAGACCCTGTCTGGGAACCAGGAGCTGACCTGACAAGCCATCTAGAAGCTGCTTCCAGAGAACTGAACCTACAGAGAATAAGGGCCTTGGGTGAGATTGCAGAGGACTCTCTGGTATCCCTGAGGGTGGATTCTGTGCCTTTGACCTTACTGAGTTCAAGGTCATAGTCTGGGGATCCAGCCCCAAAGGTGCTTTACTGCTGTAGCAGAGCAGGGACTCTCCTCATGGTTCCAGGTAGGAGGGAGGGCTGATGTTCATCAACAGACCAAAGCACAGGCCAGGTGAGTTGTCAGACGCTCTCATAAGACCTTGGAGGAATTGCTGTTCCTCGAGGAGTATCCCTGAAAAAAAGCTTCAAAACCCCTCAAATGCTTGGGGCAGTGCATCCTGCACCCTGGCAGCTGAGCCCCAACTTAATAAAAACTTAAAATCAAGTCATAGGCTGAGGAGATGATCAAACAACAGAAGAAAAAAAATCCCATCATAGACAATTACTTTGGTCCTATGGATTATCAAAGTATACACTCAGAAGATAACAATGTCAAAGGTCCTGTATCCAAAACTCCAATAAAAATATGAATTGATCTCAGGCTGTGGAAAAGATCAAAAATGATCTGGAAAATCAATTAAGGGATGTAGAGGAAAATTGAGAAAGAAATGAGAGTGATGCAGAAAAATCATGAAAATCAAGTCAGCAGCTTGGTGAACAAATTACCAAAAAATATTTAAGAAAATAAAATCTTAAAAAATCAGTTTAGATCAAATGTTAACAAAAAACAATACAAAAGTCAATGAAGAAATGAATGTATTAAAAGTAGAATTGTCTAGATGGAAAAGGAAGTACCAAAGCTCTCTCAAAAAAATTGTTTTATCAAATGTAGAATGGAGCTAAGGGAAAATTATGACTGTGAAAAGCCAGAAAACAATAAAGCAAAATCAAAAGAAGGAAAAACTGGAAGAAAATATGAAATATCTCATTGGAAACACAATTGACATGGAAAACAGTTCCAGGAGAGATAATTTAAAAATTATTGGACTATCTGAAAATCATGACCCACCCCACCAAAAAAAAAACAACTTACTTTCTTTTTCAAGAAATTAAGCAGGAAAATTGCCTCAATATCCTAGAGCATGAGGATAAATAAAAATTGAAAAAAATCCACCAATCTCTTCCTGAAAGGGATCCCAAAATGAAAATGATCAGCAGTATTATAACCTAATTCTAGAACTTCCAAGTAAAGTGAAAATATTATAGGTAGTCAAAAATAAAATTCAAATCTTGGAGCTACAGTGAGGATAATACGACATTTAGCAACTTCTACATTAAGAATTTGTAACACTTAAAATATGACATTCCAGAAGTCAAAAGAACTGATATTACAACAACTCATCAACTACCAGCAAATCTGAACATTCTCTTTCAGGGGAAAAGATGAATATTCATTGAAATAGCATATTTTCAAACTTTCCTAATAAAATGACCAGAGCTAATAGAAAGTTTGATCTCCAAGTACAGGACTCAGGTGAAGCATAGAGAGAGTGGATGGGATGGACACAGTATGGTGGCTTTTGATGTTGAATACTGTGTATTTCTGCATGGAAAAATGATACTGATATCTCATATGAACCTTCTCATCTATTAGGACAGGTAGAAGGAGCATATGGCATGGGAAGTTGAATTTATAGGTATAATATATTAAAAAGATGGAGTCAATGTACTTTCTCAAAAATGTATTGCGAGATAACGTAAGGAGAGGTAGAATCACATAAAAAAGGCAAGAAAAAGCTTTTTCCAGAGGAGTGGTAAGGGGGAAGGTAAGGGAATTAGTGTTACTTTACTCTCACGGATCAGAGAAGAAATAACATACACGCTCAATTGTATGTGGAAAACTATGTAATCCTCATAGAAAATAGGAAAGGAAAGGAATGGGAGAAATGGGACAGAGGAATGGAAAAGGAGATGCAGGTGATAGAAGAGAAGAAAGATCAGGGGAAAAGGGTAGTTTGAGGCAGGACAGCATGAAAGGAAAAAGAATAGAGTAAATGGGGGTGGGGATAGGATAGAGGGAAATATATCTATCAATAGCAACTGTGGAAAAATATTGAAGTAATTTCAGGGTTTAATTTTGCAATATGATTATTGAAGAAACGTATTTTTAACCTACACCCATTAACTGACTTGATCAATGTGGGAAATGGGGTGGGAGTTATGGTTTTGGCTTGTATGAAGCTGGGGTAAAAAATGTGAAGGGCAAAGAAAGAAAAATCACTTGGCAAAAAAAAAAAAAGAAATGTGGGTATGAATCGTTTTCCCTTGAGTAATTTGATTAATTTTGTTAAATTTGCTGAACATTCATTCCTTTAATTCCTTATACTGATTGTAATTTGTATAAAAGGAAGAGGAATGTAATTGAAGAGCAATTTTGGCACTGGAACAAGGGAGCCAACCTTTTCCAGTATTCATTTCCAATAGTGAAAAGAAACCCAACTAAATTCTCAAAGGCCACCAGTCTTAGTGGCAGAAGACCTGGTCAGGCATCCCGGCTCTTCAACATCTTACCTTGATCATGTCAGAGAGGGCCTTTCATCATTCTCATTATGAAACCTTTTTCAATTTTTATATATAGAGATTACAATTTATAATTTGTAGAGACAAAATAGTTCAAAGTACTTTAAAATTATTAATAATAATGAGAACAACTATTAGTATGATAATGGAAGATGGTACAGTAGATATTATGGCTCATCTGAAAGCAGAAAAACTCCTCCTGTATTCAAATCAATTGTCACATACTTTCCAGCTCTTTGATCATGGACAAGTCATTTAATCTTGTTCGCCTCAAATCTCAATCTCCAAAATTAGCTGGACAATGAAATGGCAAATAACTGTAATATATTTGCCAATAAAAGTCAAAATGGGGTCACAAAGAATCTGAAACGAGTAAGCAACTGAAATAATAATTATTATCGATAAAAATAGCTAACCAAGAAAACCTCAAATAGGGCTATAAAGAGTTGGACAAAGCTAAAATCAACCGAATAATAACAGAAGTAATATAGTGTTTACTCTGTGATAGACATTATGTTAAGTACTTTAAACTTGACATATTGCTCCATATTCTTTTTTTGGCACGTAATTTAAAATAATTTATTTTAATTATTTGACTTTAAACTTAATTTATTCATGATTTTATTTATTATGATCTTCCATTGATTTATTCATTTTGCAATTCCTACAACTAATAAATATCCTTTTGATATTTCCATTCTCCTCTTTTGAAAAGTCCAAATCACTAAGATTGTGACATATCCAAAAACTATACTCTCTATACCTGGTCAGTCTCTTTCATATCTCTGGAAATTATCACAAAAGGATCATGTCCAGAGTATATGAGTCTGAATCCACTGCTTCAAAGATTGCATAGATTCAGTAATTCAGTGCAGTGCAGTAATCCAATATTTCATGAAAAGTTTACCAATCATAATAACCAGAAATGACAACAACAACTAAATTCTACACATAGAATTGTATATTCTTGATTTTAGTCAACTTGTATCTATGATGGTCATGGTGAAGAACTTTGAAAGGGTCAAAAGATCCTAGAACCAGAGGGACCGTCTGGTGACATTTAAAAGCACCATCCAAGATTTAGTGATTATGCTCATCTCCGTGAGATTTTTCATGTTCCACAAAAATACTGGAATAGATTGCTATTTCCTTTTTCATTTCATTTTACAGATGAGATAACTGCTGGAACATGAACTGCATGACTTGCCCAAGGTCACACAATAAATGTCTGTGCCAAAATTTTAACTCAGGTCTTCCCAAACTCCAGGTTGGATACTGCACACATTGACCCCTTAATCTATAAACATTTATGGAATATTGTTTCATTACTACTATTAAGAAAATTATGTTGATAAATTTTAGGGAATTTATTTTTTCTTTTAATATTTTTTTGTAATAAATGAATGCTCTTTAGGAGAACAGTGACAAATGGTGCGGGGATCAAGTGAAAAGTAAGGTTATCAATACAATCTCTTCTTTTGTGGAAGACAATAAGAGTAATGGATAGGACCAGCAGAGGGTTCTTGGTTCAGGTTTCGTCTCTGAATAGTTAATTATTCTGACAACAAATAAGTTAAGTTACAATTTATCAGTTCTCCAAAATGTAGTATAATGTTGAAATTGTTGATCTGCATTGGTGGAGTGACTTTCCACATCTATGTAAGCACAAGTCTGAAAAAACCCCCAAAATTAGTATTATTAGTATGATTACTTTAGCTCTAATAGCAGAACATCTTAGAACAGATTCTGTCTGCTATTTCAATTCTAGCTATATTTGGAAGACAAAAACCTCATTGAGACACTGTGACCCTAATAATAAAATGAGGGTATTGGAATTGCAAAATGAAATGGTCTCTGTGTCCTCTTTTTTCCTTAAATATTCATATCCTTCTGATATTAGACTTAACATTTACCATCTGGTTGAGATCTTGCTACATGTAATGCCAAAACACATACTTAGTTGATCACTCAGGCTCTGGCTGCTTACTGGTACCACAGTGCTTAGACCACTGGTCCTTGACTCAGGAAGATTCATGAACTGAGTTTAAATCTGGTTTCAGATACTAGCTGTGTGATGTTGGGTAAGTCTCCGGATCTTTATCTGGAAAATGATCTGGAGTAGGAAGTGACAATGCACTCCAATATATTTGTCAAAAAAAACCCAACACTCAATGGGGTACCAGAGAGTCAAACAGAGTTCAAATGATTAAACTATAATCAGACACTGCTAGTCAAAGAACAGCCAGAAGCATATGTTGATTGATAACCCCACTGAAGGAAGAGATGAGCCTGATCCAGGCATGCTGTTTCATGGAGACACCATTTGGATTAACCCAACCAAACCAGCTGATTCCAATCGGGATAAGTAGATGTGGCACTGAAAGGTCAAGACATGACCCTATCAGTAAAAGGAAGACAGTGCTATGAGGGGAAGTTAATATAAAGCTGTTTATTGAAAGAGTTAAAAGCTTCTAGGTCTGGGCAGACTCCAGGTCTAGGTAGTGGGGAGAGCAAGTCTTTTTATAAATTATGGGATATGGGAGGCAGGGTAGTGTGGTTTCTATGGGTCTGGGAGCTGTTTGAGGTCTCCATGGTGTTTGTGGTTTTTTTTTGAGGGTCGTCAAGGTGGTTAAGAGTTTCTTTTGAGGTTGTCCTTTGGATCCTTAGTAAAGGATAATAAATAGGACTTCACTGGGAAGAATGAAATTCAGGTCAGAATCCAACATCAAAAGGTCGTTGGTTGCATACATTTCTAAGCAACTTGAATCAATGACCAGGTGCTGGTCAACCTGCTTGTGTGCCCTGGCAACTGATGTTCTTTTGGCAAAAGAAGCCCCCAAATTAAGATTCTCTCAGCCTACGACTGTGTATTTCTCCCATTCTTTAACTGACTTTATTAATAACCCAGCTAAATGCTTTCTTCACCCCTTCCACCTACACCTCATTCCACCGGGCCTTCCTACAAAGTAATTCTGCTCTATGGCTAGAAGTAGAGCTCTTAATCCTGCCCCTCTTCTCCCACTAACCTCCCATTCCTGCCCCTATTATTCCTTTCCTGAACTCCTCTTTGATCTCCTTATGCCCCCTCATATTCCAATATCCTTTTCCCAGAACCTGATGATGATTGGTTCATTGATGGGAGTTAATCAGTGGTCAATGTAAACGAAATAATCTGATATGCCATTGTGTCCTATGGTTTCTTACTGAGTCAAGCCCTTTCCTTCCATAGATCTCCTCCCAGTGAACAAAACTCATTGCCTTACTTTGAGCACTCACTCTAGCAAAAGTGAAATATATTACCATCTTCATAGATTCTCATTATGCTTTTTCATATTTCCTATTCTCATGCCTCTGTTTTTAAGGAGAGGGGGTTTCCTTACTTCTCAATCTCCAAGGACTAATGCTGACCTAATTCTTAAACTTCCCTTTATTTTATCCTCTTCCACTCCTTTGGCAGCAATTCACTGTAAGGGCTAATAAGGCATGTCCACCGCTGAGGCAACTGGTCATGAGAATGCCAACTAGGGAGCTGAATGAGCTTCATGCCAACCCTATACATACCTTCAATTTGCTATCTTGCCCTCCTTGAACCCAGTATATTCACTGCATGAAAAACAAACACACCTTCCTCACACTTTCATTACCTAGGAGTTAACATTACTCTTCCCAGTGCAGTAGAAATCACTAGCTCTTCTGCTGAGCTCCACGATCATCTTTCTTTCTCAGTCTAAAACTGGGAAGAACATAAAAATAATGCAGTTTTCTTATGCATTAAATAAGGGTTTGAACATCTGATGACATGAATCTGATGTCTTCATATCAAGTTGAAAATAGAGATCAGAAATCATGACTTTTCCAGGATGATTCCTAGGGTATTAGACTGAGTGAATGCGAGATAATTTTGCTCTTGAGAGTTATAGGGAATGTTAGGAGGTAGGCAAGCTGTAGAGGAAAGGCAATATGTTTGCTTTTTGGACATTTTGAATTTGAGATGTCTCCTATCTATCTAGTTTGAGTTTTCTGAAAGTTAGAATTTAATATTAACTTTTAAGTGAGAGGTTGTGCAGAGAAGTATATTTGAGAATCATTATCTTAGATAATTCAGTAAATACACTGGAGCCAATGGAATCATTTTGGAAGTCATGTAAAGGGTTAAGAGAAGACCCAGGATAGAACTCCATGGTACACACCTTTGATTATGGGACATGATCACCAGTAGCATCCAGCAAAAGAGATGGAAAAAGAATGGTCAGATGAATAGGAAGAGAACCAGGAGATAGAAGTATGTTGGAAACATAAAAAGAAAAGACCTTCAAGGGAGCAAAAGTAAATAATATTGTAAAAGCCTTGAGAGAAGTCAAGGAGAAAAAATTCTTTGGTTTTGCCAACAAAGATATCATTAATAGGCTTGGAAAGCCTATTTTTGTTGAAATTATTATATTGCATTCTGCATTGTAAAATATTAAGAAGAGAGTAGGAGGAGAGAAGTATACCCAAGAATTGTTGCTAAACTTTTTAAGTAATTTAGTAATAAAAGGCTGAGGAGATTTATTATTATTAACAAGAATGAAAGGCTCAAATGAGGCTCTTGGGTGACTTTTTGTTGTGGTTTTCAGGATGCAGAGAGTAGGAAATAAGGAGGCAGACTTGGAGATAAAGAAAATAAATGAGAAGGTAGAAATATTAACTAGAAACAGGAAACAGGATAGAACAGGTAAAGGGCAAAGTTTTATAAAGAATAAAGCTACTTCAACATGTATGATGGAGTAATGAAGAAGATAGTTGGAAAAGGCTTATTACGGAAGTCAAATGAAGAAGTTATTTGAAAAGGGACTTTTTGCCTCATTTTTTCTGAAAAAAAATTAAGAAAAATATTTCAGTTGACAGAGTGTGGTGGGGAGAGAACCATGTCAGAATTTAAAAATGATGAAAATGTAGAGTGAAGTTATAGTTGAAATTCTTAATCATCGATGTTTAGTTGCCCCATTAAAATGATTATATTATTTTCTTTATTTTTGTTCAGTAAAATATAGTAGTGAAGCTTTTCGAAGATGGGAATGACTCAGGACTGAATACAAACAGTGAAATGATAAGGGATAGAAGGACTCAAGAAAAGAGTGTGTTTAAAAAGCACATTGTTATTCACTAAGATTAAATATAGAAAAGTAGAGAGTTCAGATTCCCAAGGACTATATCTTCTATAGACAGAAAACAGAAGGTAATATAAGAAAAATGAGAAGTCAACCTTTTCACACGTATATATACCAATCTACATGTGTGAATCCATAAATTAAAAGGGTTTTAGATTACTAGATTATGAAACATTTATGATATGCACAAGAAATTCTTAACATAAAAAGTTATAGAGAGATTATATAATATATAATATATATGATACTAATAGTATATTTTTTACTATGCTATAATACATATGTATACTATATATCTATATCACTAGGGAGATGAATTCACATGTCAACCAATAATACAGAATGAAGGTTGCTTTGATGTGCGAAGAGCCCTATTCAAATTCTAATTAGGTTCAATCAATCTGATATTATTATAGAGCTTTGAACTGTAGATGATAATAACAGGACAATCATAGGAAGCTAGTTCAATGTGAATTTTCCTTCTCTTGTTGATCAAATTCCTCAAATACATGAAAAGTTTCAATGTATTTCTGTACCTCTAAACCCAGCAAGTGTCGATCTTATGTCCACTTAGAATGTATAACACATGCCATCTCCTCCTGCCTAAACTAAGAAGTATCCTTTCTATTATAAGACTATTTCATGACCATTTAGTCAGGGGGGATGCCTGATGATTGACCCAATATATAATCCTTTACTAATATATCATTTATGGTCCTCAGGATCAAGGTCTATAAACCAATGAAATCCTTTATTTCACCATGTCTTTTCTGTATATTTGGGCAAATTATATTAAAATATTATCCCAGCAAAGGGGGGAGATCTCAGATTATGGAAAATGATGGATGTCCAGTACATTAAGATGGATTGTGTAACCTTTAATAAATTTACATTGGCTCAAATTCCTGCCTGAGTCTCTTTTATGGTAAGCAGGAAAATTTTAATTCCACGCACATCTTAGTTCAGTGAAGTCTTTATTTCCAATGGGAAAGTTAAGATCATCTGCAACCATATCACCTTCGAACACATTTATCTTTTTCAAGTGGAGAAGAGAAATGGTTGAATGAATATGTCTTTGTGTGTGTGTGTGTGTGTGTGTGTGTGTCTTTGTATAACTGCGTTGAACAGTGTGGAGAAGTAGAATTCCTTAAAGTCAGACAGTGAGGAATTCAAGGACAATATCAATGTATGATAAAAAAACAATAGATGTTCAGTACTTTTGATACAGTAATGATACTTTGATGTAGTTGTGAATGACAATTTTTGAATGATCTATAAAACTTTAACATTTGGCTGATACCATGTGCATATGAGATTGTTGTATAATAATGGAATTGAAACATCAAAGAATAGCATCACCCTTGCAATAAATTAAACAGAACTCATGAACAAGTTCAAAAAACCTAAAAAGGATCAAAATAAAATTTCCATGGAGAGACAAAAATTAGAATAAGTTCTGTTTAATTCATTGTAAATTTAATGGCATTAAACAGCATCATAATACTTAAATGATACTTATGATGATTTCCACACTTTTCTAATAGGCCCCCAAAACACATTGAATCCAATTATAAATATTAAATTCTTTGAATAACTGTTTTTCCTAAAACCTTCTTCAGAGCACATAAGACATCTTCATTTCTGAGACTGTAGATGAAAGGTTTGAGCATAGGAGTGAGAATGGTATATGAAATTGCTAAGACCTTGTCCTGACCTGGTATATGATATGATTTTGGTCTCATGCATGTAAAAGTAAATGGTCCGTAGTGCATGAACACTACAACCAGGTGGGAGGAAAAAGTGGAGAAGGCTTTTTTTCTGGGCTTCCATAGACTTTATATGAAGCACAGTATGAAAAATTTGTCCATAAGATGCACGGATGATGGACAATGGAATTAGGAGGAAGAACACAGCACTTGCATTAATTCCTACTGTTTGATACCATGATGTGTCAGCACAGGAGATTTTCAACATGGCTGGAATTTCACAGAAAATGTGATCAATGGTCCTTGATGCACAATATGGGAGAAGCATTACATAAGTTGTATGCATAGTGGAGTTGATGATTCCCCAAAACCAGCTTCCAGAAGCCATTAGGACACAAATCCGATGGTTCCTAAAGATGGGGTTACACAGTGGGTGACAGATGGCTACATAAGGATCATAGGACAATTGCTGCAAAAAGAAGGCATTCAACACCCAAAAACATGAGAGGAAAATAAGATTTGAAACCCACAACCTGCTAATGTAATAGAATTTCTGCTAGATATGAAGTTACTGGTCATCACTGGAACAATGTTGGAAATGTGCAAGGTATCTGTAAAAGTCAGATAACTGAGAAGCAAATACATTGGAGTGTGGAGCTGGACATCGAGGTAGATAAGAAGAATCAAGAATGTGCTTCCCATAACTGCAAACATAAAAATGATAAGAATAAGCATTAAGAACAGTAATCCATAATGGTTTGGATCCAATCATCCTAATAAGAGGAAATCTCCATCAAAAGTCTGATTCTTTTCATTCCACATCATGATTCTTTTACTTTATCACCTAAAGTCCAAAAGACAAGTTTTAGAAAAGGAAGAATATTAGATTAATGCAAAGACCAGGACTAAATATGTGGTTAAAATGATGATTGTCATAAAACTGATTTCAATAGAAATAAATTAATTGAAAGAATTACTTGAATTAACTGAATCCTTGGGATGAACAATTCATTGATTGAAGTTCTTAAAAAAATCAGCGTGATTCATATGAGTAGTTCTGTATTCATAATCCTTTGCTTGTTGATTACTTACCATGATAGGGAATCAGGAAACTGAGTCGACCTCTTATTTCCTGGCCTTTCTTTCTATTTGAATTGCAAGAAACATTTTCCAATGCAAGGAAGAGATGAGAAATAAAACAATTTTGGGAGAGAACTGTTTGTTAAGTCTGAAAGTAGATGAGACTCAAAATTCAAAATTTCCCCAAGGTATCGTGGATTTGTTTGTTGCATATCTCATCACTTGCAGCCCCAAAATTATTATTTTTCAAAAAATATTTTGATTTCATTTTATAGGATGAAAGTATCATTTCCATGACATCATTAAGATAAAACCTTATTAACATGAAATTGCAAAGTTAGTCTTGCTACCCCTTTTAAATATATAATAAAGTAATATAAATTTCTTTTATCCCATTTTTCTTACTTTCTTCCCCATCTGTCCTAGACACAAAAATGAATGTATATATGTAAATTAATTATATTTGCTTCTTTTTATGAGTTTGTTCTTTGAATACAAATAAGAGTCCTTTTCATTTATCATTTATTCTTAAATTTGTATTGTTAATCACAATAGGTTGCTCAAGAAAGACATTCTTAACATGATGTTGATGATGCTCTAAATAATGTTATCTTGCTTCTGCACTTTTTCCTCTTCACCTTTTTGTGTCTGTCTTTACATGACTTTCTAAAATCATTGAGCCCAAGATATCTTTCAGTAATAGAAGTATTTCATCACAACCATACACCACAACTACTTCAGTCATCTTCCCATTGATGGAAATGCCTGTAATTTCCAGTTCTTTCCAGGTAAAAGAACCCACTCACTTTCTTTGTTCTTTTTTATCCAGTCAACGAACATTTATTTAGTGTTAATTTCTCCTGTAGGAGAGTCTACAATCACATAATTATATACAAATCACCTGTAAACAGTGGAAGTAGAATATCATTACTAGGGAGAGGGCACTAGAATTGAGGACAAAGGCTTCCTACTATAGGTCAAATTTTAGTTGACGAGGACCTATTCTTCCTCATATTTTCTTATGCCTTCCTAAGAATCCTATGCCTAAGTAGTTCTGCGCAGATGACTCTTTGTTGTTCATCCCTTATTTATTTGTAAACTCCTTGTAAACAGTTTAGAAATTTTAAATTCTTTGTAAAAACCATGAAGATCTTAGTCATTAATGTGGTAGAATTATTTCTTTCCTTTCCTCAACAGGGAATAGTCATGATCTTTTCATTCTGGAACTGTTTCAGCCTTAAAACCAAAGATATTCATTACAATTCAGTCTAATCTTTTTCGCAAACAATGTTGGATCTTCCCTCTTCTTTATAGAAAGCAACCTCTCCCTCACAGCACACCAAAGAAGTGAATTCTTTGAAAGGAACAGGAAAAAAAGGGAACATTAAATTTGATGAAAAGACAAATTTAATATCTACCAACAGGACCATGTGTTCTCTTATCTCCTCACTTAGAAGGCAGGAGGACTTACCACAATACTGTCCCATTTCCCAAATCTTGTCTCATCTCCTGACCTATTAGTCCTTCAGCACAATTACCTGCTACTTTTAGAAGCTACAGTCTAATGGGTGGAAACAACAAACTATGAAAATATTACGTTCATGGACTCTAATATTCCTACCACTGCCTGCAATCCTGGGATTCTAGAAGACAACTTGCTAAAGTGATGCATAAATATTTTGTGAAAACATTTTAGTATAAAAGAAGACAAAAAAGTCAACCAGTGTTTTCTATGGAATAATAGAATGCAATGACCTGAATGAGGGATTTCCTGGTAGGAGAGACATTCAAAACTAGATAATTAGTTGTCCAGAATGTTGCAAAGGGACCGACTCCTATATTGGGCAAAGAAGTAGTTGAGCAAGGCGGCTAGGTGTTGCAGTGGATAAAGCACCGGCCCTGGAGCCAGGAGTACCTGGGTTCAAATCTGGTCTCAGACACTTAATAATTACCTAGCTGTGTCACCTTGGGCAAGCTCCTTAACCCCATTTGCCTTGCAAAAACACCCTAAAAAAATTAGTTGAGCTCTCAAAGGTCTCTCTCAATTCTTCATTTGAGGATTTCAGATGTAGTGAAAAGAAACATTCACCTATCAAGGAGGCTGATTTAATTAGTTCATTAAAACCCTGATCATTTTTGTTATTTGAAACACACTTCATTTAGACACTGCTCATGTAAATATTGCCTTTCCAATAAAAAAATAAGAAAAATTTCACACAATTTGAAATCAGAAGATTAAGTGAATATTGGATTTTTGAATTAAATGTCCTGAATTCAAATTCTCCTGGTATTTGCTGTTTTCATGATCATCAGGAACTCAATGTACATTAGAGAGAATTACTTTTTTGATATAAAAAATAGAGGATAGTGTGGGAGGGGAAAGTGAATTGTTATATTCTCCCTAATTCTAAATCAATGATCTAAGGATTCTATAGGAAGCAAGATGCAATAAAGGAATGAGAATCACAAAGAGCTAGGATGAAGTCAGATAACAGGTAATTCACCAGGTGTGAGAGCCCCCCACTATTCAGTTAACATCTCAGAGTTTCAGTGTTTTCAGCTATAAAATGTTGATAATATTAATAATAACTACCTCACATTTGCTGTGAAAATCAATTGAGGTAAGGAGTCAAAGAACTATTAAATAAATATTTTTGTAAGGCATTGCAATGTACCTGGAACAGCAAGCATTTCAATTGGAAAAACACTATTGAAATATCTTTTATTGCTGTTGCTATGGTTATTCTTACTCTGTAGTTCACTTCTTGTGAAAAATGCAAGAATGACACACAGAAATCCCCCAAACAATATCCCAAGTCCTGTGCATGCCCTCACCCTGACATGTATTCTGTGAGACTCCAATGCAGCTAGCAGATCCCTGTGCCATCTACAAATATTCAATCACTAGATGTGAACTAAATTAAGAAAACACTAAAGCAAATTAAGTTATATTTCCAACCTGGTTTTATAGTAATTTTACTGTTCACTGTAGTCAAAATGATCTGGTGGGAAAACAGCCGAAGAATGGAGAAACTGAATGTTGATGATTCTTGTTGCTTTCTACTAAACTATAAAGCCCAAGAATACATGGGATTTGTAATTCTGCTACATAAGTGACTGCTGTTGGAATAGCAGCATATTTGTTGCTCTGAAATAGAACTAAAGTCCCTTTTGCGATTTCTAATGGGCCTTCAGAGAACCTATTTATACATGTAAAACCTTCTGGTTTTACAGAGTAATTAAATGTGTTTAGCATGTCCAAAAATGTTTCCCCAAATAGAATTGTAGAGAGGGATTAGAATAGGGTAAATGGGATGGATAAAGACATTCTGTTCATGGCAATTGAGGATTGGCTAATGTAATCCAAGGAAATCTGAAAGTTCATTTCTATTAAACACATCAATTTTAAAAGACTTTAACATTAACAAAAATGATCACATTTGGTTTTCCTGAGCACCCTTGGTTGTTTTGGTTGTTCAGTACTTTTGAGGTGACATTGATTCTTTTGTGAGCATGCCTTGGGGTTTTATTATCAAGGTCACCGGACCTTATCTTTCCCCACCTCATCTTATAATTGAGGTATCAAAAGGAAACTCTTTGTAAATTATTTACCCAGGATCACACATCTAGTAAGTATCTGAGGCCAATTTTGAATTCCTGAAGTTGTGTCTTCTTGATTCCAAGACCAGTGTTCACTCCACTAGGCCAATTAGATAACAAACACTTAGATTGATCAAAGCAGTGTGCTTGCAGTATGGATTTTGAGATCCACACCAACTATGGCAGAAAACAGTGTAAAAATCCCCTTTTTCACAGGGAAAAATGAGGAGTTCCAAATCTTGTTGTGGAATATGGAACTGGTGTGTCTAAATGATTGCATAGTTGAATATTTTTTTCTTTATAAGAAAATTTATACCTAACAAGATTAAAGCTCTATATTTTAAGGGGAAAAAAGGGGGCAGGGGCAGGGAAAAATTCAATGTTCATGATTTCTATATTTAATGGTGGCTTTTTGAAAAATCTTTTACAAAGCCATTATTACTAAGAAGATTCAAAAAGGCCTCAAATACAATGTTTTCTATGATGTCTTGGAGGAAGGCTTTCCCCAAGAACACTTTGTTCATTGACCGAAAACTTTGGGTTGTTTCTACATAGCATTTGGTTAATATTGACCTTTACAAAGCAGAGGAATTTCTGAGGACTAATTGAAGTTATGGATTTCAATTCAAATTGACAGACATTTCGTCAGGGTGTCCTGTCTGGTAAAAAAGAACTAGACATTTAATATGTAAATATCACCAGAAATGCAATATTCCTTGAAGCAAATGTCATGGTGGAGGATGGGGAACATGGACAGTGCCTGTATGTCAAGAGTATGTCAAGTGATGCCAATGGGTTTCTGAAGGGAGTTATAGAAGCAATTAAATGTCTAGTGTAGGAAGGAGCCACAGAAGTAACTTGAAGTAATTGATGTTATCTCCCAGGCAGAAGAGAGAACAAGCAGCCTGCAGCCTGTCTTTCCAGGATTATTATACTTCTATTTGTTTTTTTTTTAGGTTTTTGCAAGGCAAATGGGGTTAAGTGGCTTGCCCAAGGCCACACAGCTAGGTAATTATTAAGTGTCTGAGACCGGATTTGAACCCAGGTACACCTGACTCCAAGGCCGGTGCTTTATCCACTATGCCACCTAGCTGCCCCCTCTTTTTTTAGGCTCTTATAGACTTCTCATCACTAACACTGTCTTCCATTTACCAATGCAATTCATTTTCATGGATACACCTTGATAGCAAACACTGGTATCTAAAAGACAATGTTATGGTAAGTAGAATAGTCAACCAGGATGTGAGAGTGATAAAGGCTTTGTGTAAGACAGAGTGCTGGACTGATCACAGACTTGTCCTTTCTAATCTACATATTCATATTTACACGAATCAGTAGCCCCAATGGAAAATGATTACTAGAAAAATTAACATCAAGAGATTTAAGTGTCTCTCTGAACAATAAAAGTTTTTTGCTAATTTGGAGGGAAACAACTGACAACAGTGGAAGAGAAAACCAGTGGCCAGTTTTCATAGATCTGGTAAACAGCAATGCTTTGCTCTTCTGCATTAGAGCACACACTTCAAAACTTGTTTGATGAAAATGCTGGGAAAATACAGGCCACTAATTGAAAAATGAAAACTCCACAGTACTTACCAGAAAGATAGATCATTCATTTCTAAGAAAATTTATTTTAAATTCCATCAAAATTTTTTCATAAAAATTAAAGTTCAAATGAAACTTAGAGAGATGCAGAACTCTTGACTCCGTTCACGAAATTTATGAGGATAGAAAAAACCAAATTGCTTTAATGATGTTCTGAAGGCCATTTGTGGACCAAAGGCTTATGAAGCATTTCAACTACTCAGTGCTGATGGAGCCATAGTAAATAGTGATAGAGGAATGATGTTACGGAGAGTGGGCTAAACACTTCCATATAGTTAACAGTCATTTATTCTTTCATTCATTCATTCATTCATTCATACATTTATTTATTTATTTTCATTTTATCCACTTGTACATGCACATTTCCAAGATACAAAATTTTCCTCCACTTTTCCTTCCCACCCACCTTCCCCTCAGGAAGGAATAGTCAGGTTTGCATTTTACATACATGTCTTGTTAAACATAAATAAAAGTTTGTAATATGTGGAATGTGGAATTAGGATTAAGGGAAAAGATAAATAAGAGATAATTTTTTATAAAGTGCTCATCAGATTTAATAGAAGAGGTTATCTTTTTTCTGGGTTTTCAATTTTGTTTTGTTTTCCTTCCTCTGCTTGGGGCTAATAATAGACTATTACCAGTTTAATACACTTGTCCCGGCTTTCTGGACTGTCAAGAGGAATTGCTTCCGTCAAGGTTGTTCCTCTCGTAATGTTGTAGATGTGTACATTGTCTTCTTGATTCTTCTCCCTTCCCTCAGCATCAGTTTCTGCAAGTCTTTCCATGCTCATCTAGACTCTGACCATTTATGTTTTCTTATAGAATAATAATAATAATAATAATAATAATAATCCATAATACCCCTGTATCATAATTTCTATATCGATCTCCAATCAATGAACAAGTAATCCATTTCCCATTCTTTGATGCTACAAAAAAGAGCTGCTATGAATATTTAGAAACATGGAGAACTTTCCCCATTTTCTTATAATTTCTTCCAAATATAGTTTTACAAGTGGAATTGCTGGCTCAAAGCGTATCAATAATGTACTGCAATATGTGCATAGTTCCACATTGCTCTTCAGAAAGGTTGGATCCATTCACAACTCCACCAGCAATGCATTAATGTCCCAATCCTTTGAAAATCTCTCCAACATTGATTATTTTCATTTTTTTCTCATCTTGGCCAATCAACTATGAGATGATACCTCATTGCTGTTTTAATTTGTACTTCTTGATTCAATAATGACTTAGAGCACTTTTTTATATGATTATAGTGATTTTTAATTTCTTCTTTTGAAAACTGACTATTCAAAACCTTTGACAATTTATCATTTGGGAAATGATTTGTAACCCTATAAATTCTCTATATATTTTATAGATGAGACCTTTATCAGGACTCCTGGTTGTGAAAATTGTTTCCCAGCATTCTGCTTTTCTTGTAATTTTGGTGACATTGATTTTGTTTGCGCAAAATCTTTTTAATTTAATATAGTCAAAATCATTCATTTTGCAATTTATATTGTGTTCTAACTCTTCTTTGGTCACACATTTATCACATTTCCATAGGTAAGATCGATAGAGTATTTTTTGATCTATTAATTTATCTATGGTAATGCTCTTTTATATCTAAATCCTATACTCATTTTAACTTTATTTTTCTATACAGTGTGAGATATGGATATATGCCTAGTTTTTGCTATATTATTTTCCAGTTTTCCCAACGATTTTCATTAAATAGTAAGTTCTCATCCCAGAGGTTGTTGCCCTTGGGTTTGTCAAATAGTAGATTGCTGTGGTCATTTATTACATTCTCTTTTGAACCTCTCCTAATCCACTGATCTATTACTCTATTTCTTAACCACTACCAGGCTGTTTGGATCATTGCTGCTTTGTAGTATAGTTTGAGATCTTGTAGAGCTAGGTCACTTTCCTTTACATTTTTTTTCCATCTGTTTCCTTTGTATTCCTGGTCTTTTGTTGCTCCAGATGAATTTAATTACTATTTTCTCTAGAATAGTAAAATTTGTTAGTTTAATTGGAATGGCACTGAATAAGTAACTTAATTTGGGTAGAATTGTCATTTTTTATTGTATTAGCTCCACCGAACCATGAGTATTTGACTTTTTCTAATTATTAACATATGACTTTCTTTGGGTGAGGAGAGATTTTAATTGTGTTTGTACATTTCTGGATTTATTCTGGGAAGTAAATTCCCAAACATTTAATGGTGTCTATGGGTATTTTAAATGGTTTTTCTCTTTCTAACTATTATTCTTGGGATTTCTTTTCATATATAGAAATAGTGATATTTACGTGAGTTTATTTTATATTCTGATTCTTTGCTGAATTTATTAATTGTTTCAAAGATTTTTTGACAATTTTCTCAGGTTCTCCAGATATACCATCATATCATCTGCAAAAAGTGAAAGTTTTGCTTCCTAACTGTCAATTCTGATTCTTTCAATTTCTTTTTCTTCTCTTATTGCTACTGCTAGCATTTCCAATACTATATTGAATAATAATGGTGATAATGGGCATCCTTGTTTCACCCCTGAATTTGTTGGAAATGCTCTGATTTTATTTCCTTTATATGTAATATCTGTTGATGGTGTGTGTGTGGGGGGGGTACAATGGAGTGGATGGGATGCAATGGAATACAAGTGAATATACTTTGTGCAAAACAGCAGTTCTCAACTTGTGGTTTGATGATGTTTCATTACTACCAAGACTGTTTCAGGGATTCTAGGAGTGGTAGCTATTTTTGCATTAATATCAAGATGTTTTAAATACTGAGATGACACAAATCAATGGTAAAAACTTGTAAAAATTATAAATGGGAACACAAGATTCAAGGATTTTTTGAAAGTGTAAAGGAGGCTTGAGGTAAAAAATTTTGAGTTTCTCTATTTTAAAGGAAAACTATAAGGAAATTATGGTGTTTGAATTGCACTGCATACTCACATGAAGAAATTTGGACCTCAGATTGGGGAACACAGCAAAGAGCATTTAGGAGAGAATAGGAGGCAAAATTGAAGAAGTTTTCACACTGAATTATACCCCAGGATACCTGGAAAGAATGAAGATTTAGGGAAGGACTTTGGCGATGAGAATGCAAACCTGTCACGCATGTAAGATATATTGTTGAGGAAGAATTTAAATTATTCAAATATCTGTTGCAGTGCACATATTAAAAAGCAGGGTCACTTATATTCTTTGACTATTCTTCATGAACATTCTTTGGAGAAACCAAAGAAAAAAACTTCTTTGAAAGCCATAATCTTAAGAAAATATGGCTTCATCATAAAGAGTTTTTGAGTGAAGACCAAAGGAGGGAGAAACATATAAAGATGGACTTACTGGGGTATACTGTTGATCACTTGGACAAGAATAAGATATTGACAAGGAGTTTCAGATACCAGGTTATTTCAAATAGCTTATTTGGGATCTTTTATATTTTTTGTAAAATTAATCTTTATCTTCTTTCTCCCAACTCCTCAATTAAAAGAAAATACCTACAATAAATATGCATAATCAGAAAAAAATGCCCACATGCTCATTGCCCAAAAATGTATGGGTTATATTGCATCATGAATCTAGCATGTTTCTCATAGGCATTGTTAGTTCATAACATTGTCCTCTCTTTGGAATCCTAATTGATCACATGATTTACCAGAAGTTTCAGTGGTACAAAGCTGTTGGTTTTTGTGAAGCTGCTTTTGTAAATATATTTCTATCGGTTCTACACACTTTTCAATTTCAGTTTATATATCTTCATGGGAGCCTCTGAAATTCATCCACTTCATTTTTACAGCAGAGTCTTCCATTGTATCCATACACAATGATTTGTCCAGCCATTCCTTAATTGACATGTAGCTTTTTTCAGTTTCCTATGCTCACAGATGGGTTTCATATTTTTGTACAAATGCATATTTTTTCGCCAAAGCTATGGAGTTAAGTGACTTGCCCAAGGCCACACAGGTAACTATTAAGTGACTGAGACCATATTTCAACTCAAATCTTCCTTACTATAGGGCCGGTACTTTATCCAGTGTGCCACCTAGTAGCATCACACCTATGTCAATCCACTTTTATTTCCTGATACTTTATATTACCTGAATTTCCCCTTACTTTTCTATTAGTCCCAAAAGAGTCACACTTTCCATTATATGTCTTTAATCAATCACCTTTGATGATAAAATTACTATATACTAAACATTCAAAAACATTTCAAACTTCTGCATTACAATAAAAAATTGGTATACGCTAAAAACGTTCCACAAAATAAAAGTATGTTAAAATATTAAAATTAAATATGAGAAAAAACATATTTGTTATGGCCAAGGAAAGATCTTAGATCACAACTTTCCATTAAAAATACTCATCAATGGAGTAAAATGAGCCAAACCAGATTATTATATTCCCTAACAACATGGGTTGATGGTCAGCTAGGATGGACTTTTTCATTTCAACAGTATCCTAACTAAAGCTAATTTTAAAAGATTTGTGATGGAAAATACAATAAATTTGGGGAGGGAATTGTGCAGTTTAAAATGAAGACCATAGCTTCAATTTTTAAATTGTCTTATATACTTTCTTTATCTGAAATTCTTTCTATCTTCTGTTTGAATATCATTCTTCTCTCACAACATGATAAATATGAATCTATTGTTTATCATGGTTATAAATGTAGCACCTTTAAAGATGGCTTTCATTCAAGGGGAGGGAGGAGGAAAGGGAAGGAGAGAGAAAAATGAAAAATTCAAAATTCTGCCAAAATATATTCATAAAAACTGCCATGGCTTATAGTTGAAGAAAAATATAACATTAAGAAATAAAGTACTCTCTAAATATGAAAAAATATTCATCAAGCAATTTTTCACTCATTGACTGAAGACAACCAAATCTTAAATCTTAACATATACTTTATTTTATTTCGTTAAATAAATTGGCATTGAAAACTAAATTATTTGGGAAAATGTGGCACCATATCAAATACTGCTTCTAACTTGAAATAAGATATGATAGTAGGCAATAATTTTTAAGAAAAATATTTATTTTATATTGTTAATACATGATAAGGACTCTAAAATAAAGAGGAGGAAGGTGAGTGGAAGTGAGTGAGCATTAACTCTCAACAGAAGTGTCTCAGAAAGGAAATAACTTAAACATTCAATTGGGTATAGAAATCTATCTTACCATAGAAGAATATAGGAGATAAAAGGAAAGGGAGAAAGGTGAATGGGGGATGTATAGATGAAAGAAGAGAAGGGAGATCTCAGGAGAGAGAATTCAGATACAAGACACTTTAGAGGAAGGACAGGTAGAAAGGAGAGGGATAATAAAATTAAAGGTGATAGAGGAATTGAATGGAGGAAAATAGAGCCAGCAATAGCAATCATGGGGAACAAAAACATTGAAATACTTTATCTGATGGACATATGATTAAGAATTTTATCATACCTAAGAAAGATCTGATGGTATCTGAATACAGACTGAAGCACACTTCTTTTTTCAACTTCATTTTGCTTGAGATTTGTGTTTCTTTGTGTAGGGGGAGGATGAATAATGATTACTTCTACAACATGGATATTTTAGTAGCCTAAATCATTTTTAACCTACACCAAGCAACTTGTTTTCTCAAAGGGGATGGGGAGAATGGGGGAGGAAGGGAGAAAATTTGAAACTCATGATTTTGGAAGTAAATATTGAAACTTGCTTCCTCATGTAACTGGGATAAGAAAAAATTTAAAATTATGTATATATACATATATGTATATATTTGCATATCTCTGTTTTCTGATATGCTTACACATCAAAATCTATGCATCATCTTTTTTCTGGAGATGTTTATTGCATTGTATATTCACCAAGACCTGACCAAGAGGCTATCTATTACTACTAAATCACTGAAAAAAATTATAAAGAGATTTTCTTAGCTGGCAATAGCTTATAGAAGTTATTTCATTTAAGTTCCATAATGTTAAATTTACAAGACTACTTTTCAAGATATAAGAAGAGATTTGCTTAGTTTGACATTGAAGGCCTTGATAGTAAGAGAAGGTTATCTACATATTTTACCAGGAGTACAATTTTAGAATTGTATATTTGGAAGTGTTTATGGAACAGAACCACTTGAAAATGAATCACCAGAATTGATCATTAAATTATTGGTGTAAGCATTTATACCCTGAAAATCAGCAAATTGCTAAAAATCAAGAAGGGCATGGTTTACTACATTTTGATGATCTATGTGCAAAGTTAGAAAAATGCTAATATTTCAGATTTAAACAAAAATTAAACAAAAAAACTAATTTTCCAAAAAATTATTTATTTCACAATTATATATAAATATTCAACTATTTCAATAAATATAGACTATCCAACATTCATTTTCTAAAGTTTTCTCCTTCCCACTTTTCCCTCCCCTCACAAATAATCTGATATAGAATATATATGTACCATCTTGATACACATATTCTCATTTTGGTAATGCTGTGAAAGAAGAATGAGAACAAATATAAAAAGCAAAAAAGAAAGGGGAGGAAAAAGCAAATGTTAGAAAGTTAAAATAGTTTACTTTCATCTACATTCAGATACCATGGTTCTTTCTCTGATTGTTTCTGGAATTTTTCTCTCACAAGTCTTTTAGAATTGTCTTTTATCAATGAATTGCAGAAAAGACCTAAGTGTGTCATAATCAATTATAATAAATGTTGCTGTTCATGTGTACAAAATTCTCCGGGTTTCTCTGCCCCCTTCATTTACCATTAGATCATGATAGTGTTTCCAGATTTTTCGGAAATCTGTTTAACCATTCTAAAATTCATAGGTATTCCTTAATTTTCAAATCCTTTGCCACCACAAAAAAAGCTACTATGATATTATTCTTGTACATGTGAGTCTTTCCCCTTTTGCTGAACTCTTTGAGATACAGACTTAATAATGTAATGCTGAATCAAAGAGTATGAAGTTTTAAACCCGATGTGGGTATAATTCCACATTGCTTTTCAGAATGATTGTATCAGTTCACAACTCGTCCACCAAGGTATTAGTGTCCCTGTTTTTTCAAATTCACTACAACATTGATCATTTCTTTTTTCTGTCATATAAGCCAATCTGATATAGATGTGTTTTAATTTGCATTTCTCTGAGATATGTTAAGAGCATTTTATATGAGTAGATGAAGTTTTAATTTCTTTATCTGAAATAAAAACACTTTTATTTTGGAGAGGCAGTTGTTAGAAATTCAATAGCAAGTTTGGATTGCAAGATTATTTTCTTTTCATTTCAGCAGAGACAGCTTAACCCAATGACAGAAGCAGCAAGCCCAGAGGAAAGAGCCTTGAATCCTAGCTCAGACAGCAATTTGTCCAACCTTGTAAAATTATCACCACTTCACATGACACTCAGTGTTCCAGTGATCCAATCTTGATATTGGGTTTGTATTCTTGATGGTTAGAGCAACTTGGAGAAAATTGGGAATCTCCCTACTTTCATTAAGCATTGAGTCTATTGCTCAATCAAGTATATTGGGCCGACAAATCTAGACAATGAAATCCACTTACTTATGTCCCTGTCTGAAGGTCTAGTGAAATCAAGAAAGTGAAAATTATGAGTTCCAGAAGCAAAGCAGTTTAGAAGATAGAACATAGAACCTTGGGTTCTACTCCAAGAATTAAAGATGAACCCATTTTCCCACATATATTCTCACACATTCACATATCATTCAATGCCCAAACCTACACATATAAATATGCATTTTGAAGGTCAGAATTTCTGAAAGGTTTGCAGTACTTTTGTCCCTTGTAGAGCAGTTTACTTATGCGTATCCTTTTCCCCCACTTTTCCCAACACGCACATGGAATAGAATCATCAACTATGTTTCTGTCTCTTTGGAATCATGGATTCCAGTCTCAGACACAGTTTTTAAAACATAACCTCCTCTCTGCACTTAGGAAGTACCATGTCTCCTCTATCTTTCTCAAAGAAGGATCTGCTCAGCGCAGCTAGGTGGCACAGTGGATAAGAGCACTGGCCTTGGAGTCAGGAGTGCTTGAGTTCAAATCCGACCTCAGACATTTAATAATTGCCTAGCCATGTGGCCTTGTGCAAGCCACTTAACCCCATTGCCTTGAAATATCTAAAAAAAAGGATCTGCTCTTCTTAAGAGAAAATTGAAGGCTCCGGTGCATATACGATCTTTCATATTTATATAGGAGAGTCATTCTTTTTTTTTTCAATTAAAATTTCAAGGAGAGCAGGATGGAATCTTGAAGAGACTTGAAATAGTAATAAAAGTACGATTTTAGTAAGTCTCTGATAATTAATGGAAAATGAATACCAATAATGGATCTGTATCCATCAATGCACATTTGAGAGAAAATTCCCCTGCATATTGGAAGGTGCTAGCCAGTGCAGTTGATAGGATGTTAGAGTCATCTGGAATCAGAAACTGTGGAATTAAAAGCCTGCTTGAGATATTTCCAGCCGAGTGATCCTGGGTAAATACTTAACGTCTTCAGCCTGTTTTCTCACTCTTAAAATGATATTCATACAACATATCACACAGTGCTTTGTGAGAAACAAGTAAAATAACTGAAGTAAAGATCCTGAGCAATAATGGAGGACTTCAAAATGTCTATCTGGTTAAACTGATGTAAGCTGAATTTAGCTACTGCATTATCATCTGTGGTTGGTTGAATCCTCAATGAAAATAAAGAATGTTTCTGTACATGTTCTTCTACATGATCCCTTGCAAATAGAACATGTGGACCTGGGAAGACCTAAATTTGAATCAAGTCTCTGACACTACTGCCTAAGTTTCCTCACCTTTAAAATGAACAGAGTGGAATTGGTTATTTCAAATGTTTGTTTCAACTCTAAAGATCTGATCCTCTGATGTCATGATATTGATGAGCAGAATCACTGAATACCATTGCCTAGGCTCAGCTATTTGTCAAATCTAGTTTCAGGAGCGAAAGACATCTTTGAAATTCTATAAATGTTCTTTCATGTTATCAACTTTGGTTGATTTGTTGTTTTGTGTGGTCACTGTCCTGCCCAAATGATCAACGATCACTTCTGACATCCTGCCCCCAAACTGCAATTGAATTTGTTTTAGTAATTTTCATCCTGAACTTACAGATATATCATCACCCATTTACCCTCTAAATGTGAGAGCTAGCACAGAACTTATCACTTTCTACAGTCTCAACAAGCCAAAAAAAAAAAAGATTTTCACATTTAGATATTATTCTAATCCCCTTCATTTAAATACAGATATAGATATAGATATGTATGTATGTATAGACTCACCAAAGTGAAACAATTGCCATTTATATTCATTCAGGACCCAAATTAAGATCAAATATAACTTGTTATGGGATCTATTATTGATCATTCATTGCAAGATAAAGTGATTTGAGGGCTGTAAACCACAAGATGTCATCCCAGGTTTTCTTGCTCAAAATTTACATTTTTAATGACAGAGCACTTGCAAGTAAATTTGTGTTGTGCAGAGACCAGAGGAGAATAGAGGACTTTTTTTTTACTATATTAAAGAGACCAGTCTCTGCCTAATTTCCTTCTTAGCTAACCTTACTTACTGATTAAGTATTACCTCAGACAAACTAAGAGCTGTTAAAGAACGTAGTTTGAAAATACACCAAGATCTCCCACTTCATCTATGGTTGTCTCCAGTCATCTTGATACATATCTGAACACTGGACTCAGAAGAAGCAAAAAGGATAAAAAAGTAAGGTTGTGACACAAGACAACCCTCCCTCAATTAAATTGAATTCACTTTTAAGTCATGACATTACATCCTTTTGTCCTAGTCTTTTAAACAAAGCCAGAAAGCAATAGAGATTTCAAGCTATGAGAAAGAACTTCTTTAACTTGAAATAGAGAGATCAAGGATGACCTAGAAGTACAAGCTTAATGTCTGACAGGCCATTTTCTAGCCTTTCCAGTACAGGGAAACCAAGAAATTTAGAAATGGAAGAGACCTTCCTGTTCTATTCAGGATGGAAATCTTGGATCCAGTTGATTTCTTTAGGACCAAGCTCTGAAAGCTGGGACAAAAGCTATGTAATTTTTAATACATTTATGGATATAGCTTCAAATATCATTCCAGACAGGCTGGACAAGTTCAAAACCACCACCAAATGAATTAAAATACCGTCTTTCCAAAACTGTTCTAGAATTCATCAATTTCCAATTCATTAAATATTGCAACTCTTATGAATATGATTTGATGCCTCGTAGTTTCAATGTTCATCACTTCAATTTTATTCACTTTAAAATGGCAATTGATAAACCTGAAATTTTTTCTCTGAAACATGTACATTCCTATCTTTACCCTATAATAAACAGGGAAAAGCCACTCATTCTTATTAATTGGTTATGTGTTTAGGGACTGGGTCATTTCTTTATCAGAAAAATTTGCCATGAAAACTAACTCTATTTAACTAAGATCAAGACAAAACTTATCCTGAGTTTCCAAAGCTATGTGGCTTATTTTTAGTTTTTGATGACTTAGAATAAATGTAATTATCAACTGTTTTCAGGGTGTTCATCCTATTCCAGCTGGGATTTCTAAGGTGGAGGGTATATTGCTGACTCAAAAGCTAACACTAATTTTATATAACTTGAGATAGTGATACACAAAGAGATTAGAGTTGATTCTTCTATAAGAATCTGTAAAGATACAGGGAAAAAGATTGCTCTGTGACAATCACAAGGATGTTTCTCTCTCAATCACTAGGTAAGATTCTACCATAGTCTTCCTTAATAGACTGATCCTCTCCCTGGAAGATGGTCACTTGAAAACACCTTTCAAAAAAGATCAAGGGACATTAGGCATGGAGTTTGTCGTTCAATAAATCCAGGAGAATTTTCAGGAGGAGAAAAGAGGCAAATTGAACTATAGCCTTTGATATTAACATTCATGAGGAATTCATGGAAAATTATGGCATAAATTGGTTGCTCAAAAGTTCATTATCATTGTACATCAGTTCTTTGAGAGCATGCTTTCCCATTATCTGGATAATGGATGATACTCTTGTGATATGCAAGTCCTCAATGAAGTAAAGCATGACTGTGTGTTTGCTCCCATGCTTTTGCGCATTAAATTTTCAGTCATGTTGTCAAACAGCTTCATCTAGATCAGTTACTATCCCAAGGATACATTTATTCTTCAACGTGAAAAGGCTACAAATATGGATCAAAATAGAGGGAGTATATTTGCATTATTTTCTGTTTTCAAATGATTTTGAATTTGACGCAACCTTTGAAGCAGAGATGCAGCAAAGTATGGATCAATTCTCTGTTGTTTATGCTAATTTTGGTCTAAAAGTTAACATCAAGAAAATGCAAGTATTCTGCTGGTCAACACCAAACGAGCCATATGTGGAACTATTGGTTACAATAAATGGAGAAGTTTTGAATGCTTTGGATGAGTTCACTTACCTTGGCAGTATACTTACCAAATATTTACACGTTAATAATGAGGTTGACAAACACATTGCCAGAACTAGCTGAGTGTTTGGGAGGCTCTGAGTGAGTGTCAGCGAGAGACATATTGCTATCAAACTGAATTGTTGTATAACTGCAAAACCTGTACAGTCTATAAGTACCATGCCAGGAAATTGAATCACTTCCATTTTCATTATATTAGGAAGAATCTGTATATCACATGGCAGGATAAGATACTCGACACTGAGGTGCTTTTTCAAACTAAACAGCCAAACATTAAAATTTTACTATGGAGAGCACAACTTCAATGAAATGGTCATTTTGTTCTACTCTGAAATATACAATTGACAAAAATATTATTTTATGGAGAACTCTATAATGGAAAATGGGTGTGGTTAGAGAAAGTGATTAGAAGGACATTCTATAGTTTTCTCATAAAAAGTTTGCAATTAGCTGTGCAACATAGGAGATAATGACCCAGGACTGCCCAATTTGGTTTGCCCTCATCATGTCCAGAAGATAAGATGAATTGAAGTAGTTCAAAGGAAATATAATATACCAGATATTCATATGGTTTAATTGTGACCAATCTGTGCCTGAGTCCATATTGGTCTGATCAGTCATAGACATGCCAGAAGACCCTAACATTGTGATGTCTTTATGGTCTTAGTTGATAATAAAGTACAAGAACCAACCATGTAATTAAAGTATATTCTGACACTTTCCTTTCTGTGTGACTCTAGCATGCCAATATAATATAAATGTACTTCATTGAAACATATTCTATTAGGGAATGTAACGATATGACCATAAATTTCTGAATTCATTTAGCAAAGCTATAATATTTTCATCTCTTTATGATGAACTTTCTAATTAAAAGGAAGCAACCTTCATTCCCATTTCTTTATTGGTCTCCCTTTTCTCAATGCTTGATAGTCTGGCTTCTATCCCAATATCTGTATTAAATTATTCCTTGTATAATAATCGCATCATATCGAAATAATACAGATGCCTTAACTCAATTATTTTCTTATTGTTCTTCAAAGACTCTATTTTGGTCACTTTCTTTTCTGAACTTTTCTTCTTTCATTTTTTTTTGCAAGTATACTCTAATGGACTCCTATGTCTATGTACATTTTTACCAGATCTTTTTATTCCCCAAAAACAATAAAAAAAGCAATTAATGAGATTGTAGAGCAAAAACAAAGTAACAAAGAAAATTACATATAAAGGAAAATTACTCCTAAAGGGTGCACTCTCTTACAGGTTACCATACCACTAGCATGAGAAGAGATGAATACAGAGAATAAGCTAGGTTCTTTTTCTTATGCCTTTTTTGTGATATATATATATATATATATAATATATATATATATATATATATATTTGTGATAATATTTCTTCCCACTACTTCAATGATTAGTATGATAAAGTGAACTGTGTAATTTACATTTCTAGGTTGTTCTGGAAAATAGAACTAAGGGCTAATTCCTTCCAATAAAGTGTCATATTGTTAAACCATTCAACTGTAAAACAAAGTAGATTTATTTGAGTCATGGTGAGGGGGGACATATAAAAGAGGATACTTTGAGTTGCCTCTGAGTTTCTCATTGAGGATAACCCAGGTGCCTCCTACATTTTCAGTCTTCTTACACCTTATTCCTCAACATAACCTTGCCCCACTTATTTCCAATTTACTTGCAAGGCAAGATGTTGCCATTCTGATATCATGGGTCCTCTTTGAGAATGAAAGAGAAACGACAATCTACATGTAGTAGTAGCTCTACTACTTCCTTTCCCCAGAATCAATTAGCTAGTTCCTATTGGACAATATTACTATTTCTTCTGACTACTTTTTCTCCTCCCTTTCCTCTGTTTCTGTGAACATGGGGAGATATATTCTTACCTGTGGGTGATTTCTCCAAAGGAATATAAATTTTGATTTTCAAGACTTCTTGATTTTTGGAAGCTAGATTTGACCCCAACTTCTTAATACTATCATTGTTGACTGGCATTGTCAATTCTTTTACATTGTGTAGTTTTCATTCATAATTTTGTGAAATGTAGTTCCGAAATAACATAAACTGAAAAATTCCACTGGAATAAAAATGGAGCTACTGCCTGTTGCTGTAAAGACAAATCACTGTGACTCTCACTGATTGAGCAGTAATAAGTTTTATTCCAAGTCAGGCATGGATTTTGGGGTTTTGATGGTTTAGCAAAAAAGTAAATAGCAACTGTTTCTTTTCGAACCAGAAGCTCTTAGGGTCTTCTGCTCCCAGACTGAATCATGTGAGGTGGAATGATACAGTGGGGAATGGATACCTGGAAAGACAGAGGAATGATGTGAGATAAGGAAAAAGAGTGGAAAAGAGCTTCTTGTCTAATTGTTTTCTGTAAAATATGAGCTAAATATCTCTTTTTACAGAGCTTTCTGTGTAGGGAGAGCCAAGTGATATTACAGGATGAAAAAGTCCAAAATAGCAACACTGGGGAGTCTGATAGTGAGCCGATAAATCAGAATTAATAGGATATTCTAGAAGAGTAAGGACTCAGTTAAGGTTGTAAATCATCAATGTGTAGTTGCCCTTTTCAAAATAATTATATGATTTTCTTCATTTTTGTTCAGCAGACCACACACACACACACACACATATATATATATATATATATATATTTCACATATATATATATAGTAGTAAGGTAGTAAGGTGGTAAGTAGTAAGGTAGTAAAAGTTGGCAATTATTCAAGACGGAATACACAATGAAATGAAGGAATCAAGAGAAGCATGACATAGTTACTGGTTACAAAGCTCATTATAATCACAAAGAATAATTCTTAAAAGAGTAGACAGTCCAGGCCCCCTATTACTTCATGTTCTATTATATAGATAACAGAAAAGAAGATACTATAGAAATATAATTGGTAACACGAAAATTAGAGAAATGAGATGCAGAAGTTGGAGAGGTTGAAAGAAAAATTGATAACATCAAGATACAGAAATGTATGTACATATGCATTTTTATATATGTGTATGTATGTTTATGTCTACTACATATAAATGATTTTGTATACAAAGTACATTGGATACATTATGAAATATTTATGATACAGTATGAATAAAAAAATCCTAGGATGAAAAGTTTGAGAAGGGTTATATTCTATACGAATAGAGAGGTGTATTCACATTTCAACCAATAATTCCAAAATTCTATCTAATTGTATTCAGTGATTCAAAGAAAAAAACTCAAGGTCTTTTGTAACCAGACCATCATAAGTGATATTTCTATACGGTCAGATAAAGGTATTTTCTTTTGTCAATGGAATAGAATAATATGCGTTTGTGTGTGTGTGAGTGTGTGTGTGTATGTGTGTGTGTGTGTGTGTGTTATGGGTGTGTGTGTTATGGTTGTCTGTGTGTGTGTGTGTGTGTGTGTGTGATCAGTTTGGTGGATATTTGAGTATGAACACTGTCAAGAACTCTAGATAATTGGCCAGTTAAGGAATGATATGGAAAACAATGGAGTTTGATAGCACCTTTGAACCAGGAAAGATGATGGAAAATTATGACATGAATCATGGACCTTTTAAATCTTATTGTACCATCTGGTTGTTATTTATAACATAGGAGATTACTGTCTAATATAGAAAATGAGACACGAATCACAGTATCATTCTTGAAATAAATTATACAAGCATTCTTCAAATAGATACAAAAAGTAAATACATTTTCCTTAGAGTGGCATATAAGTGAGTTGGTTGAGTTACCTTTGTCATACATTAAAAGAGGGGAAGAAGCAACAGTTTGGTTTCAATCCCAGAAGTTCATGAATACTATTTGAAATATTTCCACACATTTCTAATGAGCATTCAATCTAATTTTTAAAAAATATTCATTTCTGTGACTAAATGCTTTATCTAAAACCTTCTTTAGGGCTCCTAAGACATCTTTATTTCTGAGGCTGTAAATGACAGGGTTGAGCATGGGAGCAAGAATAGTATATGAGATGGCAAAGACCTTGTCCTGACCTGGAGTATGATAGGACTTTGGTCTCATGTATGTAAAGATAACTGAACCATAGTACATGGCAACCACAGCCAGGTGGGAGGAACAAGTGGAGAAAGCTTTTTTCTGGGCCTCCAGGGATTTCATATGAAGCACAGTACGGAGAATCTGACCATAAGAGCCAAGGATAATGCAGACAGGAATTAGGAGGAAGAATACAGCAGTCACAGACACTCCTCTTTCATATTGTGAAGTATCAATGCAAGAAAGTTTCAACATGGCTGGGATTTCACAGAAAAAGTGGTCAATGATCCTTGTTCCACAAAATGGGAGGAGCAGTACATAAGTTGTATGAATTATAGAGTTGATGATTCCCCCAAGCCAGCATCCAGCAGCCAAAATGACACTGATTCGATGGTTCATGAGGATTGGATAGCGCAGTGGGTGGCAGATGGCTACATAGCGATCATAGGACATGGCTGTGAGAATAAGGCACTCAGTACCCACGAAGCTGGAATAGAGGAAGACTTGGAATCCACAACCTGCAAATGTGATGGACTTCCTTCCAGATATGTAGTTAATGGCCATCTTGGGAACAATATTGCTGATATTCAAGATATCCGTGAAGGAGAGATGCTTGAGAAGGACATACATTGGGGTGTGGAGTCGGATGTCAAGGTGAATAAGAAGAATCAAGACTGTATTACCCATAATTGCCACCATAAACATGATGAGAATAATTGTTAAGAATAGCAATCCATATTGGTTTGTATCCAATAATCCTAGCAGGATGAAATTGGTATCCAAAGTCTGGTTCTGTTCCTCCCTCATCAGTATTATTTCCCTTTCACACCTATAGTCCAAAAGACAAGTATTCAAAAGGGGAGAATATTGGATAAAAAGCAAATTCATGATTGAGCCTGTGACTACAAAATAATGGTTGTCTATAATTTGCTTCATTCATTTAATCAAGAAATTGCAATTCAAAGAAATTAATCAAATGATTACTTGAACTAACAGTACTTGAGATCACCAATTCATTTATAGAAGTTGTGAAAAAAAGGCTTATCTGGGCACTTTTTTGCATTCATATTCCTTTCCTATTTGATTTCTTAGTTTGACAGATATTCAGGAAGCTGATTCAGCCTCTCAATGCTGAATCTTTCTTCCTAGGTGAATAGGACATTTTTCAATGCAATGAAGTGATTATACAGTAATGTAACTTTGGAGAAGAATTATTTCTTTGTAAAATGTGCAATTATACCAGATTCAGTAGTAAAAATTCTCTGGGCCAACCAAGGACTGCTTTGTTCAAACTCATGATTATCATGATCACTGTCATAATTATCTTTTAAAATTAATTTTATTTTTAATTTCTGAAATAAAAAAAGCTTTTCTGTAGAAGAGTATAATAAAAAACATGATTTTGTGTGAAACTTCAATTTCAACTTTCTATTTCTTTGAAATATACCATAAAATTATCAATTTCCTTTTCCCTTTTTGATCTTCCAGTTTGATTTTTAAAAGGATCCTAATAGACACAAATAGGTGTATGCATGTATAACTATATGTTTGTGTGTATATAAAATTATTTTTATGACCTTTTATTTATTATTTCTTTCTTTAGATGCAGCTAGGGTCTTTCTACCTAAGTATTTCTCTTTTTTTAAATTTATGTATTTGTAACAGTTGAAATGAACTAGTCACTCAAAATCATTCTTAAAGCAACATTGCTACTTAGAATATACAATTGTCTCTAGGTTCTTTTCACTTCATCTTTTATTATTTTGTGCAAGTCTTTCCATGTTTGAGCTCAGCATGTTCAATAGTGCAGAATTATTCCATCAAAACCAAATGCCACAATCTTTACCCAGTTGATGAGAATGCCTGCCATTGCCAGTTCTTTGCTAATGCAAATAGAGCTACTATAAACTATTAATGCATTTCCCTCCATCTTATTTTGACTATTTTTTCCACAATCTCTAAGCTACCTTATCTTTCCTCCCCATCTTCCACTTCCCTTCTAATCTACTCTCCAAGAATTTGAATTCTACCCTTTCCCCTACCCTCCCTGTGTGAATCCACGCACTCCTCTGGTAGCCCTACCTTCCCAAATCCTAATCGATAAAGACCTCTAAGTGTTCCTCCCTATACTCATCTCAGTTTTATTACCTCTCTACAAGATCAGAAGATTCATACCATTCCAGATGTTTATATTATCTATTCTTCTACTGAGATAAGAGTAAGCTTTCAACATTCCAGTCCTCCATCCCTACCAACTTCCTCTGAAATTATTTCTTTTTTTATATGCCATTTAATAATAAAATTTCTCCCTTTTATTTTTCTTACTCGATTTTGTTTTTAGAACCATCCCATTATAAACAACTCACATCCAATCTAACTTTCAAACTGTTAGTAATGATTGCAGTTTTAAGAATACTGATATTTTCAAACATAAAATTTTATATATTCAGACACAAGTATACATGTTTATGTGATATTTGTCGTTTTTCTTGAAGAAGGCTATGATATCAAGAAGAAGGTGGCAACACAAGCCAATCAATTGGATTTGAGTGAGGGGTAGTCCTAAGTCATCATCAAAAGCACCACCTCACATGTCAATTTGTATACATAAATACCCTACATATATAGATTATATATAAAATGCACATACATATGAATGAGTGGAATAGTATGAATACCTTAAATTAGTCTACTTTATTCTTTATATTTTATCTATATTTTTGTATGTCAAATTTTAAATTGAATTCACATTTCTGGGTCTTTTTTGTTTCTATTTTTTTTTACAAATACCTACAATACTTTCAGTTCATCAAATATCCATTTCCTTTTTTTTCATCCAGGATTATACTCAACTTTTCTGGATAAATTATTCTTGGGTGCAACATCCAATCTTAAGCTTTTCAAACTATGATGTTCCAAGCCCTACTGTCTTTTAAAGTAGGAGCTACTGGGTCTTGTGAAATCTTGAGTATATTTCCACACTATTTACATTGTATTTTTTGCTGTTGTTGTTTGGAATGTTTTCTCTTTAACCTGGTAGTTTTGGACATTGACTATGGCATTCTTATATATTTTCCTCTGATTGACTTAATTAGGCGAAAGGTAATCATCTCTCCTCATACACATTTATATGCTAGGGTTTGGGTTCCTGTCCTACACTCATACCAAATGTTGCATATTCTCTTCTCAAATCTTTATCTAGGATACTCTCTATGTATATTATCACAAAGATTATGTAGAGATTTATAACTGCTTTTCTTTTCAGAAAAAAAAGACTGAAGATTTTGTCAACATACAATATCTATTTTCAAAATCTTATTATTTAGTTTTTTTTCCTTTTGCAAAATAAAAGTATTGAATTAAGCCTAAATCATTTGATGATGTCAATGTGACCATAGTATCTTGATATGTCTTCCTAATTTATTTTTTTTTACTTTTTATATGTTAACAATTTGGTATTTCCACATTTAATTAATGGAACTTTTACATACTTTAAGCTGCTTTGGCTTTTTTGATAAACTTTCTGTTGCCAACTTGTTTGGTAATAACGAGTTTTTTTTTTTTCCTTTGTTATTAAAGAGGACCAAATAGCATCACTATATTCAATACAAATTAGAGACAATATGTCTGACTGTGACTGTTCAGACAAGTTTGAGCTCAGGACGCCCTACCACCAGTTAAGCACTAATAGTCCCCATGAATCCCTAGAGATTCATGTGAATTGCTTCCATTTTGCTTACTGATAGAGGGCAACCCTCTCTCTGATGAGGGCATGCCATGATGGGTAGTCCTATGCCAGTGTTTCCCATGATACTCAACCAATTCCAATGTTTTTCACAGAGATATTGAGAATGCTCTTGTATCATATATTTGTCTCCCTATGTGAAAACTTTCCTTCGTTTGAATTCTTTATAAAATAATCTCTTGGGCAAACATATATTTGGAATTTTAATACCATGTCCAGCCCATCAGAATTTCATTCTATGTGTATCATTTGAAAGTTTGGCAGTTTACTTGAAGAAGAGATATCAGTTAAAAACATCACTTGTATAAAAATATTCATAGTGGCCCTTTTTCTTTTAGCAAAGAATTGGAAATTGAGTGAATGTCCATCAATTGGGAAATGGCTGAAGAAATTATGAAATATATGTATATATATATCCATATATATGTATATATATATATATATATATATATATACATACATATATGTTATGGAACCCTATTGTTGTATTAGAAAACAAATGGGATGTAAAGACTTGCATGAAATGATATTGGGTGAGAAACTTAGATCCAGAAGAACATTGTACACCCTGACAGCTACATGAGGGTGATGATCAAACTTAATAGACTTGCTCATTTCATCAAAGCAATAATGAGGGACAATTTTAGAGTACCTGTGATGAGAATACTATCTGTAACCAGAGGAAACTGTGGAGTTCTAACAAAGACATTCATTTTTTTTAAAAGTGTCTTATGTACTACATTATTTTGTTATCTTATATTTTATTTTTTCCTTAAGAATATAATTTCTCTCTCAACACATTCAATTTTGATTAATGTATAACATGGAAACAATGTGAAATTTATCAGACTACCTTCTGTGGGTGGGATGGGGAAAAGTATAAAATTCAAATCTTACAAAAATGATAGGTAGAAACTACGATTGTATTTAATTGGAAAATAAAACTAGAATATTTTTTAAAATATAAAGGATCTCAGTATATTGTATCTTGTCCAGCCAGGTGATCTTCAGAATCTTCCTAAGACAATTTAAATAAACTATTCAGTTTCTTAGCATGGAATTGGTAGATTGTTCAGGTTTCACAGGCATACAGCAATGAGGTCAGCACAATGGTCCTACAGACTTTTAATTTGGTAGGTAGTCCAATACCTCTTCTTTCTCACACTTTTTTTTGTAACTCCTGAAATACTAAATTGTGTAAATCCATATGTCAATCAAATTATCAATTTGAATCTCTCTGGAAAGGACAATTCCAAGGTAAATAAATTTAGCCTTAATATTCAAGACTTCACCATTTGTTGTAATTCTACTTATGGATGGTGTGTGTCTGACTGATTGAACTTTGGTGTTTCTCAGTGTTAATTGTTAGACCAAAATGAGCACAAGCAACAGAAAATCAATCCATACAGTGAAGCATCTCAGTTTCAGAGGTTGCCTTGAGTGGACAATCATCTGCAAACAGAAGATCATATATCCATGCTCCCTGCACCTTGGTCTTGGCTTGTAGCCTTTTCAGGTTAAAGAATTTACTATCATCATGACAGTTGAGTTTGTTTCTGTGCTAATCTTAAGTGAAGACATTTGATAATATGGCTGAAAATATCTTGTGAAAAGGTTTGGAAGCAAGGATACAGCCTTGTTTCACTCCATTGGGCCCAGGAAAGCTCAAGGGCATCATGGATTCTCCAGAACCCAGCAATGGTACCATCATGAAACTGATATATAGTACTGATGCAGAGACACCTGGGAATGGGAGTGATGAGATCAGTTGGAAACAAACTTTGTAAATCTTTTGTTTGCATTGTAAAGGGAATCTTCCTTCTTCCTTTATCATCTAATTTAGGCTACACCTGAGGGCCAGACCTTCAACCTGATTTAGATTGCACTGTTTTCTGGTGGGGCAGCAAATGGAAACACCCAAGATCACCCAAAAGAGACCCCTCCCCAAAAGGCAAAATCTCCAGTGAGGGACTTGGGTCACTCCCAGGTCACCACCCCATCCCATTGACTCAGAGAGAAGATTTAAGGAGATTGATGAACAGAAATGGGTTTGCTCTCTTTTACCTTCCAGCCTCCTGTTGAACCCTGGCCAGCTGGCCTGGCCAATTCAATCAGCAATCCACATGGTCTTCTCTTTAAATAAACTCTTTTAAATTATTCAATTACTTTCTTAATATGTTATAACTACTTTTAATAAATTTCTATTGTCTTTGCAAAACCTGCAATCCCAAGTCTGACATCATTTGGAAGAACCAAACCAAAGAAACAAATCAGGATCCACAGTATTGATGAACTTCTCTGGGTAACAAAATTTTGACCTGATTTTTCATAGTCCTTATGATGGAGAGTATCAAAGAACTTGGTTATAGCTACAAGTATCTGTTCTGTTTTTAATCTTTATTTAGGGCTTATTATGTTCCAGACTCTGTACTAAATGAGATATATTTATGATCACTTTTGATCTTCACAACGTTTATAGGAAGGTATTGTTATGCTTATTTTACAAGTGAGGAAACAAAGGCAAATATAGCTTAAATGAAAAGTCAAGAATCACACAGCTAACACATACTTAAAGTTCGATTTTAATTCAAATCTTCCATATTCTAACTTTTGCAGTATCTACTGTACTACTAAACAGCCCTCTTCAAAGAAACCCTTAAGGTATATAATGGGAATTATATTGGTGATCTCTTGAGTGGTATCAACTTAGCTCTATCAAAACAGGGATGATCCTAATATGTCTCCTCTGGTCATTCTTTCCAAATTCATCTTTTTGAGTTTCATTTATAATGGATACTTCTTTTTACTTGAATTTTTTCTTCTAACCAGTCACAGAACTAACTGTTGGTAGACATCCCACTTGGAAATGTATCCTGCAGAGATAATCAGTCACTTTACATGAATTAAATGGAGATTATTTTCATTCTGATTTGGTGAGTCTATTTCGTATTTACCATAATTCTCATCTATCAATTCTCTTCTCAATATAATTATTCAGGACGTTGAAATAGTGTTTGGACAAAGACAATAAGCTTTTGACCATTTTTAATTATTTCTCATAAGCTACATTTTCTCAACATATACACAGGAGCTTACTTTTGTACTGAATAGGCTGAGTATAAAGTATATATTAGTTTATTTGAAATTACTGACATCTCATCTTGTAAATTAGGGATCATCCTCACTCTTTTAGCCCATCCCAGCAATCTGTTACTAAAACCTCTCAATTTTATCTCCATGGCATCTCTAGGATGTGTCCCATCTTTATTCTGCCACTGCCATTATCTTGGGTGAGCTCATTTTCACCTAATGCCTAGGTCATTACAATTTTGGTCTCCCATCCTCCTTGCTTCAAAGCTTCTTTCTAAACCCCAGGCCACTCTCTGTTCAGTTACAAATTGATTTTTCTAAAATACAGGATTAACTAATACCACCAATATACTCAGATGGTACATCGGATAGATCACTGGACTTGGAGTCAGGAAGACAAGTTCAAATCCAACTTCAGATACTCAAAACTCCCTAGGTGTCTGACTCTGAGTGAATCACTTAATCCTGATTGCCATCCTGATCCATATTTGACCAACAGACCAGATGGCTCTGGAGGAGAAAGTGACACTGGTGACTTTGTTCTGCACTCCCTCTCAAATCAAATTCACATGTATGTCATGGCATCACCTATCCTTGTATCATGGTCTTCTTTGAGAAGGAGGAAGAACAACACCCATTTCCTATATATATTCTGTCACTAGTTTGCCTGTAAATAGTCAATTGCTTGGTGGTCTGTAAGGTCCTTGAGGGTCAGCACTGTCTCTTCCCCTAATTCATATACTGAGCACTGTTATCTTGTAGGTGCTTAATAAATTGTATATTGATTGATTGTTTTATATTTGCATTGATTATGGTTCTTAAGTTTTTCAATGGTTTTTTCATTACTATGTTGTAGCTATTGTATAAATTATTCTCTTGGTTAGACTCATTTCTCTATATTTTAATGCATGCAAATCTTCCAACATGTCTTTGAATGCACTCCTGTCATTTTTATGATAAAATGATATTGTTAAATTCTACCTATATACATAAATACATACATATATATATATATATATATATATATATATATATATTAGATAGATAGATAGATATCCCAGGATCACTAAACCATTTGGCTTAAATAAATATCAAAGTTATTTATACTACACTACACAAAACAAAGAATAAGACATAAATTATTATTTTCTATAAATAAGTGGAAATAGTTTGCGTCAAGAATTATCTGACATCTATCATCCATATATACACAACTCGTAACTTTTCAGTTCTGACAACATGATCTCTCACTATATAATCTTCTTGAAAGGGACTCCAGACATTTCAAGAGTAGGAAGTAAGGTGAGTTAGATAATGATTTTTTTTCTAGTTTATTCTATAATTATTTTATAAATATTTTGGTAGCTCATGTTAATTAATAAGGGAGAGTTTCATCTAAATAATTTATAATGAAATTTTATATATTTATTAGTCACCTTAGAGCTTGAGATAATAATGAATAATGTAATGAGCATAAGGAAAGGGGGGGCCTGCAAAGTGAGCATTGACAAAATGCTCAATTGCACTGGCATATTATATTAACATTATTCATATGATCAGATTTTAATTCTCTAAACAAAGGCCATAATGAAATGATATAAAAATATTGGCCTAACCTATTCTTAATTGAGGCATAGTCTTTCTTTGTTTTCATTTCTTCCATTTCTAGATATTCATTTAGGATTTCATATATGTACAAATGCATACACACATGCATATATTATGCATGTATGTTTCTGAATATTTCCGAAAATAAAGTTCATTATCTTACAATATATAGACTATTCTCTTTCATTGTTTTTGAAATTTGCACAATATTTGCCTTTCTCCAATCATCTGGTACTTATCCAATTTACCACAATATGTCATCTGTTATTGCCATTTTCTCAGCAATCACATCTTAATTCTTTCTGTAGTTGAACATGTAAGTCATTGGATAAGCACCAAAGCAGAGTGAAAATACTGTATCAAATAATTTTTATGATTTTCTAGATATGAGACTTTGAAGAAATCACTAATCCACCCTGATATTATTTTCTCTACCATAAGTTGGCAGAAATTGTACCTCACAGCACTGTGATAAACAGTGAAAATAGTTAAATAAAAGTACGTTGTAATTCTTAAAGAACTATATCAATATATTGTTGTGTCGATTGTTCACTTATTCTGTCAAGTTAGTCTCTGAGTGACTCTGGACCAGAAACAAGCCAGAACTTATTTTCACCTATTACCTCTTAAAGTTTGTCCCATTCATGTCTATTGCTTTCATGACACTTTTGATCCATCTGACACTCTATTATCCCCTTTTCCTTTTGCCTTTAATCTTTCTCAACATCAGGGACTTGTTCAATGAGTACCATTTTCCCTTATAGCAAAAGAATTTCAACTTCACCTTCAGCATTTTACCTTGTGAATTGTCTGAATTTAATTTCTTTAAGCATTAAATTATTTGATCTCCTTGCTATCCTAGAATCTCTTATAAGTCTTCTGAAGCAACACAATTTAAAATCCTCAGTTGGGCAGTGCTTGGTTTCCCTTTTAGTCCAAATCGTACAGCCATGCATGCTGGTGGAAAAATTATAAAAAACTATAACTTTGATCATATAACTATTTTTACACTATAGAACTACCCATGGAGAATATTAAAATGATATCAATGATTTCAAAATTATGGTTATTTAAGTCAACTTATTTGATTTCATGAGGGGTTATCTCTCACTATACTGTATGCTCTTTAACTCTGACTAATAAAATTCTAATATGCACCTTTCTTATGTTATTTCCAGCACTAAAGTCATTATCCTTGAAGAGAAAAAAGAAAACCAAAAAAAGAAAACCAATAAATTGAACAGATCTCATTTCCTTCCATTGTTAATAATTAGCACCTCAATCATGTTGGAAAGTGGTCTTTGCCTTTCTTGGTCTTGTTCTTCCTTCCAGAATTAACTAAAAGACCCCTCTTAATTGCTTTTCTTACTAGCTACAGATTACTGTTAATTTTACAAACACAATATAATATGTATCCTGTCTTACAAAAATTCCAAAAAGATCCTTGGAGAGTGACTTTCAATAAAATAACCCTGGGATTAAAAAAAGAAAACTCCAACTGTAGAAGTTTCCATTTCTTTGTCACTGTTTAGCAGAACTGAAAAGTCATTCAAATTTATTTCAGTGTATAGCCCCCTAATACTATACTCTTTTCCCCTATAATTAATGTTACAGTGATACCATGTGCTCATGTAAATGGATTCTTAGGATACAGCCATTTATGATACTTTATTAAAATCTGCTTTCAGGGGAATACCACCAAATCAATCATGAAAAACGAATATATAGCTGTAAGAAATTATTAGAAAACAGAAAATATATTCCACTGTTGGAATCAACTTGAATGTTGGCTTTTCTAGAACATATTGTTCTGAGACATATTGAAATGAATTATTTTTTAAATTAAAATATTATCCTAGGAAAAGAATTTTGCAATAGTTGAGAGGGAATTGGATTTTGAGTCAGAAAGAAGTGAATGTAAAGCAGTTATCAAACCCATATTAGCGATATCATTCTGGAAAAAAAAATGATCATCTAAACCATTTCATTGCAGTACAATTCAGTTGTAAATTTAAGTTGTAAATCTTAGTTGCAAAATTAAGTAAAATTAATAAAATTGCGGCCTTTGAAAGAATGGTGCTTATGAATATATTGTGATAGAAAAGGTATTCTCTTTAGAGAATACAAGACTTGACATGGGTCACCTTGCTTTTTAGTTAAAAATTAAGACTCCAAAAGTATCTCCTCTTATGCTAATCACAAACCTAGAAGGACAATGAGCAGGATGTAGGAAGACCACCCTCCCAGGAAAACAGAATCAGATAATTATTCAGAAATGATAATATTTGTAGATTAGTTTCCAGTAAATTACTACAGGTGAATTACTAAGGAGATTAATTGTTTTCTCTATGCTTTGTATTTACTTATAAGACCAATTTCTTTCCTATTTCTGGGTGACCATCATAGACTTTATGCACAAATCTTTATTAGTAAATCCCAGTGAATAAAACTTCATCTAAACTATATATTTCTGTTATATCATTTTAACTCTTTACTTTTAAGGATCTTACATTTTTTTTTCATTTTAAAGTATAACTTTATTACATTTTGGCATCATGGTTATCCCCAAGGTCCCTTTAGTTTTCAGAATTCTATGATTCTGAGTTACTTGAATTGAGTTTGCTCCTGTCCTCCAACAAAAGTCCTTCTCTGCTGGCTTGTGAACTATTATACTTTAGGTCCTTACAATTTTAGAATTCACAGGCATTAAGATCACTTTGTCTCTACAGTTCCTCTACTTCAAAGCCTTTGAGGCTGTCTTGATCAAATTAATGAGAAACTTCATCCCATTAACTACAACTGTATATTTGAACTTAGCAAAGGAATAATTATTTGACTTGACGGAATAAATTAGGAGGTTGTTTAAGGTTCAATGTTTTAACTGCTCTGAGGAAATGGCTACACAATTCAATCAACCTGCTTTGAAATAGATTATAATCGTCCTAAGTAGTAACAAAATATATTCCTGGGATCTAAATATTTTCATGCAGATCAGCTAGAAGTTCTGCTTTTAGGCTCAACTATGTCTTCTCCTTATTCACCCTGTCAAGTCCATGTCTGGTTGTTTCCATAACCTTAGAATAGATCTAAAGAATTCTAAAATAGTTAGTGGATTTGAACATTGATAAAGTTTAAAAAGTACCTTGTTTCTAGAGTTGGGTTTCCAGCAAATTCAAACTCTAAGATTCCTCACTGTTGACAAAATAAAACCAACACTTTTTAACCAGACCTTCAAGGTCCCTCATCATTTCTTACTACTCCCCTTAATGCCTTCTACATTGTCTTGAAGATGAAATCATTATATATTCCTGAAGAGGCTGAAGTAAGTATTAGCTGAACATTGTAAAGGTGGTACACAAACAATGGAAGAAGGACCTACCCCAGCCCACTTGGAGGGATCCAGGACTTCTTTCTCCTTTCTGTATTTCCTTTCTGTATTTGCAGGTAAGAGAGACTTTCAAGAAGAAACTAAATAACCACTTGTCTTCCTCATGAATTGGACTGCATTGAACCAGCTGACATCAATAATCTTTTTCAGTTCTTTAATTGAGGTTTAACAAGAAAGAATCATTCACCCAGCAAGGCAGCTGATTTGGTTGCTAGATTGAATTCTCAATTTCTTTTCCTTCCAAACAGTTTTACACACTAGATGCATGCAGATACTACTCATGTAAACACTGTCTTTCACTAAAAATAACAGTGTAATGAGACAGTTTTAATGGAAAGATTACTGGATTTGGCATTTGAAATTCTCCCTTCTAATTCTCCTACTCGTTACTATTTCAATGATGAACAGCAACACAATTCACTTTGTAAGGCTTCAATTTTCTCATATATAAAAATAAAGATTAAGGGGAAGGAGGCAGTAGGTGACCTCTAAGATCCATCCCAACTCTAAATCCATGAGTCTAGGATTCTCTGGGAGACAACATTTTATATTAGATTAAGAATCATGAAGTCCTAGGTTCAAGTCAAGCCACAGGAACTCACCACTATTGTAACTCTAGACTATTCTCTTAGCCTCTTTTTTCATTTATAAAAGGGAATCTGTGCCCTTGGGCAAGCCACTTAACCCTATTTGCTTTGAAAAAAATCTTGAAAAAAGGGAATGGCAGCTACCCTACATTTGGTGTGAATATCATGAGAGACAAAGATAAAAAGCATCAGTAAATACAATTTTGCTTAAAAGTCATTATAATGTACCTGGTACTGCAAACATTTTGATTACAAAACACTAATTTTTAGAAAGCACCATTAAAATAGATCTTATTATTGCTGCTATGGTTATTTCTTCCCTCTAATCTGATTTTGGGGAAGATACTGAACAGAACCAGAAACCAACTAAATTGGTATCCTAACAACCTGGTTCCTCCCTGTATCCTTCTCTGTATACTTAGACCACATACTATAGCACACAAAGGAGTTCTCTATTCAATCTAGAAAATTCTCAATGACTTGATATTAACTAAATGAGACAACACATAATTTAAAACATTTAGGTTCCCAAACTGTTTTATTTAGTAACTTACCTGAGAATGAAGAAAGTGAATGGTCTTGTTGGCTTTTTCACACTTTATACTAAAACTATAAAGTCAAGGATAGAAGAGACATGATGCTGTTGGAGTAGTGGCATATTTGTTGCTCTGAAGCAGAACTAAAGTCCCCTTTGAGATTTATAATGGGCCTTCAGAGAATCTATTTCCAGAGGTAAAACCTTCTGGTTTTACAGAGTAATTGAATGTTTTATGCAAGCCCATAAATGTTTAAAAAAATAACTTTTAAGAGAGCGATTAGATGAGGGCAAATAGGATGAACAAAGACCTTCTTTTCTTAAGGAATGAAGACTGGCTAAAGTAACTGGGAATCCAAGGAAACCTGACAGTTCACGACAATTAATTATAACAATTATAAAAGACATTAAGATTTACAACTATGATCTCATTTGGTTCTTCTAACTACTCTGGGTTCTTTTTGTTGCTCAGTTGTTTAAAATGAGTTTGATTCCTTTGTGGCCCAATTTGGGGTTTTCTTGGCAAGGTCAAGGGAAGAATTTGCCCTTTCTTTCACCAGCTGATTTTATAACTTACAGAATTTAAAGCAAACAATTACACATTATTTGCCCAGAGTCACATAGCTAGTGAGTGTGTAAGAACATATTTGAAATCATGAAGATGTGTCTATTTGATTCCAAGACTGATATTCTCTCACCTATGTCAATTAGCTAACAAACACTTATTTTGATTAGTGATTCAAAAAACACTAAACTTCCAGTATAGATTTCGAACTCTGCAAAAACCCTGGCAGTAAACATATGAAAAATCACTTTCTTCATGGAACACAAGAGGAATCCCAAGCCCCGGGGCAATTGTGTGTTTGTTAGCTAGAATGTCTAAATGATTACTTGAATGAATGATTTTTTTCACTTTTGTAATTAATCCCAAAGATGTAAGAACTATAATTAAACAGGAAATAATACTCAGGGACAGGAAAGAAGCACAATATTCATCATACATGGCTTTAATGGTGGGTATTTTGTTAAAATCTTTTACAGAGTTATTTTTACTAAGAAGATTCAATAGCGATAGAAGTATAAGGTTTCTGCCAATCACTTGGAGACAGACTTTCCACAAGTTCACCTTCATTTTTGGACTAAAATTTTGGACAGTTTCTCCATAGCCTATGACTAATAATGACTTTCCTGAGACAGAATAATTTCTCAGAGATGATTGAAATTTTGAATTTCAATTGAAATTGATATGTGTGCCAAATATTGAGTTAGGCATGGATGCAAAAACAAAACCTGTAATAGAGCTTTCCCTGAAGGAATTTATATTGTAGGGGAAGAAGTACACAGGCTATGCCCATGTAACAAAATTCAAGGAACATGCCAAATGATACAAACGGGCTTCTGCAGTGGAGGTATGTAAAGAACTTATGGTCTCAGAAAATGTCTCATGACAGATAGAACCCCAGAGTTATGACTTGAAGCAAGTGAGATTTTCTCCCAGGCAGAACTGAGGAGGACATGCAGCCCCTACCAAGTTTGAGACAAGAAAATATCTTTCCAGGATTATTATCTAAATACCTCCTTATAATATTGGCTTTACCTTAAGCATTGCTGTTCAGTCATTTGTCACTTATGTCCACTTTCTAAATATCATTTGGGGTTTTCCTGACAAAGATCCTAGCATAGTTTTTCATTTTCTTCTTCAGCCTATTTTACAGTTGAGAAAACTGGGGTAAACAGGGGAAAGTGATTTTCCAAGAGTCACAAAGAAAGTAAGTGCATCAGGCCAGATGTGAACTCTGGAAAAGGATTCTTCCTGCCTTCAGGCCCAGAATTCTATCCATTGCACTACCTACTTACCCAGTTGAAGCTTAGAGTCAATATAATGACTCTTAATCTCCACGTTGTTGCTTTCTCTTTTTATATAAGCAGTATATTTTAAATGAAAAGTTATGAGTAAAATCAATTAAGGATATCAGTAGGATTTAGGCAGAGGTTTACAACTCTGGTATAATTTTCATATATGCAAAAATAGACCTTTAAACATTTGCATCTATATTTATATCGATGTTCTCACAAACGTGTCTATATTTGATTAGTCTGGCGATCCTGGCAATTAACTAGCAACAAGTGTTTTTCTTTGTAGTGACATTTTTCTTGGAAAAAAAGTTACAAGAGTGAAGAGGAGAATCCCTTTATCAGTTTGCCAGAAAATGGGGACTTCAGGAAAATTACTTTGATAAGGCGCAGCAAAAAACTAATTCAATCAAATGCTTTAGATATTGATTTTCTGAACTCTAAATCCCTTAAGGCATTCTAACAATGAAAAAAAAAAGATATTCAATGAAATAGAGGACTTTCAAAATTTCCTGATAAAATGACCAGACCTGAATAGAGAATTTGGTCTTAGAATACAGGACTCAAGAGATGCATAAAAAGGGAAGCGGGGGGGATAAATAATTGTTAGTCAAGAACATAAAATTGCATACAACCCCATAAGGGAAGATAACACTTGTAACTCTTGAGAATTATATTTCTTTAAGGATAGATGAAGGGTTGTAAATAGTTGAAGAGATTGTACTAAGAGGATATGGGAATGGCTGATTCTTGTCCATTCTGACTTAAGAGGAAATCATTGTTTGAGACAAATTATAGTTCACAAACTTATCACTGTATGAGCTCCAAATGTTCTAGGAAAGTTCAGACACAATAGTCCAAGTAAATACCTGGGGTTTTTACTCGAATCTTGTGTATCTCATGCTTCCTTTGAGCTACTTTAATTTTTCCTTGTTCCTATGGTTCAGCATATTTTCTAAATGGGAACCATATGCTGGGTGACCCTGTGTCAGTGCCTCCCATACCTTACAATCAATGCTAACTTTCTTGAGAGAGATTTATCAGGATGTCCAAGTACTTAGAAGACTTAGAGTTTCTATACATAATGAAATAAAAAAAATGACTTTACTTGAATAAATATTTAGAGTACAATTAGGGAAGGATAACATTGAGGGAAATAAAGATTTAGTAACCTTAACTGTAAATGTGAATGGGATGAACTCTCCCAAAAAACAGAAGTGGATAGCAGAATGAATTAAAAATTACAATCTTACATGATATTTTTAAAAGAGATATATACAAGTTAAAGGTATAGAGTATTATAGGAAACCATGAATGGTTGGAATGTGGAGAAGCATGGAGAGAATTACAGGAATTCATGGTGAATAAAGGGAGCAGAACCAAGAGAACATTGTACACATTGACAGCAACATTCTGAGTTGAGCAGTTTTGTTGGATGCAGCTCTACTCAGCAGTTCAGAGAGCTGGCACAACTCTGGGAGACATGTTGTGATAATGTTATCCACATCCAGATGTAGAAAAAGGAAACAAAGAAAAGAAAAAAAATCTGTAATATCTAAATGAACATTTTGTTTACTTTAAAACTTTTTTTCTTATATTTTTCTTTCCCATCACATGGTTTTCTTTCTTTTCCCATTGATTCTATTTCCTCATGCATAAAACGAATAGTGTGTGAACATGCTGAACACATATGCAATGTTCACTGGACTGTTAAAAAAGAAGGGTTTAAGGGAAATTATGTAACTTAAAAATATGCATATGGATGAATGTTTGAAAAATTTAATAATATGTAATTGTCAAAAATAAAAGAAAATAAGGGGTGGCTAGGTCGCACAGTGGATAGAGCACTGACCCTGGAGTCAGGACTACCTGAGTTCAAATCCAGTATCAGGCACTTAATAATAAGCTTGCTGTGCGGCCTTGGTCAAATCACTTAACATTATTGCCTTGCAAAAGAAAAGCCCTAAAAAGTAAAGGAAAGAAAAGAAAATATCAATTGAAAAATACAAAACACATATTCTAATAAGAACTGTTTAATGTTTTATTTGTGTTTTGTTAATATTTACTTGTGAGTCTCTCCTGCAAAGCATAGCTTATATCAATTGATATTTTTTACTTAAGTATTTTTTCCCATCCAGCAAAGAAAAAAATAAAAACAATTTTTTTTGTATTCTCTCCAGCATGGGTTTCACATTCCCTCAGTAGCAGCAATTCTCCTGAACTTTATTTGGCCATTGCATAATTGGTGTACTTCACTTTTTCCAAGTTGTTTTGTTTATCTTTATGACGTTGTTACTGATTTTTTTCTTCAAGTTCTTTTTACTTTTCTCTGACAATTTTCTTTTGTCTGGAGGACATAGCTGAGACATATTTGCCTTTTACAGGTTATTCTTTCTCTACTCTTCTTTTTACCTTGGCAAACTCCCAATGACTGTTTCTCCTCTTACTACAGACATCATTTGATTCCTTCAAGCCCCAACCCACATCCAACCTTCTATGATAAAACTTCCAAAACCCCTCTTAATCCCACTGCCTTTCTCTTGTTATATATTCTCTGTTAATTCTGTATATCTTTACCTATGTATAATTGCAGTTACATGATATCTCCCCATTCCATTTTAAACTCCTTGAGGCAGAAATGGACTTTTATCTCTTTTTGCATCTTAACACCTTTCCTAGCACATAGTAAACTCTTTAAAATGTTTAATAATTTTTGAGTAGATTAAGGGATACCAATGGCATTATTTAATTTTTTTATTTTCTAAGATTTTCCCCTGTGACTCTGGGATGCTAATTTAATACTAATTTAAAAACTATCTCAATCCTTCTTTATAACCCAGGCTCTTCCATGACTGAAGTACATCTGAGAGCTTGAATTCAGATAGATGAGTTTCCTATGCTGTAAAGTGGGAGTTTTTAGAGATTGTGGAATGAATTTGAGTTACTTGAACTCAAATTCAGAAACTGTGGATACAACTCTAGGGATCTGATAATAGCTAAGTCATTTAATTTTTCTGACTCCACCTAAAATATGAGGATATTACTTTGAATTTGTGACTTAAAGAATTTCTCTGAGGAAAAGGGAGTGAGACAGGAAAATGAATTTTTTTTTTAGGATTATGCAAGGCAAATAGGATTAATTGGCTGTCCAAGGCCACACAGCTACGTAATTATTAAAGGTCTGAGCCGCAGACTTGAACCCAGGTACTCCTGACTCCAGCCCCGTTGCTTTATCCACTGTGCCACCCAGCTGCCCCGATAATGAACTTCTTAAGGAATTTGTGAGCTATGGTTCAGCAGTTAAAACTACAGACTTTTGCTGATATGGGGAGGGACACAGAATGGACAGAATAGCGAGTGAGTACAGAAGAAAGATATTTTGAATAGGAGAAAATTCTTCTGTAGGAAACATTTTTACTCTTACACATCCGTTCAGATTTATAAGATTTATGTTTATTTATAAGTCAATGAAATCAATCTTAGATTCTTCATTGCACTGATAACTTTTCCATTTTAAAGAGCAGTATTTTTTTTTCATTAATAGATCCTAACCACCCCACCTGAAAGGGGGCAGCTAGGTGCCACAATGCTTAGAGCATGAGCCCTGGAATCAGGAAGACCTGAGTTCAAATCTGGCCTTAGATACTTAATAATTACATAATGACCCAACTGTGTGACCTTGGTCAAGTCACTCATTGCCTTGCAAAACCAAAAGTAAACAATAAACTCTAGTGCAGGAGCTACACTTTGTCTATTTATCAGAATGGAATGAAGAAGAAAATAACAAAGTCAGTATCTTCCAGGATTCCTGCATCCTGTGTCAGCCTACCTGATCTCTGAATAAATATTAAATAAGTTAGTCCAAGATTACAATGAACATAATTATAGAAGTAGTTGTTGGGAGTCATAACCAGAGGAAAGCTCACAGGTATGATGTTCAGTCCCAACACAGATTAAAAATATAAATATTAACAGAGTTAAAATAAGAAGTATCAACATCTATTATTCTTAAGTAAAAATTAGAGGATGGCATTTGTAAACACTGTCAATCATCAGTACAAAGCAAGCTTAAAAAAATATAATAATAAGTTGAACATAGACTAGAAATTAATTTCCATACTAAACATATATACAAAAATGGCATGGAATCCAAATTTTATAGGCTTCTTTAATGTATATTGGGCAAAAATATTAAATAAAATTATAATATTGGGGAGTACCCCATTTTACTCCTTTCAGAATTTGATAAATCCAACCAAAAATGAAACTCAACTTAAAGTCGTACATATGGCAAATGAAATATTAGAGATCTTTGGAGATATGAGAATAAGACTTAGTAAAACAATTTTCCAGCCCAAGGCAACCTGGAAGATGTTTAGGTTAGAAAAGAACCTCAGTGTAGCTCAGTTCCACTGGAGAAAACTGGCTTCAGTGATCAGCTTGGCTATTGCCTTGGGCAATTGGGAAGGTCAGCAGGAAAATCTTGGTTCATCACAGTGAGACAGAGTCCTGTCCAGCCCAAGCCTTGGTAGAGACCCTGTCTGGGAACCAGGAGCTGACCTGACAAGCCATCTAGCAGCTGCTTCCAGAGAACTGAACCTACAGAGAATAAGGGGCTTGGGTGAGATTGTAGAGGACTCTCTGGTGTCCCTGAGGCTGGATTCATCAACAGACCAAAGCACAGGCCAGGTGAGTTGTCAGACCCTCTCATAAGACCTTGGATGAATTGCTGTCCCTGGAGGAGTATCCCTCAAAAAAGCTGCAAAACCCCTTAAATACTTGGAGCAGTACATCCTCCACCCTGGAACCTGAGACCCAACTTAATAGAAAGTTAAATTCAAGTCATAGGCTGAGGAAATGATCAAACAACAGAAGAGAATAAGTCCTATTATAGACAATTACTTTGGTCCTATGGCGTATCAATGTATACACTGAGAAGATAACAATGTCAAAGGTCCTGTATCCAAAACTCCAAGAAAAGTATGAATTGATCTCAGGCTGTGGAAAAGATCAAAAATGATCTTGAAAATCAATTAAGGGATGTAGAGGAAAATTGAGAAAGAAATGAAAGGGATGCAGGAAAATCATGAAGATCAAGTCAGCAGCTTGGTGAAATAATTACCAAAAAATATTTAAGAAAATAAAATCTTAAAAAATCAGTTTAGATCAAATGTTAACAAAAAACAATACAAAAGGTCAATGAAGAAATGACTGTATTAAAAGTAGAATTGTTTAGATGGAAAAGGAAGTACCAAAGTTCTCTGAAGAAAAATGTTTTATCAAATGTAGAATGGAGCTAAGGGAAAATTATGACTCTGTGAAAAGCCAGAAAACAGTAAAGCAAAACCAAAAGAATGAAAAACTTGAAGAAAATATGAAATATCTCATTGGAAAAGCAATTGACATGGAAAACAGTTCCAGGAAAGAAAATTTAAAAATTATTGAACTATCTGAAAATCATGACCCTCCCCACCAAAAAAAAAACCATACTTTCTTTTTCAAGAAATTAAGCAGGAAAATTGCCTCAATATCCTAGAGCATGAGGATAAAATAAAAATTGAAAAAAATCCACCAATCTCTTCCTGAAAGGGGTCCCAAAATGAAAATGATCAGCAGTATTATAACCTAATTCTAGAACTTCGAAGTCAACGAGAAAATATTATAGGTAGTCAAAAATAAAATTCAAATCTTGGAGCTACAGTCCAGATAATACAACATTTAACAACTTCTACATTAAGAATTTGTAACACTTAAAATATGACATTCCAGAAGTCAAAAGAACTGATATGACAACCACTCATCAACTACCAGCAAAACTGAACATTCTCTTTAAGGAGAAAAGATGAACATTCATTGAAATAGCATATTTTCAAACTTTCCTAATAAAATGACCAGAGCTAATACAAAGTTTGATCTCCAAGTACAGCACTCAGGTGAAGCATAGAGAGAGTGGATGGGATGGACACAGTATGGAGGGTTTTGATGTTGAATCCTGTGTATTTCTGTATGGGAAAATGATACTGATAACACATATGAACCTTCTCATCTATTAGGACAGGTAAAAGGAGCTTATGGCATGGGAAGTTGAATTTATAGGTATAATATATTAAAAAGATGGAGTCAATGTACTTTCTCAAAAATGTATTGCGAGATAACATAAGGAGAGGTAGAGTCACATAAAAAAAGGCAAGAAAAAGCTTTTTCCAGAGGAGTGGTAAGGGGGAAGGTAGGGGAATTAGTGTTACTTTACTCTCATGGATCAGAGAAGAAATAACACACACACTCAATTGCATGTGGAAAACTATGTAATCCTCATAGAAAACAGGAAAGCAAAGGAATGGGAGAAATGGGACAGAGGAAGGGAAAAGGGGATGCAGGTGATAGAAGCGAAGAAAGATCATGGGAAAAGGGTAGTTTTGAGGCGGGACAGAATGAAAGGAGAAAGAAAATAGTAAATGAGGGTGGGGATAGGATGGAGGGAAATATATCTAGCAATAGCAACTGTGGAAAAAATATTGAAGTAATTTCAGGGTTTAATTTTGCAATATGATAATTTAAGAAAGGTATTTTTAACCTACATCAATTATCTGACTTGACCAATGTGGGAAATGGGTTGGGAGTTATGGTATTGGCTTGCATGATACTCGGGTAAAAAATGTGAAGGGCAAAGATAGAAAAATCACTTGGCAAAAAAAAAAGAAATGTGGGTATGAATTGTTTTCCTTTGAGTAATTTGATTAATTTTGTTAAATTTGCTGAACATTCATTCCTTTAATTCCTTATACTGATTGTAATTTGTATAAAAGGAAGAGGAATGCAATTGAAGAGAAATTTTAGCACTGGAACAAGGGAGCCAACCTTTTCCAGTATTCATTTCCAATAGTGAAAAGAAACCCAAATAAATTCTCAAAGGCCACCAGTCTTAGTGCAGAAGACCTGGACTGGCATCCCGGCTCTTCAACATCTTACCTTGGTCATGTCAGAGAGAGCCTTTCATCATTCTCATTATGAAAGCTTTTTCAATCTTTATTTATAGAGTTTATAATTTATAATTTATACAGACAAAATAATTCAAAGTACTTGAAAATTATTAATAATAATGAGAACAACTATTAGTATGATAATGGAAGATGGTACAGTAGATATTATGGCTCATCTGAAGGCAGAAAAACTCCTCCTGTATTCAAATCAGGTGTCACATACTTTCCAGCTCTTTGATCATGGACAAGTCATTTAATCTTGTTCGCCTCAAATGCCAATCTCCAAAATTAGCTGGACAAAGAAATGGCAAATAACTGTAATATATTTGCCAACAAAAGTCAAAATGGGGTCACAAAGAATCTGAAATGACTAAGCAACTGAAATAATAATTATTATCGATAAAAATAGCTAACCAAGAAAACCTCAAATAGGGCTATAAAGAGTTGGACAAAGCTAAAATCAACCGAATAATAACAGAAGTTATATAGTGTTTACTCTGTGTTAGACATAATGTTAAGTACTTTAAACTTGACATATTGCTCCATTTTCTTTTTTTGGCACGTAATTTAAAATAATTTATTTTAATTATTTGACTTTAAACATAATTTATTCATGATTTTATTTATTATGATCTTCCATTGATTTATTCATTTTGCAATTCCTAAAACTAATAAAGATCCTTTTGATATTTCCATTCTCCTCTTTTGAAAAGTCCAAATCACTAAGATTGTGACATATCCATAAACTATACACTCTATACCTGGTCAGTCTCTTTCATATCTCTGGAAATAATCACAAAATGATCATGTCCAAATTATATGAGTCTGAATCCACTGCTTCAAAGATTGCATAGATTCAGTAATTCAGTGCAGTGCAGTAATCCAATATTTCATGAAAAGTTTACCAATCATAATAACCAGAAATGACAACAACAACTAAATTCTACACATAGAATTGTATATTGTTGATTTTAGTCAACTTGTATCTATGATGGTCATGGTGAAGACTTGGAAATGGTCAAAAGATCCTAGAACCAGAGGGACCGTCTGGTGACATTTAAAAGCACCATCCAAGATTTGGTCATCCCTGTGAGATTTTTCATGTTCCACAAAAATACTGGAATAGATTGCTATTTCCTTTTTCATTTCATTTTACAGATGAGATCACTGCTGGAACATGAACTGCATGACTTGCCCAAGGTCACACAATAAATGACTGTGCCAAAATTTTGACTCAGGTCTTCCCAAACTCCAGGTTGGATACTCCACATATTGACCCCTTAACCTATAAACATTTATGGAATGTTGTTTCATTACTACTATTAAGACAATTATGTTGATAAATTTTAGGGAATTTATTTTTTGTAATAAATGAATGCTCTTTAGGAGAACAGTGACAAATGGTGGGGGATCAAGTGAAAAGTAAGGTTATCAATATAATCTCTTCTTTTGTGGAAGACAATAAGAGTAATGGATAGGACCAGCAGAGGGTTCTTGGTTCAGGTTTCATCTCTGAATAGTTAATTATTCTGACAACAAATAAGTTAAGTTACAATTTATCAGTTCCCCAAAATGTAGTATAACGCTGAAATTGTTGATCTGCATTGGTGGAGTGACTTTCCACATCTATGTAAGCACAAGTCTGAAAAAAAAACCCAAAATTAGTATTATTAGTATGATTACTTTAGCTCTAATAGCAGAACATCTTGGAACAGATTCTGTCTGCTATTTCAATTCTAGCTATATTTGGAAGGCAAAAACCTCATTGAGACACTGTGACCCTAATAATAAAATGAGGGTATTGGAATTGCAAAATGAAATGGTCTCTGTGTCCTCTTTTTTCCTTAAATATTCATATCCTTCTGATATTAGACTGAACATTTACCATCTGGTTGAGATCTTGATACATGTAATGCCAAAACACCTACTTAGTTGATCACTCAGGCTCTGGCTGCTTACTGGTACCACAGTGCTTAGACCACTGGTCCTTGACTCAGGAAGATTCATGAACTGAGTTTAAATCTGGTCTCAGATACTAGCTGTGTGATGTTGGGTAAGTCTCTGGATCTTTATCTGGAAAATGATCTGGAGTAGGAAGTGACAATCCACTCCAATATATTTGTCAAAAAAAACCCAACACTCAATGGGGTACCAGAGAGTCAAACAGAGTTCAAATGATTAAACTATAAGAACAGCCAGAAGCATATGTTGATTCATAACCCCACTGAAGGAAGAGATGAGCCTGATCCAGGCATGCTGTTTCATGGAGACACCATTTGGATTAACCCAAACAAAGCAGCTGATTCCAATCGGGATAAGTAGATGTGAGCACTGAAAGGTCAAGACATGACCCTATCAGTAAAAGGAAGACAGTGCTATGAGGGGAAGTTAATATAAAGCTGTTTATTGAAGGAGGTAAAAGCTTCTAGGTCTGGGCAGACTCCAGGTCTAGGTAGTGGGGAGAGCAAGTCTTTTTATAAATTATGGGATATGGGAGGCAGGGTAGTGTGGTTTCTATGGGTCTGGGAGCTGTTTGAGGTCTCCATGGTGTTTGTGTTTTGTTTGAGGGTCGTCAAGGTGGTTAAGAGTTTCTATGGAGGTTCTCCTTTGGATCCTTAGGAAAGGATAGTAAATAGGACTTCACTGGGAAGAATGAAATTCAGGTCAGAATCCAACATCAAAAGGTCATTGGTTGCATACATTTCTAAGCAACTTGAATCAATGACCAGGTGCTGGTCAACCTGCTTGTGTGCCCTGGCAACTGATGTTCTTTTGGCAAAAGAAGCCCCCAAATTAAGATTCTCTCAGCACATGACTGCATATTTCTCCCATTCTTTAGCTGACCTTATTAAAAACCCAACTGAATGCTTTCTTCACCCCTCCAACTTACACCTCATCCACTGGCCCTCCTACAAAGTAATCCTGCTCTATGGTAGAAGTAGAGCTCTTAATCCTGCCACTCTTCTGTCACTAAACTCCCATTCCTGCCCCTATTATTCCTTTCCTGAACTCCTCTTTGATCTCCTTATGCCCGCTCATATTCCAATATCCTTTTCCCAGAACCTGATGATGATTGGTTCATTGATGGGAGTTAATCAGTGGTCAATGTAAACGAAATAATCTGATATGCCATTGTGTCCTCTGGTTTCTTATTGAGTCAAGCCCTCTCCTTCCATAGATCTCCTCCCAGTGAACAGAACTCATTGCCTTAATTTGAGCACTCTCTCTAGCAAAAGTGAAATATATTACCATCTTCATAGATTCTCATTATGCTTTTTCATATTTCCTATTCTCATGCCTCTGTTTTTAGGGATAGGGGGTTTCCTTACTTCTCAATCTCCAAGGACTAATGCTGACCTAATTCTTAAACTTCCCTCTATTTTATCCTCTTCCACTCCTTTGGCAGCAATTCACTGTAAGGGGTAATAAGGCATGTCCACCTCTGAGGCAACTGGTCATGAGAATGCCTACTAGGCAGCTGAATGGGCTTCATGCCAACCCTATACATACCTTCAATTTGCTATCTTGCCCTCCGTGAAACCAGTATATACACTGCATGAAAAACAAACACACCTTCCTCACACTTTCATTACCTAGGAGTTAACATAACTCTTCCCAGTCCAGTAGAAATCACCAGCTGTTCTGCTGAACTCCACGATCATCTTTCTTTCTCAGTCTAAAACTGGGAAGAACATAAAAATAATGCAGTTTTCTTATGCATTAAATAAGGGTTTGAACATCTGATGACATGAATCTGATGTCTTCATATCAAGTTGAAAATAGAGATCAGAAATCATGACTTTTCCAGGATGATTCCTAGGGTATTAGACTGATTGAATGGGAGATAATTTTGCTCTTGAGAGTTATAGGGAATGTTAGGAGGTAGGCAAGCTGTAGAGGAAAGGCAATATGTTTGCTTTTTGGATATTTTGAATTTAAGATGTCTCCTATCTATCTAGTTTGTGTTTTCTGAAAGTTACAAATCAATATTAACTTTTAAGAGAGAGGTTGTGCAGAGAAGTATATTTGAGAATCATTATCTTAGATAATTCAGTAAATACACTGGAGCCAATGGAATCATTTTGGAAGTCATGTAAAGGGTTAAGAGAAGACCCAGGATAGAACTCCATGGTACACACCTTTGATTATGGGACATGATCACCAGTAGCATCCAGCAAAAGAGATGGAAAAAGAATGGTCAGATGAATAGGAAGAGAACCAGGAGATAGGAGTATGTTGGAAACTTAAACAGAACAGACCTTCAAGGGAGCAAAAGTAAATAATATTGTAAAAGCCTTGAGAGAAGTCAAGGAGAAAAAATTCTTTTTTTTTGCCAACAAAGATATCATTAATAGGCTTGGAAAGTGTATTTTTGTTGAAATTATTATATTGAATTCTGCATTGTAAAATATTAAGAAGAGAGTAGGAGGAGAGAAGTATACCCAAGAATTGTTGCTAAACTTTTTAAGTAATTTAGTAATAAAAGGCTGAGGAGATTTATTATTATTAACAAGAATGAAAGGCTCAAATGAGGCTCTTGGGTGACTTTTTGTTGTGGTTTTCAGGATGCAGAGAGTAGGAAATAAGGAGGCAGACTTGGAGATAAAGAAAATAAATGAGAAGGTAGAAATATTAACTAGAAACAAGAAACAGGATAGAACAGGTAAAGGGCAAAGTTTTATAAAGAATAAAGCTACTTCAACATGTATGATGGAGTAATGAAGGAGATAGTTGGAAAAATCTTATTACTGAAGTCAAATGAAGAAGATATTTGAAAAGGAACTTTTTGCCTCATTTTTTCTGAAAAAAAATTAAGAAAAATATTTCAGTTGACAGAGTGTGGTGGGGCGAGAACCATGTCAGAATTGTGAAAACATTTTAGTATAAAAGAAGACAGAAAAGTCAACCACTGTTTACTATGGAATAATAGAATGGACTGACCTGAATGAGGGATTTCCTGGTAGGAGAGACATTCAAAACTAGATAATTAGTTGTCCAGAATGTTGCAAAGGGACCGACTCCTATATTGGGCAAAGAAGTAGTTGAGCAAGCCGGCTAGGTGGTGCAGTGGATAAAGCACTGGCCCTGGAGCCAGGAGTACCTGGGTTCAAATCTGGTCTCAGACACTTAATAATGACCTAGCTGTGTCACCTTGGACAAGCTACTTAACCCCATTTGCCTTGCAAAAAAACCCTAAAAAAATTAGTTGAGCTCTCAAAGGTCTCTCTCAATTCTTCATTTGAGGATTTCAGATGTAGTGAAAAGAAACATTCACCTATCAAGGAAGCTGATTTAATTAGTTCATTAAAACCCTGATCATTTTTGTTATTTGAAACACACTTCATTTAGACACTGCTCATGTAAATATTGCCTTTCCAATAAAAAAATAAGAAAAATTTCACACAATTTGAAATCAGAAGATTAAGTGAATATTGGATTTTTGAATTAAAATTCAAATTATCCTGTTATTTGCTGCTTTCATGATCATCAGCAACTCAATGTATATTAGAGAGAATTAGTTTTCTGATATAAAAAATAGAGGATAGTGGGGGAGGGGAAAAGTGAATTCTTAGATTCTCCCCAATTCTAAATCAATAATCTAAGGATTCTAGAGGAAGCAAGATGCAATAAAGGAATGAGAATCACAAAGAGCTAGGATGAAGTCAGATAACAGGTAATACACCAGGTTTGAGAGCCCCCCACTATTCAGTTAACATCTCAGAGTTTCAGTGCTTTCAGCTATAAAATGTTGATAATATTAATAATAACTACCTCACATTTGCTGTGAAAATCAATTGAGGTAAGGAATCAAAGAAGTATTAAATAAATATTTTTGTAAGGCATTGCAACGTACCTGGAACAGCAAGCATTTCTATTGGAAAAACACTATTGAAATATCTTTTATTGCTGTTGCTATGGTTATTCTTACTCTGTAGTTCACTTCTTGTGAAAAATGCAAGAATGAAACACAGAAATCCCCCAAACAATATCCCAAGTCCTGTGCATGCCCTCACCCTTACATGTATTCTGTGAGACTCCAATGCAGCTAGCAGATCCCTGTGCCATCTACAAATATTCAATCACTAGACGTGAAGTAAATTAAGAAAACACTGAAGCAAATTAAGTTATATTTCCAACCTGGTTTTATAGTAATTTTACTGTTCACTGTAGTCAAAATGATCTGGTGGGAAAACAGCCGAAGAATGGAGAAAGTGAATGTTGATGATTCTTGTTGCTTTCTAACTAAACTATAAAGCCCAAGAATACATGGGATTTGTAATTCTGCTACATAAGTGACTGCTGTTGGAATAGCAGCATATTTTTTGCTCAGAAATAGAACTAAAGTCCCTTTTGAGATTTCTAATGGGTCTTCAGAGAACCTATTTATCCATGTAAAACCTTCTGGTTTTACAGAGTAATTAAATGTGTTTAGCATGTCCAAAAATGTTTCCCCAAATAGAATTGTAGAGAGGGATTAGAATAGGGTAAATGGGATGGATAAAGACATTCTGTTCATGACAAGTGAGGATTGGCTAATGTAATCCAAGGAAATATGAAAGTTCATTTCTATTAAACACATCAATTTTAAAAGACTTTAACATTAACAAAAATGATCACATTTGGTTTTCCTGAGCACTCTGGGTTGTTTTGGTCTTTCAGTATTTTTGAGGTGACATTGACTCTTTTGTGCGTATGCCTTGGGGTTTTATTATCAAGGTCACTGGACCTTATCTTTCCCCACCTCATCTTATAATTGAGGTATCAAAAGGAAACTTTTTGTAAATTATTTACCCAGTATCACACATCTAGTAAGTATCTGAGGCCAATTTTGAATTCCTGAAGTTGTGTCTTCTTGATTCCAAGACCAGTGTTCACTCCACTAGGCCAATTAGATAACAAACATTTAGATTGATCAAAGCAGTGTGCTTGCAGTATGGATTTTGAGTTCCACACCAACTATGGCAGAAAACATTGTAAAAATCCCGTTTTTCACAGGGAAAAATGAGGAGTTCCAAACCTTGTTGTGGAATATGGAACTGGTGTGTTTAAATGATTGCATAGTTAAATATTTTTTCTTTATAAGAAAATTTATACCCAACAAGATTAAAGCTCTATATTTTAAGGGGCAAAAAGGGGGCAGGGGCAGGGAAAAATTCAATGTTCATGATTTCTATATTTAATGGTGGCTTTTTGAAAAATCTTTTACAAAGCCATTATTACTAAGAAGATTCAAAACGTCCTGAAATACAATGTTTTCTACAATGTCTTGGAGGAATGCTTTCCCCAAGAACACCTTGTTCATTGACCTAAAAATTTGGTTTGTTTCTACATAGCATTTGGTTAATATTGACCTTTACAAAGCAGAGGAATTTCTGAGGACTAATTGAAGTTATGGATTTCAATTCAAATTGACAGACATTTCGTCAGGGTGTCCTGTCTGGTAAAAAAGAACTAGACATTTAATATGTAAATATCACCAGAAATGCAATATTCCTTGAAGCAAATGTCATGGTGGAGGATGGAGAACATGGACAGTGCCTGTATAGGAAAATTCCAAGAGTATGTCAAGTGATGCCAATGGGTTTCTGAAGGGAGTTATAGAAGCAATTAAATGTCTAGTGTAGGAAGGAGCCACAGAAGTAACTTGAAGTAATTGATGTTATCTCCCAGGCAGAAGAGAGAACAAGCAGCCTGCAGCCTGTCTTTCCAGGATTATTATACTTCTATTTGTTTTTTTTTTTTTTTTAGGTTTTTGCAAGGCAAATGGGGTTAAGTGGCTTGCCCAAGGCCATAAAGCTGGGTAATTATTAAGTGTCTGTGATCAGATTTGAACCCAGGTCCTGCTGACTCCAAGGCCAGTGCTTTATCCACTATGCCACCTAGCTGCTCCCTCTTTTTTTAGGCTCTTATAGACTTCTCATCACTGACACTATCTTCCATTTACCTATGCAATTCATTTTCATGGATACACATTGATAGCAAACACTGGTATCTAAAAGACAATGTGATTGTAAGGGGAATAGACAACCAGGATGTGAGAGTGACAAAGGTATTGTGTAAGACAGAGTGTTGGACTGATCACAGACTTGTCCTTTCTAATCTACATATTCAAATTTTCCCAAATCAGTAGCCCCAATGGAAAATGATTACTAGAAGAATTAACATCAAGAGATTTAAGTGTCTCTCTGAACAGGAAAAGTTCGTTGCTAATTTGGAGGGAAAAGTGAGTCAACAAACAATTGACAACAGTCGAAGAGAAAACCAGTGGCCAGTCTTCAGAGATCTGGTAAACAGCAATGCTTTGCTCTTCTGCATTAGAGCACACACTTCAAAACTTGTTTGATGAAAATGCTGGGAAAATACAGGCCACTAATTAAAAAATGAAAACTCCACAGTACTTACCAGAAAGATAGCTCATCCATTTCTAACAAAATTTATTTTAAATTCCACCAAAAGTATTTAATTTCATAAAAATTAAAGTTTAAATGAAACTTAGAGAGATGCAGAACTCTTGACTCCATTTACGAAGTTTATGAGGATAGTAAAAAATCAAATTGCTTTGATGATGTTCTGAAGGCCATTTATGGACGAAAGGCTTATGAAGCATTTCAACTACCAGTGCTGATGGAGCCATAGTAAATAGTGATAGGAGGATGATGCTAGGGAGAGTGGGCTGAACACTTCCATATAGTTCACAGTCATTTATTCATTCATTCATTCATTCATTAATTTAATTATTTTATTATTTATTTTTATTTTATCCACTTGCACATGCATGTTTCCAAGATATAACATTTTCCTCCACTTTTCCTTCCCACCCACCTTACCCTCAGGAAGGAATAGTCAGGTTAGCATTTTACATACATGTTTTGTTAAACATATATAAAAGTTAATAATACGTGCAATGAGGAATTAGGATTAAGTGAAAAGATACATAAGAGATAATTTTTTATAAAGTGCTCATCAGATTTAATAGAAGAGATTATCTTTTTTCCTGGGTTTTCAATTTTATTTTGTTTTCCTTCCTCTGCTTGGGGCTAATAATAGACTATTACCAGTTTAGTACACTTGTCCTGCCTTTCTGGACTGTCAAGAGGAATTGCTTCCGTCAAGGTTGTTCATCTCATAATGTTGTTGATGTGTACATTGTTTTCTTGATTCTTCTCCCTTCCCTCAGCATCAGATTCTGCAAGTCTCTCCAAGCTTCTCTAGACTCTGACCATTTATGTTTTCTTATAGAATAATAATAATAATAATAATAATAATAATAATAATAATAATAATCCATCATACTCCTGTATCATAATTTCTATATCGATCTCCAATCAATGAACAAGTAATTATTTTCCCATTCTTTGATGCTACAAAAAAGAGCTGCTATGAATATTTAGAAACATGGAGAACTTTCCCTATTTTCTTATAGTTTCTTCCAAATATAGTTTTAGAAGTGGAAATTCTGGGTCAAAGGGTATGAACAATTTACTGCAATTTGTGCATAGTTCCACATTGCTCTTCAGAAAGGTTGGATCCTTTCACAACTCCACCAGCAATGCATTAATGTCGCAATCCTTTGAAAATCTCTCCAGCATTGATTATTTTCATTTTTTCTCATCTTGGCCAATCAGGTATGAGATGATACCTTGTTGCTGTTTTAATTTGTACTTCTCGATCCAATAATGACTTAGAACACTTTTTCATACGATTATAGTGAGTTTTAATTTCTTCTTTTGAAAACTGACTATTCACAACCTATGACAATTTATCATTTGGGAAATGACTTGTAACCCTATAAATTCTCTATATATTTTATAGATGAGACCTTTATCAGGACTCCTGGTTGTGAAAATTGTTTCCCAGCATTCTGCTTTTCTTGTAAGTTTGGTGACATTGATTTTGTTTATGCAAAATCTTTTAAATTTAATATTGTCAAAATCATTCATTTTGCAATTTATACTGTGTTCTAACTCTTCTTTGGTCACACATTTATCACTTTTCCATAGGAAAGATCGATAGAGTATTTTTTGATCTATTAATTTATCTATGGTAATGCTCTTTTATATCTAAATCCTATACTCGGTTCTACACACTTTTCAATTTCAGTTTATATATCTTCATGGGAGCCTCTGAAATTCATCCACTTCATTTTTACAGCAGAGTATTCCATTGTATCCATACACAATGATTTGTCCAGCCATTCCTTAATTGACATGTAGCTTTTTTCAGTTTCCTATGCTCACAGATGGGTTTCATATTTTTGTACAAATGCATATTTTTTCGCCAAAGCTATGGAGTTAAGTGACTTGCCCAAGGCCACACAGGTAACTATTAAGTGACTGAGACCATATTTCAACTCAGATCTTCCTTACTATAGGGCCGGTACTTTATCCAGTGTGCCACCTAGTAGCATCACACCTATGTCAACCCACTTTTATTTCCTGATACTTTGTATTACCTGAATTTCCCCTTACTTTTCTATTAGTCCCAAAAGAGTCACACTTTCTATTATATGTCTTTAATCAATCACCTTTGATGATGAAATTACTATATACTAAATATTCAAAAATTATTCAAGCTTCTGCATTACAATAAAAAATGGGTATACGCAGAAAACTTTCCACAAAAGAAAAGTATGTTAAAATATTAAAATTAAATATCAGAAAGACATATTTGTTATGGTCAAGAAAAGATCTTAGATCACAACTTTCCATTAAAAATACTCATCACTGGAGTTAAATGAGCCAAAGCAGATTATTATATTTCATAACAACATGGGTTGATGGTCAGCTAGGATGGACTTGTTAATTTCAACAGTATACTAACTAAAGCTAATTTTAATAGATTTGTGATGGAAAATACAATAAATTTGGGGAGGGAATAGTGCAGTTTAAATGAAGACTATAGCTTCAATTTTTAAATTGTCTTATTCACTTTTTTTATCTGAAATTATTTCTATCTTCTGTTTGAATATGATTCTTCTCTCATGATAAATATGAATCTATTGTTTATCATGGTTAAATAAGTAGCACCTTTAAAGATGGCTTTCATTCAAGGGCAGGGAGGAGGAAAGGGAAGGAGAGAGAAAATGAAAAATTCAAAATTCTGCCAAAATATATTCATAAAAACTGCCATGGCTTATAGTTGAAGAAAAATATAACATTAAGAAATAAAGTACTCTCTAAATAGGAAAAAAATATTCATCAAGCAACTTTTCAATCATTTCCTGAAGACAACCAAATCTTAAATCTTAACAGTATACTTTATTTTATTTCCTTAAATAAATTGGCATTAAAAACTAAATTATTTGGGAAAATGTGGCACCATATCAAATACTGCTTCTAACTTAAAATAAGATATGATAGTAGGCAATAATTTTTAAGAAAAATATTTATTTTATATTGTTAATACATGATAAGGACTCTAAAATAAAGAGGAGGAAGGTGAGTGGAAGTGAGTGAACATTAACTCTCATCAGAAGTATTTCAGAAAGGAAATAATTTACACATTCAAATGGGTATAGAAACCTATCTTACCATGGGAAAAAATAGGAGATGAAAGGACTGGGAGAAAGGAGAATGGGGGATGTATAGATGAAAGAAGAGAAGGGAGATCTCAGGAGAGAGCATTCAGATACAGCACACTTTAGAGGAAGGACAGGGTGAAAGGAGAGGAATAATATAATTAAAGGGGATAGAGGAATTGAATGGAGGAAAATAGAGCCAGCAATATCATTCATGGGAAAAAAACAATGAAATACTTTATCTGACGGACATATGATAAAGAATTTTATCATACCTAAGAAAGATCTGATGGTATCTGAATACAGACTGAAGCACACTTCTTTTTTTAACTTCGTTTTTCTTGAGATTTGTGTTTCTTTGTGTAGGGGGAGGATGAATAATGATTACTTCTACAACATGGATATTTTAGTAGCCTAAATCATTTTTAACCTACACCTAGCAACTTGTTTCCTCAAAGGGGCTGGAGAGAAGGGGGGAGGAAGGGAGAAAATTTGAAACTCATGATTTTGGAAGTAAATATTGAAACTTGTTTTCTCATGTAACTGGGATAAGAAAAAATTTAAAATTATATATATATATGTATATATTTGCATATCTCTGTTTTCTGATATGCTTACACATCATAATCTATGCATCATCTTTTTTCTGGAGATGATTATTGGATTGTATATTCACTAAGACCTGACCAAGAGGGTAGGTAGTACTACTAAATCACTGAAAAAAATTATAAAGAGATTTTCTTAGCTGGCAATAGCTTATAGAAGTTATTTCATTTAAGTTCCATAATGTTAAATTTACAAGACTACTTTTCAAGATATAAGAAGAGATTTGCTTTGTTTGACATTGAAGGCCTTGATAGTAAGAGAAGGTTATCTACATATTTTGCCAGGAGTACAATTTTTGAATTGTATATTTGGAAGCGTTTATGGAACAGAACAACTTGAAAATGAATCACCAGAACTGATCATTAATTTCTTGGTGTAAGCATTTAAACCCTGAAAATCAGCAAATTGCTACAAATCAAGAAGGGCATGGTTTACTACATTGTTGATTATCTATGTGCAAAGTTAGAAAAATGCTAATATTTCAGATTTAAACAAAAATTAAACAAAAAAACTAATTTTCCAAAAAATTATTTATTTCACAATTATACATAAATATTCAACTATTTCAATAAATATAGACTAGAGTATTCAACATTTATTTTCTAAACTTTTCTCCTTCCCACTTTTCCCTCCCCTCACAAATAATCTGATATAGAATATATATGTACCATCTTGATACACATATTCTCATTTTGGTAATGCTGTGAAAGAAGAATGAGAACAAATATAAAAAACAAAAAAGAAAGGGGAGGAAAAAGCAAATGTTAGAAAGTAAAAATAGTTTACTTTCATCTACATTCAGATACCATGGTTCTTTCTCTGATTGTGGCTGGCATTTTTCTCTCACAAGTCTTTTAGAATTGTCTTTTATCACTGCATTGCTGAAAAGACCTATGTGTGTCATAATCGATTATAATAAATGTTGCTGTTCATGTGTACAAAGTTCTCCTGGTTTCTCTGCCCCCTTCAGTTACCATTAGATCATGTTAGTGTTTCCAGATTTTTCTGAAATCTGTTTAACCATTCTAAGATTCATAGGTATTCCCTAATTTTCTAATCCTTTGCCACCACAAAAGAAGCTACTATGGTATTATTCTTGTACATGTGAATCTTTCCCCTTTTGCTGAACTCTTTGAGATACAGACTTAATAATGTAATGCTGATTCAAAGAGTATGAAGTTTTAAACCCGATGTGGGTAAAATTCCACATTGCTTTTCAGAATGATTGTATCATTAGTGTCCCTGTTTTTTCAAATTCACTACAACATTGATCATTTCCTTTTTCTGTCATATAGGCCAATCTGATATAGATGTGTTTTCATTTGCATTTCTCTGAGATATGTTAAGAGCATTTTATATGAGTAGATGAAGTTTTAATTTCTTTATCTGAAATAAAAACACTTTTATTTTGGAGAGGCTGTTGTTAGAAATTCAATAGCAAGTTTGGATTGCAAGATTATTTTCTTTTCATTTCAGGAGAGACATCTTAACCCAATGACAGAAGCAGCAAGCCCAGAGGAAAGAGACTTGAATCCTCACTCAGACAGCAATTTGTCCAACCTTGTAAAATTATCACCACTTCACATGACACTCAGTGTTCCAGTGATCCAATCTTGATATTCGGTTTGTATTCTTGATGGTTAGAACTACTTGGAGAAAATTGGGAATCTCCCTACTTTAATTAAGCATTGAGTTTATTGCTCAATCAAGTATATTGGGCAGACAAATCTAGACAACGAAATCCACTTATGTCACTATTTGAAGGTCTAGTGAAATCAAGAAAGTGAAAATTATGAGTTCCGGAAGCAGAGCAGTTTAGAAGATAGAACATAGAACCTTGGGTTCTACTCCAAGAATTAAAGATGAACCCATTTTCCCACATATATTCTCACAAATTCACATATCTATCCATGCCCAAACCTACACATATAAATATGCATTTTGAAGCTCAGAATTTCTTGAAGGTTTGCAGTACTTTTGTCCCATGTAGAGCTGTTTACTTGTGCATTTCCTTTCCCCCCACTTTTCCCAACACTCACATGGAAGAGAATCATCAATTATCTTTCTGTCTCTTTGGAATCATGGATTCCAGTCTCAGACACAGGTTTTAAAACATAACCTCCTCTCTGCACCAAGGAATTACCATGCCTGCTCTATCTTTCTCAAAGAAGGATCTGCTCAGGGCAGCTAGGTGGCACAGTGGATAAGAGCACTGGCCTTGGAGTCAGGAGTACATGAGTTCAAATCAGACCTCAAACACTTAATAATTACCTAGCCATGTGGCCTTGGGCAAGCCACTTAACCCCATTGCCTTGAAAAATCTACAAAAAGGATCTGCTCTTCTTAAGAGAAAAGTGAAGGCTCCTGTGCATATATGATCCTTCATATTTATATAGGTGGGTCATTCTCTTTTTTCAATTAAAATTTCAAGGAGAAAAGGATGGAATCTTGAAGAGACTTGAAATAGTAATAAAAGTACAATTTTATTAAGTCTCTGATAATTAATGGAAAATGAATATCAATAATGGATCTGTATCCATCAATGCACATTTGAGAGAAAATTCCCCTGCATATTGGAAGGTGCTAGCCAATGCAGTTGATAGGATGTTAGAGTCATCTGGAATCAGAAACAGTGGAATTAAAAGCCTGCTTGAGATATTTCCAGCCGAGTGATCCTGCGTAAATACTTAACGTCTTCAGCCTGTTTTCTCACTCTTAAAATGATATTCATACAACATATCACATAGTGCTTTGTGAGAAACAAGTAAAATAACTGAAGTAAAGATCCTGAGCAATAATGGAGGACTTCAAAATGTCTATCTGGTTAAACTGATGTAAGCTGAATTTAGCTACTGCATTATCATCTGTGGTTGGTTGAATCCTCAATGAAAATAAAGAATGTTTCTGTACATGTTCTTCTACATGATCCCTTGCAAATAGAACATGTGGACCTGGGAAGACCTAAATTTGAATCAAGTCTCTGACACTACTGCCTAAGTTTCCTCACCTTTAAAAAGAGCAGATTAGAATTGGTTATTTCAAATGTTTGTTTCAACTCTAAAGATCTGATCCTCTGATGTCATGATATTGATGAGCAGAATCACTGAATACCATTGCCTAGGCTCAGCTATTTGTCAAATCTAGTTTCAGGAGCGAAAGACATCTTTGAAATTCTATAAATGTTCATTCATGTTATCAACTTTGGTTGATTTGTTGTTTTGTGTGGTCACTGTCCTGCCCAAATGATCAAGGATCACTTCTGACATCCTGCCCCCAAACTGCAATTGAATTTGTTTTAGTAATTTTTATCCTGAACTTACAGATATATCATCACTCATTTACCCTCTAAATGTGAGAGCTAGCACAGAACTTATCACTCTCTTCAGTCTCAACAAGCCCAAAAAAAAAAGATTTTCACATTTAGATATTATTCTATCCAGTTCATTTAAATATAGATATAGATATAGTTATGTATGTATGTATAGAGTCACCAAATTGAAGCAATTTCCATTTATATTCATTCAGGACCCAAGGAAAGATCAAATATAACTTGTTATGAGATCCATTATTGATCATTCATTGCAAGATAGAGTGATTTGAGGGCTGTAAACCACAAGATATCATCCCAGGTTTTCTTGGTCAAAATTTGCATTTTTAATTACAGAGCACTTGCAAGTAAATTTGTGTTGTGCAGAGACCAGAGGAGAACAGAGGACTTTTTTTTTACTATATTAAAGAGACCAATCTCTGCCAAATTTCCTTCTTAACTAACCTTACTTACTGATTAAGTATTTCCTCAGACAAACTAAGAGCTGTTAAAGAACCTAGTTTGAAAATACACCAAGATCTCCCACTTCATCTATGGTTGTCTCCAGTCATCTTGATACATATCTGAACACTGGACTCAGAAGAAGCAAAAAGGATAAAAAAGTTAGGTTGTGACACAAGACAACCCTACCTCAATTAAATTGAATTCACTTTTAAGTCATGACATTACATCCCTGTTGTCATAGACTTTTAAACAAAGGCCAGAAAGCAATAGAGATTTCAAGCTATGAGAAAGTCTTTAACTTGAAATAGAGAGATCAAGGATGATCTAGAAGTACAAGCTTAATGTCTGAAAGGCCATTTTCTAGCCTTTCCAGTACAGGGAAACCAAGAAATTTAGAAATGGAAGAGACCTTCCCGTTCTATTGAGGATGGAAATCTTGGATCCTCTTGATTTCTTTAGGACCAAGCTCTGAAAGCTGGGACAAAAGCTATGTAATTTTTAATATATATATGGATATAGCTTCAAATATCATTCCAGACAGGCTGGACACGTTCAAAACCACCACCAAATGAATTAAAATTCCATCTTTCCAAAACTGTTCTAGAATTCATCAATTTCCAATTCATTAAATATTGCAACTCTTATGAATATGATTTGATGCCTCATATTTTCAATGTTCATCACTCCAATTTGATTCACTTTAAAATGGCAATTGATTAACTTGACGTTTTTTCTCTGAAACATGTACATTCCTATCTTTACCCTATTATAAACAGGGAAAAGCCTCTCATTCTTATTAATTTGTTACGTATTTAGGGACTGGGTCATTTCTTTATCAGAAAAATTTGCCATAAAAACTAACTCTATTTAACTAAGATCAAGACAAAACTTATCCTGAGTTTCCAAAGCTATGTGGCTTATTTTTAGTTTTTGATGACTTAGAATAAATGTAATTATCAACTGTTTTCAGGGTGTTCATCCTCTTCCAGCTGGGATTTCTAAGGTGGAAGGTATAATGCTGATCCAAAAGCAAACACTAATTTTATGTAGCTTGAGATCGTGATACACAAAGATTTTAGAGTTGATTCATCTATTATAATCTGTAAAGATAAAGGGACAAATATTGCTTTGTGACAATCACAAGGATGTTTCCCTCTTAATCACTGGGCAAGATTCTACCATGGTCTTCCTTAATAGGCTGATACTCTCCCTGGAATATTTTCACTTGAAACCACCTTTCAAAAAAGATCAAGGTACATTAGGCATGGTGTTTGTGGTTCAATAAATCCAGGAGAAATTTCAGGAGGAGAAAAGAGGCAAATTGAAGTAAAGCCTTTGATATTAACATTCATGAGGAATTCATGGAAAATTATGGCATAAGTTGGTTGCTCAAAAGTTCATTAGCATTGTACATCAGTTCTTTGTCGGCATGCTTGACCAGGATCTGGATAATGGATGACACTCTTGTGATATGCAAGTCCTCAATGAAGTAAAACATGACTGTGTGTTTGCTCCCAAGCTTTTGTGCATTAAATTTTCAGTCATGTTCTCAAACAGCTTCATCTAGATCAGTTACTATCCCAATGATACATTCTTCAACGTGAAATGGCTACAAATATGGACCAAAATAGAGGGAGTATTGGTGCATTATTTTCTGTTTTCAAATGATTCTGGATTTGATGCAACATTTGAACCAGAGATGTAGCAAAGTATGAATCAATTCTCTGTTGTTTATGCTAATTTTGGTCTAAAAGTTAACACCAAGAAAATACAGATATTCTGCTGGTCAACACCAAACTACCCATATGTGGAACTATTGGTTATAATAAATGGAGAAGTTTTGAATGCTTTGGATGAGTTCACTTACCTTGGCAGTATACTTACCAAATATTTGCACATTAATAATGAGGTTGGCAAACACATTGCCAGAGCTAGCTGAGTGTTTGGGAGGCTCTCAGAGAGTGTCGGGGAGAGAAATATTGCTATCAAACTGAATTATTGTATAACAGCAAATCCTGGACAGTCTACAAGTACGATGCCAGGAAATTGAATCTCTTCCATTTTAATTATATTAGGAAGAATCTGTATATCACATGGCAGGATAAAATACTAGACACTGAGGTGCATTCTCAAACTAAACAGCCAAACATTAAAATTTTACTATGGAGAGCACAACTTCAATGGTATGGTCATTTTGTTCAAATCTCAAATGTAAAATTGACAAAAATATTATTTTATGGAGAACTCTATAATGGAAAATGGGTGTGGATAGAAAAAGTGATAGAAGGACATTCTCTAGTTTTCTCTTAAAAAGTTTACAATTAGCTGTGCAACATAGGAGATAAAGACCCAGGACTGCCCAGTTTGGTTTGCCCTCATCATCTCCAGAAGATAAGATGAATTGAAGTAGTTCAAAGGAAATATAATATTACAGATATTCATATGGCTTAATTGTGACCAATCTGTACTTGAGTGATATTGGTCTGATTAGTCATAGACATGCGGGAAGACCCTAAAATTGTGATGTCTTTATGGTCTTAGTTGATAATAAAGGACAAGAACCAACCAAGTAAATAAAGTATATTCTGACACTTTCCTTTCTTTGTGACTCTAGCATGCCAATATAATATAACTGGACTTCACTGAAACATATTCTACTAGGGAAGGTAACGATATGACCATAAATTTCTGAATTCATTTAGCAAAGCTATAATATTTTCATCTCTTTATCATGAACTTTCTAATTAAAAGGAAGCAACCTTCATGCCCATTTCTTTATTAGTCTCCCTTTTCTCAATGCTTGATAGTCTGGCTTCTATCCCAATATCTGTGTTAAATTATTCCTTGTATAAGAATCACATCATATCGAAATAATACAGATGCCTTAATTGAATTATTTTCTTATTGTTCTTCAAAGACTCTCTTTTGGTCACTTTCTTTTCTGAACTTTTCTTCTTTTATTTCTTTTGCAAGTATACTCTCATGGATTCCTATGTCTATGTACATTTTTACCAGGTCGTTTTATTCCCAAAACAACAATAAAAAAGCAATTAATGAGACTGTAGAGCAAAAACAAAGTAACAAAGAAAATTACATATAAAGGAAAATTACTCCTAAAGGGTGCACTCCCTTACAGGTTACTATACCACTAGCATGAGAAGAGATGAATACAGAGAATAGGCTAGGTTCTTTTTCTTATGCCTTTTTTGTGATATATATATATATATATATATATATATATATATATAATATATATATATATATATATTTGTGATAATATTTCTTCCCACTACTTCAATGATTAGTATAATAAAGTGAACTGTGTAATTTACATTTCTAGGTTGTTCTGGAAAAATAGAACTAAGGGCTAATTCCTTCCAATAAAGTGTCATATTGTTAAACCATTCAACTGTAAAACAAAGGCGATTTATTTGAGTCATGGTGAGGGAGTACATATAAAAGAGGATACTTTGAGTTGCCTCTGAGTTTCTCATTGAGGATAACCCAGGTGCCTCCTACATTTTCAGTCTTCTTACACCTTATTCCTCAACATAAACTTGCCCCACTTATTTCCAATTTACTTGCAAGTCAAGATGTTGCCATTCTGATATCATGGGTCCTCTTTGAGAATGAAAGAGAAACGACAATCTACATGTAGTAGTAGCTCTACTACTTCCTTTCCCCAGAATCAATTAGCTAGTTCCTATTGGACAATATTACTATTTCTTCTGACTACTTTTTCTCCTCCCTTTCCTCTGTTTCTTACCTGTGGGTGATTTCTCCAAAGGAATATAAATTTTGATTTTCAAGACTTCTTGATTTTTGGAAGCTAGATTTGTCCCCAACTTCTTAATACTATCATTGTTGACTGGCATTGTCAATTATTTTACATTGTGTAGTTTTCATTCATGATTTTGTGAAATGTAGTTCTGAAAGAACATAAACTGAAAAATTCCACTGGAATAAAAATGGAGCTACTGCCTGTTGCTGTAAAGACAAATCACTCTGACTCTCACTGATTGAGCAGTAATAAGTTTTATTCCAAGTCAGGCATGGATTTTGGGGTTTTGATGGTTTAGCAAAAAAGTAAATAGCAATTGTTTCTTTTCGAACCAGAAGGTCTTAGGGTCTTCTGCTCCCAGACTGAATCATGTGAGGTGGAATGATACAGTGGGGAATGGATACCTGGAAAGACAGAGGAATGATGTGAGATAAGGAAAAAGAGTGGAAAAGAGCTTCTTGTCTAATTGTTTTCTGTAAAATATGAGCTAAATATCTCTTTTTACAGAGCTTTCTGTGTAGGGAGAGCCAAGTGATATTACAGGATGAAAAAGTCCAAAATAGCAACACTGGGGAGTCTGATAGTGAGCCGATAAATCAGAATTAATAGGATATTCTAGAAGAGTAAGGACTCAGTTAAGGTTGTAAATCATCAATGTGTAGTTGCCCTTTTCAGAATAATTATATGATTTTCTTCATTTTTGTTCAGCAGACCACACACACACACACACACACACATATACATATATATATATATATATATATATATATATATATTTCATATATATATATATATGTATATAGTAAGGTAGTAAGGTGGTAAGTAGTAAGGTAGTAAAAGTTGGCAATTATTCAAGACGGAATACACAATGAAATGAAGGAATCAAGAGAAGCATGACATAGTTACTGGTTACAAAGCTCATTATAATCACAAAGAATAATTCTTGAAAGGGTAGACAGTCCAGGCCCCCTATTACTTCATGTTCTATTATATAGATAACAGAAAAGAAGATACTATAGAAATATAATTGGTAACAGGAAAATTACAGAAATGAGATGCAGAAGTTGGAGAGGTTGAAAGAAAAATTGATAACATCAAGATACAGAAATATATGTACATATTCATTTTTATATATGTGTATGTATGTTTATTTCTACTACATATAAATGATTTTGTATACAAAGTACATTGGATATATTATGAAATATTTATGATACAGTATGAATAAAAAATCCTAGGATGAAAAGTTTGAGAAGGGTTACATTCTATACGAATAGAGAGGTGTATTCACATTTCAACCAATAATTCCAAAATTCTAGCTAATTGTATTCAGTGATTCAAAGAAAAAACTCAAGGTCTTTTGCAACCAGACCAACATAAGTGATATTTCTATATGGTCAGATAAAGGTATTTTCTTTTGTCAATGGAATAGAATAGTATGCGTTTCTGTGTGTGTGTGTGTGTGTGTGTGTGTGTGTGTGTGTGTGTGTGATCAGTTTGGGGGATATTTGAGTATGAACACTATCAAGAACTCTAGATAATTGGCCAGTTAAGGAATGATATGGAAAACAATGGAGTTTGATAGCACCTTTGAACCAGTAAAGATGATGGAAAATTATGACATGAATCATAGACCTTTTAAATCTTATTGTACCATCTGGTTGTTATTTACAACATAGGAGATTACTGTCTAATATAGAAAATGAGACACGAATCACAGTATCATTCTTGAAATAAATTTTACAAGAATTCTTGAAATAGATACAAAAAGTAAATACATTTTCCTTAGAGTGGCATATAAGTGAGTTGGTTGAGTTACCTTTGTCATACATTAAAAGAGGGGAAGAAGCAACAGTTTGGTTTCAATCCCAGAAGTTCATGAATACTATTTTAAATATTTCCACACATTTCTAATGAGCATTCAATCTAATTTTTAAAAAATATTCATTTCTGTGACTAAATGCTTTATCTAAAACCTTCTTTAGGGCTCCTAAGACATCTTTATTTCTGAGGCTGTAAATGACAGGGTTGAGCATGGGAGCAAGAATAGTATATGAGATGGCAAAGACCTTGTCCTGACCTGGAGTATGATAGGACTTTGGTCTCATGTATGTAAAGATAACTGAACCATAGTACATGGCAACCACAGCCAGGTGGGAGGAACAAGTGGAGAAAGCTTTTTTCTGGGCCTCCAGGGAATTCATATGAAGCACAGTGCGGAGAATCTGACCATAAGAGCCAAGGATGATGCAGACAGGAATTAGGAGGAAGAATACAGCAGTCACAGACACTCCTCTTTCATATTGTGAAGTATCAATGCAAGAAAGTTTCAACATAGCTGGGATTTCACAGAAAAAGTGGTCAATGACCCTTGTTCCACAAAATGGGAGGAGCAGTACATAAGTTGTATGAATTATAGAGTCGATGATTCCCCCAAGCCAGCATCCAGCAGCCAAAATGACACTGATTCGATGGTTCATGAGGATTGGATAGCGCAGTGGGTGGCAGATGGCTACATAGCGATCATAGGACATGGCTGTGAGAATAAGGCACTCAGTACCCACGAAGCTGGAATAGAGGAAGACTTGGAATCCACAACCTGCAAATGTGATGGACTTCCTTCCAGATATGTAGTTAATGGCCATCTTGGGAACAATATTGCTGATATTCAAGATATCCGTGAAGGAGAGATGCTTGAGAAGGACGTACATTGGAGTGTGGAGTCGGATGTCAAGGTGAATAAGAAGAATCAAGACTGTATTACCCATAATTGCCACCATAAACATGATGAGAATAATTGTTAAGAATAGCAATCCATATTGGTTTGTATCCAATAATCCTAGCAGGATGAAATTGGTATCCAAAGTCTGGTTCTTTTCCTCCCTCATCAGTATTATTTCCCTTTTACACCTATAGTCCAAAAGACAAGTATTCAAAAGGGGAGAATATTGGATAAAAAGCAAATTCATGACTGAGCCTGTGACTACAAAATAATGGTTGTCTATAATTTGCTTCATTCATTTAATTCAAGAAATTGCAATTCAAAGAAATTAATCAAATGAATTACTTGAACTAACAGTACTTGAGATCACCAATTCATTTATAGAAGTTGTGAAAAAAAAACAAGAGGCTTATCTGGGCACTTTTTTGCATTCATATTCCTTTCTTATTTGATTTCTTAGTTTGATAGATATTCAGGAAGCTGATTCAGCCTCTCAATGCTGAATCTTTCTTCCTAGGTGAATAGGACATTGTTCAATGCAATGAAGTGATTATACAGTAATGTAACTTTGGAGGAGAATTATTTCTTTGTGAAATGTTCAATTATACCAGATTCAGTAGTAAAAATTCCCTGGGCCAACCAAGGACTGTTTTGTTCATCATCATGTTTATCATGATCACTGTCATAATTATCTTTTAAAATTAATTTTATTTTTAATTTCTGAAATAAAACAAGCTTTTCTGTAGAAGAGTAGAATAAAAAACATGATATTTTGTGTGAAACTTCTATTTCAACTTTCTATTTCTTTGAAATATACCATAAAATTATCAATTTCCTTTTCCCTTTTTGATCTTCCAGTTTGATTTACAAAAGGTTCCTAATAGACACAAATAGGTGTATGCATGTATAAATATATGTTTGTGTGTATATAAAATTATTTTTATGACCTTTTATTTATTATTTCTTTCTTTAGATGCAGCTAGGGTCTTTCTACCTAAGTATTTATCTTTTTTTAAATTTATGTATTTGTAACAGTTGAAATGAACTAGTCACTCAAAATGATTCTTAAAGCAACATTGCTACTTAGAATATACAATTGTCTCTAGGTTCTATTCACTTCATCTTTTATTATTTTGTGCAAGTCTTTCCATGTTTGAGCTCAGCATGTTTAATAGTGCAGAATTATTCCATCATAACCAAATGCCACAACCTTTACCCAGTTGATGAGAATGCCTGCCATTGCCATTTCTTTGCTAATGCAAATAGAGCTACTATAAACTATTAATGCATTTCCCTCCATCTTATTTTGACTATTTTTTCCACAATCTCTAAGCTACCTTATCTTTCCTCCCCATCTTCCACTTCCCTTCTCATCTACTCTCCAAGAATTTGAATTCTACCCTTTCCCCTACCCTCCCTGTGTGAATCCACACACTCCTCTGGTAGCCCTACCTTCCCAAATCCTAATCGATAAAGACCTCTAAGTGTTCCTCCCTATACTCATCTCAGTTTTATTACCTCTCTACAAGTTCAGAAGATTCATACCATTCCAGATGTTTATATTATCTATTCTTCTACTGAGATAAGATTAAGATTTCAACATTCCAGTCCTCCATCCCTACCAACTTCCTCTGAAATTATTTCTTTTTTATATGCCATTTAATAATAAAATTTCTCCTTTATTTTTCTTACTCGATTTTGTTTTTAGAACCATCCCATTATAAACAACTCAGATCCAATCTAACTTTCAAACTATGTTAGTAATGATTGCAGTTTTAAGAATACTGATATTTTCAAACATAAAATTTTATATATTCAGACATAAGTATACATGTTTATGTGATATTTGTCATTTTTCTTGAAGAAGGCTATGATATCAAGAAGAAGGTGGCAACACAAGCCAATCAATTGGATTTGAGTGAGGGGTAGTCCTAAGTCATCATCATAAGCACCACCTCACATGTCAATTTGTATACATAAATACCCTACATATATAGATTATATATAAAATGCACATACATATGAATGAGTGGAATAGTATGAATACCTTAAATTAGTCTACTTTATTCTTTATATTTCATCTATATTTTTGTATGTCAAATTTTAAATTGAATTCACATTTCTGGGTCTTTTTTGTTTCTATTTTTTTACAAATACCTACAATACTTTCAGTTCATCAAATATCCATTTCCTTTTTTTTCATCCAGGATTATAGTCAACTTTTCTGGATAAATTATTCTTGGGTGCAACACCCAATCTTAAGCTTTTCAAACTATGATGTTCCAAGTCCCACTGTCTTTTAAAGTAGGAGCTACTGGGTCTTGTGAAATCTTGAGTATATTTCCACACTATTTACATTGTATTTTTTGCTGTTGTTGTTTGGAATGTTTTCTCTTTAACCTGGTAGTTTTGGACATTGACTATGGCATTCTTATATATTTTCCTCTGATTGACTTAATTAGGCGAAAGGTAATCATCTCTCCTCATACACATTTATATGCTAGGGTTTGGGTTCCTGTCCTACACTCATACCAAATGTTGCATATTCTCTTCTCAAATCTTTATCTAGGATACTCTCTATGTATATTATCACAAAGATTATGTAGAGATTTATAACTGCTTTTCTTTTCAGAAAAAAAAGACTGAAGATTTTGTCAACATACAACATCTATTTTCAAAATCTTATTATTCAGTTTTTTTTTCTTTTACAATATAAAAGGATTGAATTAAGCCTAAATCATTTGATGATGTCAATGTGACCATAGTACCTTGATATGTCTTCCTAGTTTATTTTTTTTTACTTTTTATATGTTAACAATTTGGTATTTCCACATTTACTTAATGGAACATTTAAATACTTTAAGCTGCTTTGGCTTTTTGATAAACTTTCTGTTGCCAACTTGTTTGGTAATAATGAGTTTTTTTCCTTTGTTATTAAAGAGGACCAAATAGCATCACTATATTCGATACAAATTAGAGACAATATGTCTGAGTGTGACTGTTCAGACAAGTTTGAGCTCAGGATGCCCTACCACCAGTTAAGCACTAATAGTCCCCATGAACCCCTAGAGATTCATGTGAATTGCTTCCATTTTGCTTACTTGATAGAGGGCAACCCTCTCTCTGATGAGGGCATGCCATGATGGGTAGTCCTATGCCAGTGTTTCCCATGATAATCAATTCCAATGTTTTTTAAAGAGATATTGAGATTGCTCTTGTATCATATTTTTGTCTCCCTATGTGAAAACTTTCCTTCGTTTGAGTTCTTTATAAAATAATCTTTTGGGCAAACATACATTTGGAATGTTAATACCATGTCCAGCCCACCAGATTTTCATTCTATGTGTATCATTTGAAAGTTTGGCAGTTTAGTTGAAGAAGAGATATCAGTTAAAAACTTCACTTGTATAAAAATATTCATAGTGGCCCTTTTTCTTTTAGCAAAGAATTGGAAATTGAGTGAATGTCCATCAATTGGGAAATGGTTGAAGAAATTATGATATATATGTGTATATATATATATATACATATATATGTATATGTATATATATATATATGTATATATACATATATACATATATATGTATATATGTATATATACATATATGTTATGGAACCCTATTGTTGTATTAGAAAACAAAAGGGATGTAACGACTTGCATGTAACGACTTGTACACCCTGACAGCTACATGAGGGTGATGATCAACCTTAATACACTTGCTCATTTCATCAAAGCAATAATGAGGGACAATTTTAGAGTACCTGTGATGAGAATACTGTCTGTAACCAGAGGAAACTGTGGAGTTCTAACAAAGACATTCATTTTTTTTAAAGTGTCTTATGTACTACATTATTTTGTTATCTTATATTTTATTTTTTCCTGAAGAATATAATTTCTCTCTCAACACATTCAATTTTGATTAATGTATAACATGGAAACAATGTGAATATTATCAAACTGCCTTCTGTGGGGGGGATGGGGAAAAGTATAAAATTCAAATCTTACAAAAATGATAGGTAGAAACTAAGATTGTATTTAATTGCAAAAAAAAAAAAACTAGAATATTTTTTAAAATATAAAGGATCTCAGTATATTGTATCTTGTCCTGCCAGGTGATCTTCAGAATCTTCCTAAGACATTTTAAATAAACTATTCAGTTTCTTAGCATGGAATTGGTAGATTGTTCAGGTTTCACAGGCATACAGCAATGAGGTCAGCACAATGGTCCTACAGACTTTTAATTTGGTAGGTAGTGCAATACCTCTTCTTTCTCACACTTTTTTTGGTAACTCCTGAAATACTAAACTGTGTAAATCCATATGTCAACCAAATTATCAATTTGAATCTCTCTGGAAAGGACAATTCCAAGGTAAATAAATTTTGCCTTAATATTCAAGACTTCACCATTTGTTGTAATTCTAATTATGGATGGTGTGTGTCTGACTGATTGAACTTTTGTGTTTCTCAGTGTTAATTGTTAGACCAAAATGAGCACAAGCAACAGAAAATCAATCTGTATAGTGAAGCATCTCAGTTTCAGAGGTTGCCTTGAGTGGACAATCATCTGCAAACAGAAGATCATATATCCATGCTCCCTGCACCTTGGTCTTGGCTTGTAGCCTTTTCAGGTTAAAGAATTTACTATCATCATGACAGTTGAGTTTGTTTCTGTGCTAATCCTAAGTGAAGACATTTGATAATATGGCTGAAAATATCTTGTGAAAAGGTTTGGAAGCAAGGATACAGCCTTGTTTCACTCCATTGGGCCCAGGAAAGCTCAAGGGCATCATCAATTCTCCAGAACCCAGCAATGGCACCATTATGAAACTGACATATAGTACTGATGCAAAGACACCTGGGAATGGGAGTGATGAGATCAGTTGGACACAAACTTTGTACATCTTTTGTTTGCATTGTAAAGGGAATCTTCCTTCTTCCTTTATCATCTAATTTAGGCTACACCTGAGGGCCAGACCTTCAACCTGATTTGGATTGCACTGTTTTCTGGTGGGGCAGCAAATGAACACAGTCTCTGGAAACACCCAAGATCACCCAAAAGAGACCCCTCCCCAAAAGGCAAAATCTCCAGTGAGGGACTTGGGTCACTCCCAGGTCACCACCCCATCTCATTGACTCAGAGAGAAGATTTAAGGAGATTGATGAACAGAAATGGGTTTGCTCTCTTTTACCCTCCAGCCTCCTGCTGAACCCTGGCCAGCTGGCCTGGCCAATTCAATCAGCAATCCACATGGTCTTCTCTTTAAATAAACTCTTTTAAATTATTCAATTACTTTCTTAATATGTTATAACTACTTTTAATAAATTTCTATTGTCTTTGCAAAACCTGCAATTCCAAGTCTGACATCATTTAGAAGAACCAAACCAAAGAAACAAATCAGCAACCACAGTATTGATGAACTTCTCTGGGTAACCAAATTTTGACCTGATTTTTCATAGTCCTCATGATGGAGAGTATCAAAGACCTTGTTTATAGCTACAAGTATCTGTTCTGTTTTTAATCTTTATTTAGGGCTTATTATGTTCCAGACTCTGTACTAAATGAGTTATATTTATGATCACTTTTGATCTTCACAAAGTTTATAGGAAGGTATTGTTATGCTTATTTTACAAGTGAGGAAACAAAGGCAAATATAGCTTAAATGAAAAGTCAAGAATCACACAGCTAACACATACTTAAAGTTCGATTTTAATTCAAATCTTCCATATTCTAACTTTTTGCAGTATCTACTGTACTACTAAACAGCCCTCTTCAAAGAAACCCTTAAGGTATATAATGGGAATTATATTGGTGATCTCTTGAGTGCTATCAACTTAGCTCTATCAAAACAGGGATGATCCTAATATGTCTCCTCTGGTCATTCTTTCCAAATTCATCTTTTTGAGTTTCATTTATAATGGATACTTCTTTTCACTTGAATTTTTTCTTCTAACCAGTCACAGAACTGACTGTTGGTAGACATCCCACTTGGAAATGAATCCTGCAGAGATAATCAGTCACTTTACATGAATTAAATGGAGATTATTTTCATTCTGATTTGGTGAGTCTATTTCGTATTTACCATAATTCTCATCTATCAATTCTCTTCTCAAAATAAGTATTCAGGACGTTGAAATAGTGTTTGGACAAAGAAAATAAGCTTTTGACCATTTTTAATTATTTCTGATAAGCTACATTTTCTCAACATATACACAGCAGCTTACTTTTGTACTGAATAGGCTGAGTATAAAGTATATATTAGTTTATTTGAAATTACTGACATCTCATCTTGTAAATTAGGGATCATCCTCACTCTTTTAGTCCATCCCAGCAATCTGTTACTAAAACCTCTCAATTTTATCTCCATGGCATCTCTAGGATGTGTCCCATCTTAATTCTGCCACTGCCAGTATCTTGGGTAAGCTCATTTTCAACTAATAACTAGGTCATTAAAATTTTGGTCTCCCATCCTCCTTGCTTTAAAGCTTCTTTCTAAACCCAAGGCCACTCTCTATTCAGTTACAAAGTGATTTTTCTAAAATACAGGATTTACTAATGGCACCAATAAACTCAGATGGTAAATCGGATAGATAATTGGACTTGCAGTCAGGAAGACGAGTTTAAATCCAACCTCAGACACTCAAAACTACCTAGTTGTCTGACTCTGAGTGAATCACTTAATCCTGATTGCCATCCTGATCCATATTTGACCAACAGACCAACCAGATGGCTCTGGAGGAGAAAGTGACACTGGTGATTTTGTTCTGCATTCCCTCTCAAATCAAATTCACATGCATTTCATGGCATCACCTATCCTTGTATCATGGTCTTCTTTGAGAAGGATGAAGAACAACAGCAATTTCCTATATATATTCTGTCACTAGGTTGGTTGTAAATAGTCAATTGCTTGATGGTCTGTAAGGTCCTTGAGGGTCAGCAGTGTCTCTTCCCCTAATTCATATACTGAGCACTGTTATCTTGTAGGTGCTTAATAAATTGTATATTGATTGATTGTTTTATATTTGCATTGATTATGGTTCTTACGTTTTTCAATGGTTTTTTCATTACTATGTTGTAGCTATTGTATAAATTATTCTCTTGGTTAGACTCATTTCTCTATATTTTAATGCATGCAAATCTTCCAACATGTCTTTGAATGCACTCCTGTCATTTTTATGATGAAATGATATTGTTAAATTCTACCTATATACATAAATACATATATATATATATATACATATATATGTATATGTAAATATATATATGTATATATACACATATATATATATATATATATATATGTATATATACATATATATATATATATATATATATATATATATATATTAGATAGATAGATAGATATCCCAGGCTCACTAAACCATTTGGCTTAAATAAATACCAAAGTTATTTACACTACACTACACAAAACAAAGAAGAAGACATAAATTATTATTTTCTACAAATAAGTGCTGAAATAGTTTGCATCCATAATTACCTAACATCTATCATCCATATATACATAACTCGTAACTTTTCAGTTCTGACAATATGATCTCTCACTATATAATCTTCTTGAAAGGGGCTCCAGGCATCTCAAGAGTAGGAAGTAAGGTGAGTTAGATATAATGATTTTTTTCTAGTTTATTCTATAATTATTTTATAAATGGTTTAGTAGCTCATGTTAATTAATAAGGGAGAGTTTCATCTAAATAATTTATAATGAAATTTATATATTTATTAGTCACCTTAGAGCTAGAGATAATAATGAATAATGTAATGAGCATAAGGAAAGGGGGGGCCTCCAAAGTGAGTATTGACAAAATGCTCAGTTGCACTGGCATATTATATTAACATTATTCATATGATCAGATTTTAATTCTCTCAACAAAGACCATAATGTAATGATATAAAAATATTGGCCTAACCTATTCTTAATTGAGCCATAGTCTTTCTTTGTTTTCATTTCTTCCATTTCTAGATATTCATTTAGGATTTCATATATGTATACATGCATACACACATGCATATATTATGCATGAATGTTTTCGAATATTTCCTAATACAAAGTTCATTATCTTATAAGATATAGAATATTCTCTTCCATTGTTTTTGAAATTTGCACAATATTTGCCTTTCTCCAATAATCTGGTACTTATCCAATTTACCACAATATGTCATATGTTATTGCCATTTTCTCAGCAATCACATCTTAATTCTTTCTGTAGTTGAACATGTAAGTCATTGGATAAGCACCAAAGCAGAATGAAAGTACTGTATCATATAATTTTTTATGATTTTCAATGTATGAGACTTTGAATAAATCACTAATCCACCCTGATATTATTTTCTCTACGATAAATTGGGAGAAATTGTACCTCCCAGCACTGTGATAAACCATGAAAATAGTTAAATAAAAGTGTTTTGTAATTCTTAAAGAACTTTATCAATATATTGTTGTGGTGATTGTTCAGTTATTCTGTAAAGTTAGACTCTGAGTGACTCTGGACCAGAAACAAGCCAGAACTTATTTTCACCTATTCCCTCTTAAAGTTTGTCCCATTCATGTCTATTGCTTTCATGCCACTTTTGATCCATCTGACACTCTATTATCCACTTTTCCTTTTGCCTTTAATCTTTCTCAACATCAGGGACTTGTTCAATGAGTCCCATTTTCCCTTATAGCAAAAGAATTTCAACTTCACCTTCAGCATTTGACCTTGTGAATTGTCTGAATTTAATTTCTTTAAGCATTAACTTATTTGATCTCCTTGCTATCCTAGAATCTCTTTTAAGTCTTCTGAAGCAACACAATATACAAGCCTCAGTTGGGCAGTGCTTGGTTTCCCTTTCAGTCCAAATCGTACAGCCATGCATGCTGGTGGAAAAATTATAAAAAACTATAACTTTGATCATACAACTCTTTTTATACTATAGAACTACCCATGGAGAATATTAAAATGATATCAATGATTTCAATCTTATAATTATTTAAGTCAACTTATTTGATTTCATGAGGGGTTATCTCTTACTATACTGTCTGCTCTTTAACTCTGACTAATAAAATTCTAATATGCACCTTTCTTATGTTATTTCCAGCACTAAAGTCATTATCCTTGAAGAGAAAATGGAAAACCAAAAAAAGATAACCAATAAATTGAACAGACCTAATTTCCTTCCATTGTTAATAATTAGCATCTCAATCATGTTGGAAAGTGGTCTTTCCCTTTCTTGGTCTTGTTCTTCCTTCCAGAATTAACTAAAAGACCCCTCTTAATTGCTTTTCTTACTAGCTACAGATTACTGTTAATTTTACAAACACAATAAAATATGTATCCTGTCTTACAAAAATTCTACAAAGATCCTTGGAGAGTGACTTTCAATAAAATAACCCTGGGATTAGAAAAAGCAAACTCCAACTGTAGAAGTTTCCATTTCTTTGTCAATGTTTAGCAGAACTGAAAAGTCATTCAAATTTATTTCAGTGTATAGCCCCCTAATACTATACACTTTTCCCCTATAATTAATGCTACAGTGATACCATGTGCTCATGTAAATGGATTCTTAGGATACAGCCATTTATGATACTTTATTAAAATCTGCTTTCAGGGGAATACCACCAAGTCATTCATGAAAAACGAATATATACCTGTAAGAAATTATTAGAAAACAGAAAATATATTCCACTGTTGGAATCAACTTGCATGTTGGCTTTTCTAGAACATATTGTTCTGAGACATATTGAAATGAATTATTTTTTAAATTAAAATAGTATCCTAGGAAAATAATTTTAGAATAGTTGAGAGGGAATTGGATTTTGAGTCAGAAAGAAGTGAATTTAAAGCAGTTATCAAACCCATATTAGCGATATCATTCTGGAAAAAAATGATCATCTAAACCATTTCATTGCAGTACAATTCAGTTGTAAATTTAAGTTGTAAATCTTAGTTGCAAAATTAAGTAAAATTAATAAAATTGCGGCCTTTGAAAGAATGGTGCTTATAAATATATTGTGATAGAAAAGTAAACTATTATACTTTAGGTCCCTACAATTTTAGAATTCACAGGCATTAAGATCACTTTGTCTCTACAGTTCCTCTACTACAAGATTTGACATGGGTCTCCTTGCTTTTTAGTTAAAAATTAAGACTCCAAAAGTATCTCCTCTTACGCTAATCACAAACCTAGAAGGACAATGAGCAGGATGTAGGAAGACCATCCTCCCAGGAAAAGAGAATCAGATAATTATTCAGAAATGATAATATTTGTAGATTAGTTTCCAGTAAATTACTACAGGTGAACTACTAAGGAGATTAATTGTTTTCTCTATGCTTTGTATTTACTTATAAAAGACCAATTTCTTTCCTATTTCTGGGTGACCATCATAGATGGTATGCACATATGTTTATTAGTAAATCCCAGTGAATAAAATTTCATCTAAACTATATATTTCTGTTATATCATTTTAACTCTTTACTTTTAAGGATCTTACTTTTTTTTTTCATTTTAAAGTATAACTTTATTACATTTTGGCATCATGGTTATCCCCAAGGTCCCTTTAGTTTTCAGAATTCTATGATTCTGAGTTAGTTGAATTGAGTTTGCTCCTGTCCTCCAACAAAAGTCCTTCTCTGCTGTCTTGTGAACTATTATACTTTAGGTCCCTACAATTTTAGAATTCACAGGCATTAAGATCACTTTGTCTCTACAGTTCCTCTACTTCAAAGCCTTTGAGGCTGTCTTGATCAAATTAATCAGAAACTTCATCCCATTAACTACAACTGTATATTTGAACTTAGCAAAGGAATAATTATTTGACTTGACTGACTAAATTAGGAGGTTGTTTAAGGTTCAATGTTTTAACTGCTCTGAGGAAATGGCTACACAATTCAATCAACCTGCTTTGAAATAGATTATAATCGTCCTAAGTAGTAACAAAATATATTCCTGGGATCTAAATATTTTCATGCAGATCAGCTAGAAGTTCTGCTTTTAGGTTCAACTATGTCTTCTCCTTATTCAGCCTGCCAAGTCCATGTCTGGTTGTTTCCATAACCTTAGAATAGATCTAAAGAATTCTAAAATAGTTAGTGGATTTGAACATTGATTAAGTTTAAAAAGTACCTTGTTTCTAGAGTTGGGTTTCCAGCAAATTCAAACTCTAAGATTCATCACTGTTGACAAAATAAAACCAACACTTTTTAACCAGACCTTCAAGGTCCCTCACCATTTCTTACTACTCCCCTTTATGCCTTCTACATTGTTTTCAAAATGAAATCATTATATATTCCTGAAGAGGCTGAAGTATGTATTAGCTGAACTTTGTAAAGGTGGTACACAAATAACAGAAGAACTGGACCTACCCCAGCCCACTTGGAGGGATCCAGGACTTCTTTCTCCTTTCTGTATTTGCGGGTAAGAGAGACTTTCAAGAAGAAACTAAATAACCACTTGTCTTTCTCATGTATGGGACCTCCTTGAACCAGCTGACATCAATAATCTTTTTCAGTTCTTTAATTGAGGTTTAACAAGAAAGAATCATTCACCCAGCAAGGCAGCTGATTTGGTTGCTAGATTGAATTCTATTCTCAATTTCTTTTCCTTCCAAACAGTTTTACACACTAGATGCATGCAGATACTACTCATGTAAACACTGTCTTTCACTAAAAATAACAGTGTAATGAGAAAGTTTTAATGGAAAGATTACTGGATTTGGCATTTGAGATTCTCCCTTCTAATTCTCCTGCTAGTTACTATTTCAATGATGAACACCAACACAATTCACTTTGTACGGCTTCAATTTTCTTATGTATAAAAATAAAGATTAAGGGGAAGGAGGCAGTAGGTGACCTCTCAGATCCATCCCAACTCTAAATCCATGAGCCTAGGATTCTCTGGGAGGCAACATTGTATATGAGACTGAGAATCATGAAGTCCTAGGTTCAAGTCAAGCCACAGGAACTCACCACTATTGTAACTCTAGACTATTCTCTTAGCTTCTTTTTTCATTTATAAAAGGGAATGTGTGCCCTTGGGCAAGCCACTTAACCCTATTTGCCTTGAAAAAAATCTTGAAAAAAGGGAATGGCAGCTACCCTATATTTGGTGTGAATATCATGAGAGACAAAGATATAAAGCATCAGTAAATAAAATTTTGCTTAAAAGTCATTATAATGTACCTGGTACTGCAAAAATTTTGATTACAAAACATTAATTTTTAGAAAGCACCGTTAAAATAGATCTTATTATTGCTGCTATGATTATTTCTTCCCTCTAATTTGATTTTGGGGAAGATACTGAACAGAACCAGAAACCAACTAAATTGGTATCCTAACAACTGGGTTCCTCCCTGTATCCTTCTCTGTATACTTAGACCACATACTATAGCACACAAAGGAGTTCTCTATTCAATCTAGAAAATTCTCAATGACTTGATATTAACTAAATGAGACAACACATAATTTAAAACATTTAGGTTCCCAAACTGTTTTATTTAGTAACTTACCTGAGAATGAAGAAAGTGAATTGTCTTGTTGGCTTTTTCACACTTTATACTAAAACTATAAAGTCAAGGATAGAAGAGACATGATGCTGTTGGAGTAGTGGCATATTTGTTGCTCTGAAGCAGAAATAAAGTCCCCTTTGAGATTTATAATGGGCCTTCAGAGAATCTATTTCCAGAGGTAAAACCTTCTGGTTTTACAGAGTAATTGAATGTTTTATGCAAGCCCATAAATGTTTAAAAAAAGAACTTTGAAAGAGTGATTAGATGAGGGCAAATAGGATGAGCAAAGACCTTCTTTTCTTAACAAATGAAGACTGGCTAAAGTAACTGGGAATGCAAGGAAACCTGAAAGTACACTTCACTTAATTATAACAATTATAAAAGACATTCAGATTTACAACTATGATCTCATTTGGTTCTTCTAACTACTCTGGGTTGTTTTTGTTGCTCAGTTGTTTAAAATGAGTTTGATTCCTTTGTGGCCCAATTTTAGGTTTTCTTGGCAAGGTCAAGGGAAGAATTTGCCATTTCTTTCACCAGCTGATTTTATAACTTACAGAACTTAAAGTAAACAATTACACATTATTTGCCCAGAGTCACATAGCTAGTAAGTATGTAAGAACATATTTGAAATCATGAAGATGTGTCTATTTGATTTCAAGACTGGTGTTCTCTCAACTATGTCAATTAGATAACGAACACTTATTTTGATTAGTGATTCAAAAAACACTAAGCTTGCTGTACAGATTTTGAACTCTGCAAAAACCCTGGCAGTAAACGTTAGAAAAATCTCTTTCTTCATGAAACACAAGAGGAATCCCAAGCCCGGGGGCAATTGTGTGATTGTTAGCTAGAATGTCTAAATGATTGTTTGAATGAATGATTTTTTTCTCCTTTGTAATTAATCCCAAAGATGTCAGAACTATAATTAAACAGAAAAATAATACTCAGGGAGAAGAAAGAAGCACAATGTTCATCATACCTGTGTTTAAAGGTGGGTATTTTGCTAAAATCTTTTACAGAGTTATTTTTACTAAGAAGATTCAATAGCGATAGAAGTACAAGGTTTCTGCCAATCACTTGGAGACATACTTTCCATAAGTTCACCTTCATTTTTGGACTAAAATTTTGGACAGTTTCTCCATAGCCTATGACTAATAATGACTTTACTGAGACAGAATAATTTCTAAGAGATAATTGAAATTTTGAATTTCAACTCAAATTGATATGTCTGCCAAATATTGATTTAGGCATGGATGCAAAAACAAAACCTGTAATAGAGCTTTCCCTGAAGGAATTTATATTGTAGGGGAAGAAGTACACAGGCTATGCCCATGTAACAAAATTCAAGGAACATGCCAAATGATACAAACGGGCTTCTTGAGTGGCGGTATGTAAAGAACTGATGGTCTCAGAAAATGTCTCATGACAAATAAAGCCCCAGAGTTATGACTTGAAGCAAGTGAGATTTTCTCCCAGGCAGAACTGAGGAGGACATGCAGCCCCTACCAAGTTTGAGACAAGAAAATATCTTTCCAGAATTATTATCTAAATACCTCCTAATAATATTGGATTTACCTTAAGCGTTACGGTTCAGTCATTTGTCATTATGTCGACTTTCTAAAGATCATTTGGGCTTTTCCTGACAAAGATCCTAGCATAGTTTTTCATTTTCTTCTTCAGCCTATTTTACAGTTGAGAAAACTGGGGTAAACCGGGGAAAGTGATTTTCCAAGAGTCACAAAGAAAGTAAGTGCATCAGGCCAGATGTGAACTCTGGAAAAGGATTCTTCCTGCCTTCAGGCCCAGAATTCCATCCATTGCACTACCTACTTACCCAGTTGAAGCTTAGTGTCAATATACTGACTCTTAATCTCCACGTTGTTGCTTTCTCTTTGATATAGACAGTATATTTTAAATGAAAAGTTATGAGTAAAATCAATTAAGGATATCAGTAGGATTTAGGCCAAGGTTTACAACTGTGGTATAATTTTCATATATGCAAAAATAGACCTTTAAACATTTGCATCTATATTTATATCGATATTCTCACAAACGTGTCTATATAGGTAGCCCTTTTGAGCTATTTGATTAGTCTGGAGATCCTGGCAATTAACTAGCAACAAGTGTTTTTCTTTGTAGTGACATTTTTCTTGGAAAAAAGCTACAAGAGTGAAGAGGAGAATCCCTTCATCAGTTTGCCAGAAAATGGGGACTTCAGGAAAATTACTATGATAAGGCGCAGCAAAAAAACTAATTCAATCAACTGCTTTAGATATTGATTTTCTGAACTCTAAATCCCTTAAGGCATTCTAACAATGAAAAAAAAAGATGTTCAATGAAATAGAGGACTTTCAAAATTTCCTGATAAAACGACCAGACCTGAATAGAGAATTTGGTCTTAGAATACAGGACTCAAGAGATGCATAAAAAGGGAAGAGGGGGATGAATAATTGTTAGTCAAGAACATAAAATTGCATACAATCCCATAAGGGAAGATAACACTTGTAACTCTTGAGAATTATATTTCTTTAAGGATAGATGAAGGGTTGTAAATAGTTGAAGAGATTGTACTAAGAGGATATGGAATTGGATGATTCTTGTCCTTTCTGACTTAAGAGGAATTCATTGTTTGAGACAAATTATAGTTCATACACTTATCACTGTATGAGCTCCAAATGTTCTAGGAAAGTTCAGACAAAATAGTCCAAGTGAATACCTGGGGTGTTACTCTAAACTTGTGTATCTCATGTGTCCTTTGAGCTACTTTAATTTTTCCTTGCTCATATGGTTCAGCATATTTTCTAATGAGGGAACACTAGGCTGGGTGATCTTGGGTCAGTGCCTCCCATACATTACAATCAATGCTAATTTTCTTGAGAGAGATTTATCAGTATGTACAAGTACTTAGAAAACTTAGAGGCTCTATACATAATGAAATCAAAAATGACTTTACTTGAATACTTAGAGTACATTTAGGGAAGGATAACATTGAGGGAAATAAAGATTCAGTAACCATAATTGTAAATGTGAATGGGATGAGCTCTCCCAAAAAACAGAAGTGGATAGCAGAATGAATTAAAAATTATAATCCTACATGATGTTTTTAAAAGAGATATATACAAGTTAAAGGTATAGAGTATTATAGGAAACCATGAATGGTTGGAATCTGGAGAAGCATGGAGAGAATTACAGGAATTCATGGTGAATAAAGGGAGCAGAACCAAGAGAACATTGTACACATTGACAGCAACATTGTGAGTTGAGCAGTTTTGTTGGATGCAGCTCTTCTCAGCAGTTCAGAAAGCTGGCACAACTCTGGGAGACGTGTTGTGATAATGTTATCCACATCCAGATGTAGAAAAATGAAAGAAAGCAACGAAAAAAAATCTGTAGTATCTAAATGAACATTTTGTTTACTTTAAAGGTTTTTTCTTATGTTTTTCTTTCCCATCACATGGTTTTCTTTCTTTTCCCATTGATTCTATTTCCTCATGCATAAAACAAATCGTGTGTGAACATACTGAACACATATGCAATGTTCACTGAACTGTTAAAAAGAAGGGTTTAAGGAAATTATGTTACTTAAAAATATGCATATGGATGAATATTGAAAAACTTTAATAATATGTAATTGTCAAAAATAAAAGAAAATAAGGGGTGGGTAGCTGGCGCAGTGGATAGAGCACTGACCTTGGATTCAGGACTACCTGAGTTCAAATCCAGTATCAGGCACTTAATAATAACCTAGCTGTGTGGCCTTGGTCAAGTCACTTAACTCTACTGCCTTGCAAAAGAAACCCCCTAAAAAGTAAAGGAAAGAAAAGAAAATATCAATTGAAAAATACAAAACACATATTCTAATAAGAACTGTTTAATGTTTTATTTGTGTTTTGTTAATATTTACTTGTGAGTCTCTCCTGGAAAGCATAGCTTATATCAATGTTTTTTTTAATTAAGTATTTTTTCCCATCCAACAAGGAAAAAAATAAAAACATTTTTTTTTGTATTCTCTCCAGCATGGGTTTCACATTCCCTCAGTAGCAGCAATTCTCTTGAACTTTATTTGGCCATTGCATAATTGGTGTACTTCACTTTTTCCAAGTTGTTTTGTTTATCTTTATGATATTGTTACTGATTTTTTTCTTCAAGTTCTTTTTACTTTTCTCTGACATTTTTCTTTTGTCTGGAGGACATAGCTGAGACATATTTGCCTTTTACAGGTTATTCTTTCTCTACTCTTCTTTTTACCTTGGCAAACTCCCAATGACTGTTTCTCCTCTTACTACAGACATCATTTGATTCCTTCAAGCCCCAACCCACATCCAACCTTCTATGATAAAACTTCCCCAACCCCTCTTAATCCCACTGCCTTTCTCTTGTTATATATTCTCTGTTTATTCTGTATATCTTTACCTATGTATAATTGCAGTTACATGATATCTCCCCATTCCATTTTAAACTCCTTGAGGCAGAAATGGACTTTTATCTCTTTTTTGCATCTTAGCACCTTTCCTAGCACATAGTAGGCTCTTTAAAACATTTAATAATTTATGAGTAGATTAAGGGATACCAATGGCATTATTTAATTTTTTATTTTCTAAGAGTTTCCCCTGTGACTCTGGGATGCTAATTTAATGCTAATTTTAAGACTATCTCAATCCTTCTTTATAACTCAGCCTCTTCCATGACTGAACTACATCTGAGAGCTTGAATTCAGATAGATGAGTTTCCTGTGCTGTATAGTGGGAGTTTTTAGAGATTGTGGAATGAATTTGAGTTGCTTAAACTCAAATTCAAAAACTGTGGATACAACTCTAGGGATCTGATAATAGCTAAGTCATTTAATTTTTCTGACTCCATTGTAACCTAAAATATGAGCATATTACTTAGAATATGTGACTTAAAGAATTCCTCTGAGGAAAAGAGAGTGAGACAGGATAATGAACTTTTTTTTTAGGATTTTGCAAGGCAAATGGGGTTAAGTGGCTTGCCCAAGGCCACACAGCTAGGTAATTATTAAATGTCTGAGCCCCAGACTTGAATCCAGGTACTCCTGACTCCAGGGCTGTTGCTTTATCCACTATGCCACCCAGCTGCCCCTATAATGAACTTCTTAAGGAATTTGTGAGCTATGGTTTAGCAGTTAAAACTACAGACTTTTGCTGATATGGGGAGGGACACACAATGGACAGAAGAGCGAATGAGTACAGCAGAAAGATATTTTGAATGGGAGAAAAGGCTTCTGTAGGAAACATTTTTACTCTTCCACATCCATTCAGATTTATAAGATTTATATTTATTGATAAGTCAATGAAATTATTCTTACATTCTTCATTACACTGATAACATTTTCATTTCCTAGAGCAGTAGTTTTTTTTTTTTCATTAATAGATCCTAACCACCCCCCCCCCCCGAAAGGGGGCAGCTAGGTGCCACAATGTTTAGAGCATGAGCCCTGGAATCAGGAGGACCTGAGTTCAAATCTGGCTTAGATACATAATAATTACATAAGGAACCAACTGTGTGACCTTGGTCAAGTCACTCATTGCCTTGCAAAAAACAATAAACTCTAGCCCAGGAGCTACACCTTGTCTAATTATGAGAATGGAATGAAGAAGAAAAAGACAAAGTCAGCATCTTCCAGGATTCCTGCATCCTGTGTCAGCCTACCTGATCTCTGAATAAATATTAAATAAGTTAGTCCATAATTACAATGCAAATAATTATAGAAGTAGTTGTTGGGAGTCATAACCAGAGGAAAGCTCACAGGTATGATGTTCAGTCCCAACACAGATTAAAAATATAAATATTTAAAGAGTTAAAATAAAAAGTATCAACATCTATTATTCCTAAGTATCAAATAGAGGACGGCATTTGTAAATACTGTCAATCTTCAGTACAAAGCAAGCTTAAATAAATATATAATAATAAAGTGAACATAGACTAGAAATTAATTTCAATACTGAACATATATACAAAAATGGTATGGAATCCAAATTCTTATAGGCTTCTTAAATGAATATTGGGCAAAAATATTAAATAAAATTATAATATTGGGCAGTACCTCATTTTACTCCTTTCAGAATTTGATAAATCCAACCAAAAAATAAACTCAAAGAACTTAAAGTCCTAAATATGGCAAATGAAATTTTAGACATCTTTGGCGATATGAGAATAAGACTTAGTAAAACAATTTTCTAGCCCAAGACAACTTGGAAGATTTTTAGGTTAGAAAACTCCCTTCGTGTAGCGCAGTCCCACTTGAGAAAACTGGCTTCAGTGATCAGCCTGGCTATTGCCTTGGCAATTGGGAAGGTCACCAGGAAAATCTTGGTTCATCAGAGAGAGACAGAGTCCTATCCAGCCCAAGGCTTGGTAGAGACCCTGTCTGGGAACCAGTAGCTGACCTGACAAGCCATCTAGCAGCTGCTTCCAGAGAACTGAACCTACAGAGAATAAGGGGCTTGGGTGAGATTGCAGAGGACTCTTTGGTATCCCTGAGGCTGGATTCTGTGCCTTTGAACTTACTGAGTTCAAGGTCATAGTCTGGGGATCCAACCCCAAAGGTGCTTTACTGCTGTAGCAGACCAGGGACTCTCCTCATGATTCCAGGTAGGAGGGAGGGCTGATGTTCATCAACAGACCAAAGCACAGGCCAGGTGAGTTGTCAGACCCTCTCATAAGACCTTGGAGGAATTGCTGTCCCTGGAGGAGTATTTCTGAAAAAAGCTGCAAAACTCCTCAAATGCTTGGGGCAGTGCATCCTCCAACCTGGAAGCTGAGCCCCAACTTAATAAAAAGTTAAAATCAAGTCATAGGCTGAGGAGATGATCAAACAACAGAAGAAAAAAAAATCCTATCATAGACAATTACCTTGGTCCTATGGAGTATCAAAGTATACACTGAGAAGATAACAATGTCAAAGGTCCTGTATCCAAAACTCCAAGAAAAATATGAATTGATCTCAGGCTGTGGAAAAGATCAAAAATGATCTTGAAAATCAATTAAGTGATGTAGAGGAAAATTGAGAAAGAAATGAGAGCGATGCAGAAAAGTCATGAAAATCAAGTCAGCAGCTTGGTGAAAAAATTACCAAAAAATATTAAAGAAAATAAAATCTTAAAAAATCAGTTTAGATCAAATGTTAACAAAAAACAATACAAAAGGTCAATGAAGAAATGAATGTATTGTAAGTAGAATTGTCTAGATGGAAAAGGAAGTGCCACAGCTCTCTCAAGAAAATTGTTTTATCAAATGTAGAGTGGAGCTAAGGGAAAATTATGACTCTGTGAAAAGCCAGAAAACAATAAAGCAAAACCAAAAGAATGAAACACTTGAAGAAAATATGAAATATCTCATTGGAAACACAATTGACATGGAAAACAGTTCCAGGTGAGATAATTTAAAAATTATTGAACTATCTGAAAATCATGACCCACCCCACCAAAAAAAACTTTTACTTTCTTTTTCAAGAAATTAAGCAGGAAAATTGCCTCAATATTCTAGAGCGTGAGGATAAAATAAAAATTGAAAAAATCCACCAATCTCTTCCTGAAAGGGATCCCAAAATGAAAATGATCAGCAGTATTATAACCTAATTCTAGAATTTCGAAGTCAAGGAGAAAATATTATAGGTAGTCAAAAATAAAATTGAAATCTTGGAGGTACAGTGAGGATAATACAACATTTAGCAATTTCTACATTAAGAATTTGTATCACTTAAAATATTACATTCCAGAAGTCAAAAGAACTGATATTACATCCACTCATCAACTACCAGCAAAACTGAACATTCTCTTTCAGGGGAAAAGATGAACATTCATTGAAATAGCATATTTTCAAACTTTCCTAATAAAATGACCAGAGCTAATAGAAAGTTTGATCTCCAAGCACAGCACTCAGGGGAAGCATAGAGAGAGTGGATGGGATGGACACAGTATGGAGGGTTTTGATGTTGAATCCTGTGTATTTCTGTATGGGAAAATGATACTGAAAACTCATATGAACCTTTTCATCTATTAGGACAGGTAGAAGGAGCATATGGCATGGGAAGTTGAATTTATAGGTATAATATATTAAAAAGATGGAGTCAATGTACTTTCTCAAAAATGTATTGCAAGATAATGTAAGGAGAGGTAGAATCGCATAAAAATGGAAGAAAAAGGTTTTTCCACAGGAGTGGTAAGGGGGAAGGTAGGGGAATTAGTGTTCCTTTACTCTCATGGATAAAAGAAGAAATAACAATCACACTCAATGGCATGTGGAAAACTATGTAATCCTCATAGAAAATAGGAAAGGAAAGGAATGGGACAAATGGGACAGAGGAAGGGAAAAGGGGATGCAGGTGATAGAAGAGAAGAAAGATCAGGGGAAAAGGGTAGTTTTGATTCGGGACAGCATGAAAGGAGAAAGAATAGAGTAAATGGGGGTGGGGATAGGATGGAGGGAAATATATCTAGCAATAGCAACTGTGGAAAAATATTGAAGTAATTTCAGGGTTTAATTTTGCAATATGATTATTGAAGAAAGGTATTTTTAACCTACACCAATTAACTGACTTGATCAATATGGGAAATGGGTGGGAGAGAGGGTTTTGGCTTGCATGAAGCTAGGGTTAAAATGTGAATGGGAAAAATTACTTGACAAAAAAAGAAATGTGGGTATGAATTTTATTCCCTTGAGTAAATTGATTAATTTTGTTAAATTTGCTGAACATTCATTCCTTTAATCCTTATACTGATTGTAATTTGTATAAAAGCAAGAGGAATGTAATTGAAGAGCAATTTTGGCACTGGAAAAAGGGAGCCAAACTTGTCCAGTATTCATTTCCAATAGTGAAAACAAACCCAACAAAATTCTCAAAGGCCACAAGTCTTAGTGGCAGAAGACCTCGACTGGCATCCTGGCTCTTCCACATCTTACCTTGGTCATGTCAGAGAGGGCCTTTCATCATTCTCATTATGAAAGCTTTTTCAATCTTTATTTATAGAGATTATAATTTATAATTTATAGAAGCAAAATAGTTCAAAGTACTTGAAAATAGTTAATAATAATGAGAACAACTATTAGTATGATAAAGGAAGATGGTACAGTAGATAGTATGGCTCATCTGAAGGCAGAAAAACTCCTCCTGTATTCAAATCAGGTGTTAAATACTTTCTAGCTCTTTGATCATGGACAAGTCATTTAGTCATGTTTGCCTCAATTCCCAATCTCCAATATTATCTGGACAAGGAAATGGCAAATAACTGTAATATATTTGCCACGAAAAGCCAAAATGGGGTCACAAAGAATCTGAAACGAATGAGCAACTGAAATAATTATTATCGATAAAAATAGCTAACCAAGAAAACCTCAAATAGGGTTGTAAAGAGTTGGACAAAGCTAAAATCAAATGAATAATAACAGAAGTTATATAGTGTTTACTCTGGGATAGACAAAATGTTAAGTACTTTAAACTTGACATATTGCTCCATTTTCTTTTTTTGGCATGTAATTTAAAATAATTTATTTTAATTATTTGACTTTAAACTTATTTTATTCATGATTTTATTTATTATGATCTGACATTGATTTATTCATTTTGCAATTCCTAAAACTAATAAAGATCCTTTTGATATTTCCATTCTCCTCTTTTGAAAAGTCCAAATCACTAAGATTGTGACATATCCAAAAGCTATACTCTCTGTACGTGGTCAGTCTCTTTCATATCTCTGGAAATTATCACAAAATGATCCTGTCCAGAGTATATGAGTCTGAATCCACTGCTTCAAAGATTGCATAGATTCAGTAATTCAGTGCAGTAATTCAATATTTCATGAAAAGATTATCAATCATAATAACCAGAAATGGCAGCAACAACTAAATCCTACACATAGAATTGTGTATTCTTGATTTTAGTCAACTTTTATCTATGATGGTCATGGTGAAGAACTTGGAAAGGGTCAAAAGATCCTAGAGCCAGAGGGACAGTCTGGTGACATTTAAAAGCAACATCCAAGATTTGGTGATTATGCTCATCCCTGTGAGATTTTTCATGTTCCACAAAAATTCTGGAATAGATTGCCATTTCCTTCTTCATTCCATTTTACAGATGAGATAACTGCTGGAACATGAACTGCATGACTTGCCCAAGGTCACACAATAAATGTCTGTGCCAAAATTTTGACTCAGGTCTTCCCAAACTCCAGGTTGGATACTCCACATATTTACCCCTTAACCTATAAACATTTATGGAATGTTGTTTCATTACTACTATTAAGACAATTATGTTGATAAATTTTAGGGAATTTATTTTTTTCTTTTAATTTTTTTTGTAATAAATGAATGCTCTTTAGGAGAACAGTGACAAATGGTGGGGGATCAAGTGAAAAGTAAGGTTATCAATACAATCTGTTCTTTTGTGGAAGACAGTAAGTGTAATGGATAGGAACCAGCAGAGGGTTCTTGGTTCAGGTTTCATCTCTGAATAGTTAATTATTCTGACAACAAATAAGTTACGTTACACTTTATCAGGTCTCCAAAATGCATTATAATGTTGAAATTGTTGATCTGCATTGGTGGAGTGACTTTGTACATCTATGTAAGCACAAGTCTGAAAAAAAAACGAAAAATTATTATTATTATTATTAGTATGATTATTTTAGCTCTAATAGCAAATCATCTTAGGTCAAATTCTGTCTGCTATTTCCATTCTAGCTATACTTTGGAAGGGCAAAACCTCATTGAGACACTGTGACACTAACAATAAAATGAGGCAATTGGAATTGCAAAATGAAATGGTCTCTGTGTCCTCTTTTTTCCTTAAATATTCATATCCTTCTGATATTAGACTTAACATTTACCATCTGGTTGAGATCTTGATACACGTAATGCCAATACACCTAATTAGTTGATCACTCAGGCTCTGGCTGCTTGGTGGTTCCACAGTGCTTAGACCACTGGTCCTTGAATCAGGAAGATTCATGAACTGAGTTTAATTGTGGTCTCAGATACTAGCTGTGTGATGTTGGGTAAGTCTCAGGACCTTTATCTGGAAAATGAACTGGAGTAGGAAGTGATAATCCACACCAGTATCTTTGTCAAAAAAAAAAAACAAAAAACAACACTCAATGGGGTACCAGAGAGTCAAACAGAATTGAAATGATTAAACTATAATCAGACACTGCTAGTCAAAGAACAGCCAGAAGCATATGTTGATTGATAACCCCACTGAAGGAAGAGATGAGCCTGATTCAGGCATGCTGTTCCATGGAGACACCATTTGGATTAACCCAACCAATGCAGCTGATTCCAATGGGATGAGCAGATGTGACCACTGAAAGGTCAAGAGATGACCCTGGCAGTAAAAAGGAAAACAGTGCTATGAGGGGAAGTTAATATAAAGCTGTTTATTGAAGGAGGTAAAAGCTTCTAGGTCTGGGCAGACTCCAGGTGTAGGTAGTGGGGAGAGCAAGTCTTTTTATAAATTATGGGATATGGGAGGCAGGGTAGTGTGGTTTCTCTGGGTCTGGGAGCTGTTTGAGGTCTCCCATGGAGTTTGTGTTTTGTTTGAGCGTCTTCAAGATCGTTAAGAGTTTCTAATGGAGATTCCCCTTTGGATCCTTAGTAAAGGATAATAAATAGGACTTCACTGGGCAAGAATGAAATTCAGTTCAGAATCCAACATCAAAAGGTAGTTGGTTGCATACATTTCTAAGCAACTTGACCCAATGGCCGGGTGCTGGTCAACATGCTTGTGTGCCCTGGCAACTGATGTTCTTTTGGCAAAAGAAGCCCACAAATTAAGATTCTCTCAGCACATGACTGCATATTTCTCCCATTCTTTAGCTGACCTTATTAAAAACCCAACTGAATGCTTTCTTCACCCCTCCAACTTACACCTCATCCACTGGCCCTCCTACAAAGTAATCCTGCTCTATGGTAGAAGTAGAGCTCTTAATCCTGCCACTCTTCTGTCACTAAACTCCCATTCCTGCCCCTATTATTCCTTTCCTGAACTCCTCTTTGATCTCCCTATGCCCGTCCCTCATATTCCAATATCCTTCTCCCAGAACCTGATGATGATTGGTTCATTGATGGGAGTTAATCAGTGGTCAATGTAAACGAAATAATCTGATATGCCATTATGTGCTCCAGTTTCTTACTGAGTCAAGCCCTCTCCTTCCATAGATCTCCTCCCAGTGAACAGAACTCATTGCCTTAATTTGAGCACTCACTCTAGCAAAAGTGAAATATATTACCATCTTCATAGATTCTCATTATCCTTTTTCATATTTCATATTCACATGCCTCTGTTTGTAAGGAAAAGGGGTTTCCTTACTTCTCAATCTCCAAGAATTTATGCTGACCTAATTCTTAAACTTCTCTCTATTTTATCCTCTTCCACTCGTTTGGCAGCAATTCACTGTAAGGGCTAATAAGACATGTCCACCTCTGAGGCAACTGGTCATTCGAATGCCTACTAGGCAGCTGATTGAGCTTCATGCCAACCCTATACAAACCTTCAATTTGCTATCTTGCCCTCCTTGAACCCAGTATATTCACTGCATGAAAAACAAACACAACTCCCTCACAATTTCATTACCAAGGAGTTAACATCGCTCTTCCCAATCCAGTAGAAATCACCAGCTGTTCTGCTGAGCTCCAAGATCATCTTTCTTTCTCAGTCCATAACTGGGAAGAACATAAAAATAATGCAGTTTTCTTATACATTAAATAAGGGTTTGAATGTCTGATGAGATGAATCAGATGTCTTCATGTCAAGTGGGAAATAGAGATGAGAAATCTTTTCCAGGATGATTCATAGGGTATTAGACAGAGGGAATAGGAAATGATTTTGCTCTTGAGTGTTATAGGGATGTTAGGAGGTAGGCAAGCTGTAGAGGAAAGGCAATATGTTTGCTTTTTGGACATTTTGAATTTAAGATGTCTCCTATCTATCTAGTTTGAGTTTTCTGAAAGTTACAATTCAATACTAACTTTTAAGCGAGAGCTTGTGCAGAGAAGTATATTTGAGAATCATTATCTTAGATAATTCAGTAAATACACTGGAGCCAATGGGACCATTTTGGAAGTCATTTAAAGGGTTAAGAGTAGACCCAGTCTAGAACTCCATGGTACACACCTTTGATTATACAACATGATCACCAGTAGCATCCAGCAAAAGAGATGGAAAAAGAATGGTCAGATGAATAGGAAGAGAACCAGGAGATAGGAGTATGTTAAAAATTTTAAAAGAACAGACCTTCAAGGGGGCAAAAGTAAATAGTATTGTCAAAGCCTTGAGAGAAGTCAAAGAGAAAAATTCTTTGTTTTTGCCAACAAAGATATCATTAATAGGCTTGGAAAGCATATTGTTGTTGAAATCATAATACTGAATTCTGCATTGTAAAATATTAAGAAGAGAGTAGGAGGAGAGAAGTGTACCCGAGCATTGCTGCTAAACTTTTTAAGTAATTTAGTAATAAAAGGCTGAGGAGATTTATCATTATGAACACAAATGAAAGGATCCAATGAGGGTCTTGGGTGACTTTTTGTTGTGGTTTTCAGGATGTAGAGAGTAGGAAATAAGGAGGCAGACTTGGAGATAAAGAAAATAAATGAGAAGGTAGAAATATTAACTAGAAACAGGAAACAGGAAAGAACAGTTAAAGGGCAAAGTTTTATAAAGAATAAAGCTACTTCAACATGTGTGATGGAGTAATGAAGGAGATAGTTGGAAAAGGGTCATTATTGAAATCAGATGAAGAAGATATGTGAAAAGGGACTTTTTGCCTCATTTTTTTCTGAAAAAAATTGAGAAAAATATTTCAGTTGACAGAGTGTGGTGGGGAGAGAACCATGTCAGAATTTAAAAATGATGAAAAGGTAGAGTGAAGTTATAGTTGAAATTCTTAATCATCGATGTTTAGTTGCCCCATTAAAATGATTATATTATTTTCTTTATTTTTGTTCAGTAAAATATAGTAGTGAAGCTTTTCGAAGATGGGAATGACTCAGGACTGAATACAAACAGTGAAATGATAAGGGTTAGAAGGACTCAAGAAAAGAGTGTGTTTAAAAATCACATTGTTATTCACTAAGATTAAATATAGAAAAGTAGAGTGTTCAGATTCCCAAGGACTATATCTTCTATAGACAGAAAACAGAAGGAAAACATCTTAGTAATATAAAAAAAATGAGAAGTCAAGCTTTTCACACGTATATATAACAATCTACATGTGTGAAACCATAAATTAAAAGGGTTTTAGATTATTAGATTATGAACCATTTATGATGTGTGCAAGAAATTCTTAACATAAAAAGTTATAGACAGATTATATAAAATATATACTATATATATATGATACTAATAGTATATGGCATACTATGCTATAAGACATATGTATACTATATATCTATATCACTAGAGAGATGAAATTCACATATCAACCAATAATCCAGAATGAAAGTTGATTTGATGTTCACAGAGCCTTATTCAAATTCTAATTAGGTTCAATTGATCTGATATGATTATAGAGCTCTGAAATGTAAGTGATGATAACACAAGCACAATCATAGGAAGCTAGTTCAATGTCATTTTTCCTTTTCTTGTTGATCAAATTCCTCAAATACATGCAAAGTTTGAATGTATTTTTGTACCTCTAAACCCAGCAAGTGTCTATCTTATGTCCACTTAGTCAGGATGTATAACACGTGCCATCTCCTCCTGCCTAAACTAAGAAGTAGCCTGTCTGTTATAAGACTATTTCATGACCATTTAGTCAGTGGGAATGCCTGATGATTGACCCAATATATAATCCTTTACTAATATATCATTTATGGTCCTCAGGATCAAGGTCTATAAACCAATGAGATCCTTTACTTCACCATGCTTTTTCTGTATATTTGGGCAAATTATATTACAATACTATCCCAGTAAAGGGGGATATCTAAGATTGTGGAAAATGATGGATGCCCAACTCATTAAGATGGATCATGGACCCTTTAATAAATTTACATTTGCTCAAATTCCTGCCTGGGTCTCTTTTATTTTAATCAGGGCAATTTTAATTCCCCAAACACCTTAGTTCATTGAATTCTGTATTTCAAATGGTAAAGTCAAGATCATCTGCAACCATATCACCTCCAAAGACATTTATCTTTTTCAAGTGGAGAAGAGAAATGATTGAATGGATATGTCTCTGTGTGTGTGTGTGTGTGTGTATGTGTGTGTGTGTCTTTGTAAAACTGTGTTGAATAATATGGAGAAGTAGAATTCCTTAAAGTCAGACAGTGAGGAATTCAAGGACAATATCAATGTATGATACAAAAAACAATAGATATTCAGTACTTTTGATACAGTAATGATTCTTTGATGTAGCTGTGAATCACAATTTTTGAATGATCTATAAAACTTTAACATTTGGCTGATACCATGTGCATATGAGATTGTTATATAATAGAGGAATTGAAACATCAATGAATACCATTACCCTTGCAATAAATTAAACAGAACTCATGAAAAAGTTCAAAAAACATAAAAAGGATCAAAATAGAATTTCCATGGAGAGACAAATATTAGAATAGGTTCTGTTTATTTCATTGTATGTTTAATGGCAGTCAAAAGCATCATAATACTTGAATGATACTTATGATGATTTCCATACATTTCTAATAGGCCCTCAAAAGACATTGAATCTAATTATAAATAAATATTAAATTCTTTGTATAACTCTCTTTCCTAAAACCTTCTTCAGAGCACATAAGACATCTTTATTTCTGAGACTGTAGATGAAAGGGTTGAGCATAGGAGTGAGAATGGTATATGAAATTGCTAAGACCTTGTCCTGACCTGGTGTATGATATGATCTTGGTCTTGTGTATGTAAAAGTAAATGGACCATAGTACATGAACACTACAACCAGGTGGGAGGAACAAGTGGAGAAGGCTTTTTTCTGGGCTTCCATTGATTTAATATGAAGCACAGTACGAAAAATTTGTCCATAAGATGCAAGGATGATGGACAATGGAATTAGGAGGAAGAACACAGCACTCGCATTAATTCCTACTGTTTGATACCATGATGTGTCAGCACAGGAGATTTTCAACATGGCTGGAATTTCACAGAAAAAGTGATCAATGGTCCTTGATGCACAATATGGGAGAAGCATTACATAAGTTGTATGCATAGTGGAGTTGATGATTCCCCAAAACCAGCTTCCAGAAGCCATTAGGACACTAATCCGATGGTTCATAAAGATGGGGTAACGCAGTGGGTGACAGATGGCTACATAGCGATCATAGGACATGGCTGCAAGGAGAAGGCATTCAACACCCAAAAACATGAGAGAAAAAAAGATTTGAAACCCACAACCTGCTAATGTGATAGAATTGCTGCCAGATATGAAGTTACTGGTCATCATTGGAACAATGTTGGAAATGTGCAAGATATCTGTAAAAGAGAGATAACTGAGAAGGAAATACATTGGAGTGTGGAGGCAGACATCAAGGTAGATAAGAAGAATCATGACTGTGTTTCCCATAATTGCCAACATAAAAATGATAAGAATAAGCATTAAGAAGAGTAATCCATAATGGTTTGGATCCAATAATCCTAATAAGAGGAAATCTCCATCAAAAGTCTGATTCTTTTCATTCCACATCATGATTCTTTTACTTTATCACCTAAAGTCCAAAAGACAAGTTTTAGAAAAGGAAGAATATTAGATTAATGCAAAGACCAGGACTAAATCTGTGGTTAAAAATGATGATTGTCATAAAACTGATTTCAATAGAAATAAATCAAATGAATGAATTACTTGAATTAACTGAGTCCTTGGGATGAACAATTTATTGACTGACGTTCTTAAAAAAATCAGCCTGGTTCATATCAGTAGTTCTGTATTCATAATCCTTTCCTTATTGATTACTTACCATGATAGGGAATCAGGAAACTGAGTCGACCTATTATTAGCTGGCCTTTCTTTCTATTTGAATTGCAAGAAAAATTTTCCAGTGCCAGGAAGAGATGAGAAATAATACAATTTTGGGAGAGAACTGTTTGTTAAGTTTGAAAGTAGATGAGACTCAAAATTCAAAATTTCCCTGAGCTATCATGGATTGGTTTGTTGCATATTTCATCACTGGCAGCTCCATAATTATTATTTTTTAAAAAAAATATTTTGATTTCATTTTATAGGATGAAAGTATCATTTCCATAACATCATTATGATAAAAACCTCATTAATATGAAATTGCAAAATTAGTATTGCTACCCCTTTTAAATATATAACAAAATTATGTAAATTTCTTTTATCCCATTTTTCTTACTTTCTTCCCCATCTGTCCTAAATAGACACCAAGATGAATGTATATATATAAATTATTTACATTTGCTTCTTTTTATGAGTTTATTCTTTGAATACAAATAAGAGTCTTTTTCATTTTTCATTTATTCTTAAATTTGTATTAATAATCACAATAGGTTGCTCAAAAAGACATTCTTAACGTGATATTGATGATACTGTATATAATGATATCTTGCTTCTGCACTTTTTCCTCTTCACCTTTTTGTGCCTGTCTTTACATGACTTTCTAAAATCATTGAGCCCAAGATGTCTTTTAGTAATAGAAGTATTTCATCACAACCATACATCACAACTATTTCAGTTATCTTCCCATTGATGGAAATCCCTGTAATTTATAGTTCTTTCTAGATGAAAGAACCTACTCACTTTGTTCTTTTTTTTCCAGTCAATGAACCTTTATTTAGTGTTAATTTTTCCTGTAGGAGACTCTACAAACATATAATTACATACAAACCACCTGTAAACAGTGGAAGTAGAAAATAATTACTAGGGAGAGGGCACTAGAATTGAGGACAAAGGCTCCCTACTATAGGTCAAATTTTAGTTGACGAGGACCTATTCTTCCTCATATTTTCTTATGCCTTCCTAAGAATACTATGCCTAAGTAGTTCTGTTCAGAGGACTCTTTGTTGTTTATCCCTTATTTATTTGTAAGCTCCTTGTAAGCAGTTTACAACTTTTAAATTTTTTGTAAAAAACATGAAGATCTTAGTCATTAATGTGGCAGAATTATTCTCTCCTGTCCTCAACTGGGAATAGTCATGATCTTTTCATTCTGGAACTGTTCAAGGCTTAAAACTGAAGATATTCATTACAACTCAGTCTAATCTTTCTCCCAAACAATGTTGGATCTTCCCTCTTCTGTATAGAAAGCAATCTCTCCCTCACACCACACCAAAGAAGTGAATTCTTTGAAAGGAACAGGAAAAAAAGGGAACATTCAATTTGATGAAAAGACAAATTTAATATCTACCAACAGGACCATGTGTTCTCTTATCTCCTCACTTAGAAGGCAGGAGGACTTACCACAATACTGACCCACTTCCCCAATCTTGTCTCATCTCCTGACCTATTTGTCCTTCAGCACACTTACCTGCTACTTTTAGAAGCTACAGTCTAATGGGTGGAAACAACAAACAATGAAAATATTACGTTCATGGACTCTAATATTCCTCCCACTGCCTGCAATCCTGGGACTCTGGAAGAAAACTTGCTAAAGTGATGCATAAACATTTTGTGAAAACATTTTAGTATAAAAGAAGACAGAAAAGTCAACCAATGTTTACTATGGAATAATAGAATGGACTGACCTGAATGAGGGATTTCCTGGTAGGATAGACATTCAAAACTAGATAATTAGTTGTCCAGAATGCTGCAAAGGGACCTACTCCTATACTGGGCAAAGAAATAGTTGAGCAGGGCAGCTAGGTGGCACAGTGGATAAAGCACTGGCCCTGGAGCCAGGAGTACCTGGGTTCAAATCTGGTCTCAGACACTTAATAATTAACTAGCTGTGTCACCTTGGGCAAGCTACTTAACCCCATTTGCCTTGCCAAAAAAAAACCCTAAAAAAAAGTAGTTGAGCTCAAAGGTCTCTCTCAATTCTTCATTTGAGGATTTCAGATGTAGTAAAAAGAAACATTCAGCTATCAAGGAGGCTGATTTAATTAGTGTATTAAAACCCTGATCATTTTTGTTATTTGAAACACACTTCATTTAAATACTGCTCATGTAAATATTGTCTTTCCAATAAAAAAATAAGAAAAAATTTCACACAATTTGAAATCAGAAGACTAAGTTAATATTGGATTTTTGAATTAAAAGTCCTGAATTCAAATTCTCCTGCTATTTGCTGCTTTCATGATCATCAGCAACTCAATGTACATTAGAGAGAATTACTTTTCTGATATAAAAAATAGAGGATAGTGGGGGAGGGGAAAAGTGAATTCTTAGATTCTCCCCAATTCTAAATCAATGATCTAAGTTTTCTATAGGAAGCAAAATGCAATAAAGGAATGAGAATCACAAAGACCTAGGTTGAAGTCAGATAACAGGTAATTCACCAGGTGTGAGAGCCCCTCCACTATTCAGTTAACATCTCAGAGTTTCAGTGCTTTCAGCTAGAAAATGTTGATAATATTAATAATAACTACCTCACATTTGCTGTGAAAATCAATTGAGGTAAGGAGTCAAAGAACTATTAAATAAATATTTTTGTAAGGCATTGCAATGTACCTGGAACAGCAAGCATTTCAATTGGAAAAACACTATTGAAATATCTTTTATTGCTGTTGCTATGGTTATTCTTACTCTGTAGTTCACTTCTTGTGAAAAATGCAAGAATGACACACAGAAATCCCCCAAACAATATCCCAAGTCCTGTGCATGCCCTCACCCTTACATGTATTCTGTGAGACTCCAATGCAGCTAGCGGATCCCTGTGCCATCTACAAATATTCAATCACTAGACATGAACTAAATTAAGAAAACACTGAAGCAATTTAAAGTTATATTTCCAACCTGGTTTTATAGTAATTTTACTGTTCACTGTAGTCAAAATGATCTGCTGAGAAAAATGCCTAAGAATGGAGAAACTGAATGTTGATGATTCTTGTTGCTTTCTACTAAACTATAAAGCCCAAGAATACAGGGATTTGTAATTCTGCTGTTGAAGCAGATGCATATTTGTTCATCTGAATCAATGTTAATGTCCCCTTTGGGATTTATAATGGATCTTGAGAGAATTCATCTGCAGAGCTGCTCCTTTCTTAGGTTTTACCAACTAAATTGATGTTTTTGCAGACCCATGGATGATGCAACAAGAACTTTGTACAGAGAAACTAGAAGAGAGCATATAGGATAGTCAAGTAAATTCTGTTCTTGCCAAGGATGTGAGGACCTCAAAATATTCTTTCCACTTCTTCATAGTATCTATAAAGTGATTTGCTATGTCCAAATATAATCTCATTTTGTTCTCACCTACACTTTGTCTGTTCTTCAGGTTTTTTAGTGAAGTTTGATTCTTTGTGACTCCAATTTAGCATTTTCATGGGAAGGATACTGGAGTAAAAATCTCTAGTATCCAAGAAAAAATGTTCTTTTTGTTCTCAAATTTATTTTACATTTGAATAAATTGAAGTAAAATAGTTTAAATTCTGTATCCAGGGTCACATATTTAGTAAGTGTTATGAAACCAGATTTGAATTAAGGGAGAGGGGTTTTTCTGAATTCCAAGATTAGTGTTCTACTCATAGATATCAAACTTATAAAGATCAGTCTTCCACTTCCCTGTGCTTGCAGTATAAAGTTTAAACTACATTCTAATTATAGCAGTAAATATTGAAATAAGTATACGTTTCATGAGACAAGCAACAAAGGACAGTCATTTATCTAATTGGTGGCTGATGGGTCCAAAAAAATTACTTGAATGAATTTTCTTTTTTCTTTTTAAATAAATTTACTCACTCATTCGAACAGGAAGTGAAGGTCAGGAACAAGTCATAAATTCAATGCTTATCATTTTTATGGATAACCTTTCAACACAGATATTTTTACTGAAAAATATAATAATCATAGAAATATGAAGATTTCCCTCCAAACATCAGGAGGATTATTTGAAATTATGGGCTCCCTTCTCTTCTTTGGGCTCTGACATCATATATCATAAGGAATTATGTTTGACTAGAGTGTAGAATAAGTTGAGGAAAGATATGTGAAATTAGACAGGAATAAATGTTCAACTAATCTTATGAAGTATTCTGAGGGAAACAGAAAATAAAATTCTAGACTAGTTATTATATTGAGTCAGTGTAGCATCTTAGATAAAGTAGAAAAATGATTAGACACATTTGAGAGCAGGAATTACAATGATTATCATAAAACCATTTGGACCTTGAGCATTTATACTCACTAAATGTCTCATCATCAAAAGGAGATGCACAGATTTATCAGAATTCCAATTCTTCCGAATCCAACAAAATGAAAAAGACTTGATATAAGACAAAGGATAAAGAGGCTCACCATCAGAGAGTTGGCACAAAAGTGTTGAATTTCTTTTAAACAATAGTCATTCAAAATGACCATCTATAATAACTAGAGAAACTGAAACAAGATATCCAATGATGAAATCTAATGATTTCCTCAAATTTTCTTTTCTTGCTAGTATAAAATATTTCACTGTTTTAATACATTTTTATAAAATATTTAAATTGCTATACAGAGAAAAAAATACAGACTGTCATGGCAGGTCCTATATTTCCCAGGGCACACAGCTTATGAGTACTCATTGAAAATTAAATTGTGTTTTTTTCTTTTGATTTCTACTACTGTTTTGACCTGAAAGTTTTTTTCAGCATGCAGGAGGTATTAAAGGAAATGCATTTGTACTACTAACACCATTAATAGAGCAAAGATTAAGCTCTTTTATAGTCAACTAGAGCATGGTGAGGCAGAAATTTAGGAAAACTGAGATTCATCACCTGATGTTTATTAAGTGCCTACTCTGTTCCAGGTCCTTTGCTAAGTATTAGGGACAAAAAATGAGGCAAATAAAACAGTTGCTTATCTCAAGGATCTTGTAATCTAAAGAGTGAGACAAGACGAAGACTTTTTTTTTGGCTAGGCAATGGGGTTCAGTGACTTACCCAAGGCCACACAGCTAGGTAATTATTATGTGTCCAGGGCCGGACTGGAACTCAGGTGCTCCTGACTCCAGGACCAATGCTCTATCCACTGCACCACCTAGCAGCCCCCAAGATGAAGATTATACATATATGTGTATATATAGGCATTAAATGTATAAACATTTTAATAAATGTTATTAACAGAAAAAAAGAACTAGAATTATAGTTTGCAAAAGGTTTCAGTAAAAATGGCATTTGTTTTAATTTGAGATTTAAAGGAAATAAAAGAAGCTTTTAGGTGCAGTTGAGTAGAGAGAGTATTCTGGAGCTAGGGAATAACCAGAGAAAATGCCAATAGCCAAGCAATGGAGAGTTTCAATTCATGGAAAAGTAAAGAGGTTAGTGTCATTGGAAATAAGAGTATGTGGTCTAGATAGAGTAAGGTGTTAGAAGATCAGTTAGATAGAAAGGGACTAGGTTGTCAAACTAGGAATATCAAACAAAGAAAATTACATTTGATCTTGGTGACAAAAGGAAATCCATTGCATTTATCAGTTAGGAGTGATGATAGAATCAAAACCTGGAAGGTAGATAAGTCACGCTAATGATTAATTGAAGGAAGTATTTAAGTGAGGCATGATTTGATATATCCACCCTTTCTGCTTCCTAATAAGAAATAATTGTGTCCTATTAAAATTTAAAGGAGATGAGCAAGTCTATCAAGGTTGATCATCACCCCCATGTGGTTGTTAGGGTGTATAATGTTGTTCTGGTTCTGCTCATCTTGCTCAGCATCAGTTCATGCAAATCCCTCCAGGTTTCCCTGAATTCCTGTCCCTGTTGGTTTCTAATAGAACAATAGTGTTCCATGACATACATATAACAAAGTTTGCTAAGCCATTCCCCAATTGAAGGGCATTTACTTGATTTCCAATTCTTTGCCACCACAAACAGGGCTGCTATGAATATATTTTACAAGTGATGTTTTTGCCCTTTTTCATCATCTCTTCAGGGTACAGACCCAGTAGTGTTATTGTGGGATCAAAGGGGATACACATTTTTGTTGCCCTTTGGGCATGGTTCCAAATTTCTCTAGAGAAAGGTTGGATGAGTTCATAGCTCCACCAACAGTGTAATAGTGTCCCAGATTTCCCACAACTCTTCCAACAACGATCATTATCCTTTTTGGTCAACTTGTATAGTCTGAGAGGTGTGAGGTGGTACCTCAGAGAAGCTTTAATTTTTATTTCTCTAATAATCAATTATTTAGAGCAATTTTTCATATGACTATGGATTGCTTTGTTCGCCTCACCTGTAAATTGTCTTTGCATACCCTTTAACCATTTGACAACTGGGGAATGGCATTTAAAAAAAATATGACTCAGTTCTCTGTATATTTTAGAATTGAGTCCTTCATCAGAATCATTAGTTGTAAAGATTATTTACCAGTTAACTACATTTCTTTTGATCTTGGTTACAGTGATTTTGTCTGTGCAAAACCTTTTTAATTTAATGTAATTGAAATCATCTAGTTTGTTTTTAGTGATGTTCTCCATCTCTTCCTTAGCTATAAAATGCTTCCCTTTCTATAGATCTGACAGGTAAAGTATTCCTTGATTTTCTAATTTGCTTATAGTATTGTTTGTTATGCCTAAATCCTGTATCCATTTGGATCTTATCTTGGTAAAGGGTGTGAGGTGTTGGTCTAACCTAAGTTTCTTCCATACTATTTTCCAATTTTTCCAGCAGTTTTTAATCAAAGAGAGAGTTTATATCCAAATAGCTGGACTCTGTGTTTATTAAACTGCAGTTTACTATAATCGTTTCATGCTACTGTGCCTAGTCTATAAACCCCAAATTTTTTGCACTTTTTTCATTAATGCCTGGAAATTCTTGACTTTTCATTTCTTCATATGAATTTACTTTTAATTTTTTGAACTCATTAAAGTAATTCTTTTGAATTTTTATTGGTAGGCACTAAACAGGTAGTTTAGTTTTGGTAGAGTTGTTATTTTTATTATATTAGTTCGACCTATCTATGAGCAGTTGATAATTCCCCAGTTATTTAAATTCTATTTAATTTTTATGAGAAGTGTTTCATAATTGTTTTCAAAAAGATTCTGAGTCTCTCTTGGCAAATAGACTCCAAAGTATTTTATATTGTCTGAGATTACTTTGAATGGGGTTTCTCTTTCTAGCTCTTCCTGCTGTATCTTGCTAGACATTTATAGAAAAGTTGAGGATTTATGAGGGTTTATTTTATATCCTACAACTTTGCTAAAATTGCTAATTGTTTCCAGTAGTTTTTTGGATGATTCCTTGGTATTCTATAGGTAGGCCATCATATCATCTGCAAAGAGTGTGAGTTTTTTCTCTTCCTTCCCAATTCTAATTCCTTCGATTTCTTTTTCTTCTCTAATTGCTGATGCCAACATTTCTAATACCATATTGAATAGTAGTGGTGATAATGGGCATCCATGTTTCACCCCTGATCTTATTGGGAATGTCTCTAGCCTCTCCCCATTGAATATAATGCTTGTTGAAGGTTTCAGAAAGATACTGCTAATTACTCTAAGGAACAGTCCATTTATTCCTACACTCTTTATTGTTTTTAGTAGGAATGGGTGCTGTATTTTCTCAAAAGCTTTTTCAGCATCTATTGTTATGATCATAAAAATTCTGATAGGTTTGTTGTTGATATAATTGAGTATACTTACAGTTTTCCTAATATTGAACCAACCCTACATTCCTGGGATAAGTCCTACTTGATCACAATGTATTATCCCAGTGTTAACTTCTTTTAATTGTTTTGCTAAGATTTCATTTATGATTTTTGCATTTATATTCATCAGGGAGATAGGTCTCTAATTTTCTTTCTCTGTTTTAATTCTTCCCGGTCTAAGTATCAACACCATATTGGTTTCATAAAAAGAGTTAGGCAGAGTTCCATATTTCTGTATTTTTCCAAAAAAAGTTGTATAGAATTGGGAGCAATTGTTCCTTAAATGTTTGGTAGAAT